>NC_041391.1:510150704-510166988 GCF_002162155.2 Triticum dicoccoides
CGGCTTCAACATCTAGGCTGCACGTGGCACCATACCTTTTATCCAAATGTAGCAACAAATGGTATATGTTGACAAATTTAGGCCATGCCAACCATGGTCGGTGTTGAACATACCGAGCGCTCCCTGAAGTCATCCGAAATGGTGAGATAGAACTTCGATTCCAACTGGCCACGACCACACTTGCCCGATTTGTGCTCGCACTATGGAAACATGAATGAAAACCCTCGAACCACCGAGAAGAAAAATGAATCCACGACGATTTCCAGTGGTTGATTAATAGCGACGGACGGACTGCGATAAGAGATGAGTGAATATTTTGCTAACTTGATTACCTTCTCCATGATAAAAATCCCCAGCCCATTCTCGCAGAGAACCCCAATCGACCAGAGTCTAGAATGTCGGTGTAGATAGGCAGCGGAAAGCGACAAGGGCAAAATCCCGTGTTGTTTGGAGCGCGACCTTTGCCCGCCGCCGACAGCCGTCGAGCTTAGGCTGGCCACCGTGATAGAGGTTGATGAGCTGCAGAGTTGCGGAGGAGTCCGCGGCGAGTGGGTGGGGACGAAGTGGGCGAGGTTTTTCTTTTTCCTTTTGCATGTGTGGGTGAACACACACGGTTCGCAGAGGTGATGGAGATGAATCGTGTGCGATAGTAAATCACCGAGATTGAAGGGGAATCCAAATTTCCTTTGTCCTTTGTCCATGAGTTTTTTCTACGATGGACATAAACCCTGCAAATCACCGTGTTCAAATTTGGCACTTTTCCGGGTTTATTTACAATATTTAGGGGATTATGTGCATTTTCTAGGCATTAACGCACATAATTCAAATTCAAACAATCGATGCATGAAAAGGTGCATGAGAACGGTCTAGAAAACCATGATCGTTCTATTTAGTAAATTCTCATGCCTTTTACAAGGAATGGGCAGATATTTCAAGGAAATGTGTGGCAATAGTCAACCACAAACACGTCGTTTATTGGTTTTTCAACTGTAAAAAATGAAATACATGCTTGGAAAACATGATGGCTGGCATGATGACATGGTATGGCCTCACCATGCCCTGGTACAAATTTGATAAGGTTTGGCTTATGTCGTCGTCCACGCCATTCATAAATCGAACCATCACCGAGGAATTTTCATGGTTTCAAGGGGGAAATCGGCAAGATTGAAGGGGTCAGGATTCCAAATTTCCTTCCTAGCTTGTCATTCAGTTTTGCTACAATCAACATACCCCCTCAAATGCAGCGTATTCAAATTTGGCATTTTTTTGGGCTCATTTACCATATTTAGGGGATTATGTGCATTTTCTAGGCATTAATCCACATAATTCAAATTCGAATAATCGGTGCAGGAAAAGGTGCACAATAACAGTCTAGAAAACCCATACTCGTGGTATTTAGTAAATTCTCATGCCTTTTACAAGGAATGGGCAGAGATTCAAGGGAATGTGTGGCAATAGTCAACCACAAACGCGTCATTTACTGGGTTACCAACTATAGAAAAATGAAATACGTGATTGAAAAAATGATGCCTCGCATGGTGCCATGGTATGGCCTCACCGTGACCTAGTAAAAAGCTGAGAATGTTTGAATTATGTCATCATGCATTCCCTTCATAAATCGAACCATCACCGAGGAAGTTCCATCCTTTCGAGAGGGAAATCACCAAGATTGGAGGGGAATCCAAATTTCCGTCCTAGTTTGTCATTCAGTTTTTTTCCAACGATCAGCACACCCCTTCCAATGCAAGGTGTTCAAATTTGACATATTTATGGACTCATTCACCATATTTAAGAGATTATGTGCATTTTCTAGGCATTAATGCACATAATTAAAATTCGAACAACCGGAGCATGAAAAGGTGCACAAGAACGGTCTGGAAAACCATGCTCGTGCTATTTAATAAATTCTCATGCCTTTTACAAGGAATGGGCAGATATTTCAAGGAAATGTGTCGCAATAGTCAACCACAAACGTGCCATTTACTGGGTTAACAACTATACAAAAATGAAATACATGCTTGGAAAACATGACGCCTGGCGTGGTGCCATGGTATGGCCTCACTGCGCCCTGGTAAGAATTTGAGAATGTTTACCTTAAGTCGTCATGCACGCCTTTCATAAATTGAACCGTCACCGAGGAAGTTTCATGGTTTCGAGGGGGAAATCACCAAGATTTATGGGGGGGGGGGTCCAAATTTCCTTTCTCCATGAGTTTTTTTCTACGATGAACATACACCATGCAAATCACCGTGTTCAAATTTGGCACTTTTCCGGGTTCATTTACCATATTTAGGGGATTATGTGCATTTTCTAGGCATTAATGCACATAATTCAAGTTCAAACAATTGGTGCATGAAAGGGTGCATAAGAACGGCCTGGAAAACTATGCTCGTGCCATTTAGTAAATTCTCATGCCTTTTACAAGGAATGGACAGATATTTCTATGAAATGTGTGGCAATAATCAACCACAAACATTTGTTTATTGGGTTTTAAACTATAGAAAAATGAAATAAATGCTTGAAAAATATGACGCCTAGCATGGTGCCATGGTATGGCCTCACCATGCCCTGGTAAAAATTTGAGAAGGTTTGGCTTATGTCGCCATGCACGCCCTTCATAAATTGAACCATCACCGAGGAAATTCCATGCTTTCGAGAGGGAAATTACCAAGATTGAAGGGGAATCCAAATTTTCTTTGTTCTTTTCCCTGGAGTTCTTTTCTACGACGAACACACACCCTACAAATCACCATGTTCAAATTTGGCATTTTCCCGGGGTCATTTACCATATTTAGGGGATTATGTGCATTTTCTAGGCATTTAGCGCATATAAATCCAATCCAGCTACAACTGCACGGGTGTGATGTGAGGGACGTGGATTGTCGTTCGATCGCGGCGCATCCTACGGTGCACATGCGTGATCCGCGTGGCTGGGATTCTGGCCAATCATAACGCAACACACAATAGGCTCAGCACAAACTGTTTCCGGAGGCAATGGAAATGAACCGTGTGCGATAATGAACGAGCAAAATTGTAAGGGAAGCGAAGTTTCCTTCATCGTTTGTCGTTGAGCTCTTAAAAACCACCACACTGTACGGCTGCCCGGACCCTCCGTCCCAGAGCTCTCTCCAAGCATCATTCATGGCACCGCAGCGCACAATAACTGGTAAGGAAGTGATGGCATCCTGCTGCGCCGCGTTCCTCGCCGCCCGCGACCTCACACATGGTAAGTAAGCGATGGCATCTCGCCGCGCTGAGTTCATCGCCGGCGGCGACCACATAGTTACGTGGGTGGACTTTGACGCTGCCATGGCTGAATGGGCGGTGGATCTTGAATGGGCGGTGGATCTAGAGGCAACCAAAGCCGCACAGAAGGAGCGGAAAAGGAAGAAAGCAGTCAAGAAAAGAGAGTCCCGCCACCGCAAGAAAGAAGAGGCCGCACGCCATGCTATGGAGAGCTTGGCGGAGATCGAAGCACGGTGGGTTGCCGCCTACAAGGTCGGGAAGGAGAACACCAATGTCCGGCCAGCATGCCCTGATGACAGCATGTGAGAAGTAGTTAGTGCGTGTATCACCCGTAAGTTTGTTTAATTATTTACGAGCATCTATGAGTACTACATACGTGCTAGTCTTAGAGAAACTTACCAGTGGTACTTTAAGTTGGTACTATCTATTATTAACGTACAATGTCGGTAAGCGCATCCTTTGAGGGCTTTGAGCATTGATTAGCATGTGTTCACTGAAGTTATGTAGGCGCACCCGGGCCCCAAATACTACCGAAACGTCCGCCTGCAGCCACCAGAGGAGACTAGGGCTGGCCTCAGCTGGTTTTTAGTCCCACCTCGCCGCGCGAGTTGTCCGCACACCGGCTTAGATTGTCGCGCCGACGGATGGCAGTAAACTTCTCTCTTGTTGCATAGGATAAAATCTGGCTACGTGAGCAAGGCAGGTTGACACTTGATTGCATTTCATAAACCGATGATTGCTCATCGGGTCTCACCTTGCCTCGTTCATGTACATTGAATAATCCTGATACAACGGAATAGATTTGTGAAATTAGGTGCGTTGGAGATGCTGATAGATATAAGAAATATTAGAAGATCACAAAACACACAGTTTCTATGGCGTACCTGTGTGCGTTTTTTTGCGTTAATGATCCATAAGTCAGTTACCTGTGTGATGTTTCCTAATAAACCAGGCGTACCATTGACCGAAAAAATCAACTACACGTGTACATTTTTTTGGAGACGGGTGAGGGAGTCCTGGATTAAGGGATCCTCGGGCGTCCGGCCTGTTGACATGGGCCGAACTGATGGGCTGTGAAGATACAAGACCGAAGACTCTTACCTGTGTCCGGATGGGACTCTCCTTGGCATGGAAGGCAAGCTTGGCACCCGGATATGAAGATTCCTTTCTCTGCAACCAACTTTGTACAACCCTAGTCCCCTCCAGTGTCTATATAAACCGGAGGGCTTAGTCCGTGGAGGCAATCATAATCATACATGCTAGACTTCTAGGGTTTTAGCCATTACGATCTTGTGGTAGATCAACTCTTGTAATACTCATATTCATCAAGATCAATCAAGCAGGCAATAGGGTATTACCTCCATAGAGAGGGCCCGAACCTGGGTAAACATCGTGTCCCCCGCCTCCTATTACCATCAACCCTAGACACACAGTTCGGGACCCCCTACCCGAGATCCACCGATTTTGACATCGACATTGGTGCTTTCATTGAGAGTTCCGCTGTGACGTCTAAGACAGGATTTATGGCTCGCCTTGTTGTCAAGGACAGTATCACCACCGGAGGAGCCCTTGCCCCAGGTCAAACCCTCCGGCTGGGCGGCTTTACCATGATCGCCCATTCGGCCGTCAAGCCAATGATGACTTTTCGGGTCATCGAAAATTGCCTCCGTGTTGACTCCGAACACTCCAAACGGATGGATCCGACGGAGTTGTCGTCTTTAAACAAACTCCTTGATCACATCGCCGCCATGGGTGCTACCGACTACGATCAGATTGGGCTTAAACCCGATCAGAGAGAAATCAAATCTCCACCGATCACCCATCAGGAAGCGGTAATCGAGGAACGAAACAACAACTCTCTCTATATATTGAGGACGAACTATGTTTGGATTACCAGGCCTGAATAGAAGGATACCCGTCTACGGAACAATACGTCCTGCCCTCCGAACCTAGAATCGGACAACGGGCCTGAAAAATCAGATGATATCCCGGAGCCCGAACTATTAAGTTCGGAAGTTTCTCAAACTCCAGATCCCAAATTGGGTCAGGGTTTGGACTTAAATAAACCGACCCACCCAGATACGCGATCTTATGTACATATGACAGCAGTCTCGAGAAACGGTCCATCACTTTTGGGCCAGATTCCTCCTTGTCAAAGACAAGATCAAAGATTGCCGCGACGAAGACACGTTCTCACTATTCTGCAACAAATGCACAGACGAGGGAATCCTCAGTGCCATTAACCACCGTCGCGTATTACACTTCGCCGACTTGGCAACCATAGTACAGAAGTACTGCACAATGGAAAACGCCTGGAAAACTCAGGCAGCTCCCTGGGAGCCACCAGTTCCCACTCAACCCCTTGTCCGGACAAAAAGGATGCACCCTCGTGGGTCGCCCGATCCAATTGTAAAGAAATCGAAGCCCATTATGGGGCGCGGAACCGTTCTAGAGTGATGGCTCGATAGGCCATGCAAAATACACACAACACCGGATACCATACCAACCCACAGCCTTAGAGCATGTTGGATACTCCGGCAAGTGGCCAAGAGTGGTGAGGATCTCCTCACCAAAAATACCGCAGAGCAACACCCCACGGAAGACGATGACCTCAGAGTATTGACGGTCTTCGAGACCTTCGCCTCAAACAATATGCGCAAAAGTGCACTCCGCGGCCTCGCTGAAGTCTACCAAGTCACATAAATAAACCCCTGGGACGACACAACCATAACTTTCAATGCCGATGACGAACCAAAATTCAGGACAGTTCGGGTACCAGCCGCCTTGGTCCTCAGTCCAATCGTGGATGGCTTTCATCTTACCAAAGTGCTCATGGACGGCGGCGGCGGACTAAACCTCATTTACGAGGAAATTCTCAACAAAATGGAAATAGAAGGAGCCGCATTGAGCAAAGTAGCACGACCTTCCGAGGAATCATTCCTAGTCGGGAAGCGCGATGCGCGGGAAAAATCACACTCGACGTGGTATTCGGCATGCCGGAGAATTATCGGTCCGAAGAGATAACCTTCCAAGTGTCCCCTTTCAACAGTGGATATCACGCCTTATTAGGGCGAGATGCATTTACATGCTTCCAAGCTATACCTCATTACGGGTACATGAAGCTCAAGATGCCCGGGCCCAATGGTATTATCACTCTTGCTAGTGATCCGGACATAGCACTCTGCGCCGAAAACAAAACTGCAGCCCTGGCCCTCGACGCATTGTCTGAAGCCCTCGCGGCCGAAGAGTTAACCGCACTACGCTCCATGGTGGATAGGGGCGACGTGATCCTGGACAAGTGACCCAAATCCACCTCCTTTAAACCAGTAGACGAAATAGTTAAATTTCAAGTCCACCCGACGAACCCCAAGAAGACAGCATCCATCGGGGCACAACTGGACCCAATGTTTGACGCCACGCTATGAGAGTTCCTGCGCGAGAACTGGGACATATTCGCCTGGCACCCTTCTGATATGCCAGGAATCCCATGCAGGTTGTCTGAACATAGCCTAAACATACTAAAGGGATATAAACCGGTCAAGCAAACACTACGGCGCTTTTCCGAACCCAAATGACAAGCTATGGGGGAGGAGCTAGCCAAGTTAATCGAGGCTGGATTCATCAGAGAAATAAAACACCCGGACTGGCTGGCAAACCTGGTGATGGTGCCAGAGAAGGATAAATCCTGGCGCCTATGCGTCGATTTCAAAGACCTCAACAAGGCCTGCCCTAAGGATCCATTTCCCCTCCCTCGCATCGATCGGATTATTGATGCTACAGCCGGACACGACTCGCTGTGTTTCCTCGACGCATACTCCAGATACCATCAAATCAAAATGAAGGAGTCTGACCAAGCTGCAACAACATTCATTACCCCATATGGGCCGTTCTGCTTCAACACTATGCCCTCCGGACTCAAAAACGTCGGCGCCACCTACCAACGCATGATACAAACATGCCTGGAGAAACAGAACGGCAAGACAGTCGAAGTGTATGTAGATGACGTCGTCATCAAAACTAGGCACGTTGAGTCATTAATAGATGATCTGCGTCTCACATTCGACAACCTCCGCACATATGACATCAAGCTCAATCCGGAAAAGTGTGTTTTCGGCGTTCCCATGGGAAAACTGATGGACTTCATCGTTTCCAATAGAGGAATTGAGGCGAACCCAACTAAAATCCAAGATTTGTCACAGTTGGCTATGCCAACAAACCTTAAACAAGTCCAAAAACTAGCCGGATGTGTGGCAGCTTTAAGCCGCTTTATCTCCAGACTAGGAGAAAAAGCATTGCCACTTTATCGCCTTCTCCGACGCACCGATCAGTTCGAGTGGACGGACACAGCAATGGCCGGACTGGGAGAAATAAAGGCTCTTTTAGCGAGCAACCCTATCCTAGCCGCACCGAACATCAGCGAACCCATGTTATTATACATATCGGCAACACACCGAGTTGTGAGTGTGGTGCTCGTCGTTGAACGAAAGGAGGACGGGCATAAATTCCAGCTTCAGAAGCCGGTATACTACGTATCCACTGTCCTCACACCATGCAAATCCTGGTACCCTCATTAACAAAAAAATAGCATACGCGGTCTTCATGGCATCCCGGAAGCTATGACACTACTTTCAAGAGTGCTCAATCAAGGTGGCCTCCGAAGTACCACTCAATGAAATAATAAACAACCGCGATGCCACAGGCTGGATTGACAAGTGGGCCATTGAGCTCCTCCCATTCGACATAACATACAGACCGCGGCGGACCATTAAATCCCAAGTACTTACCGACTTCGTCGCCGAACGGATAGAGGCCGAACTCCCTAAAGAGTACGACACATATTCCGACTGGGTCATGCACTTCGACGGATCCAAAATGCTGGCGGGCTTAGGAGCGGGCGTTGTCCTAACATCCCCCAGTGGAGATAAAGTTCAGTACATACTCCAAATATTATACACAGACTCCAACAATGCAGCCGAATACGAGGCCTTTTTGCATGGTCTTCGGATGTCTGTCTCCATGGGCATACAACGCCTGGAAGTGCGCGGGGATTCAAACCTCACAGTATCTCAAATAAATGGAGATTTTGAAGCCAAAGATCCGAAGATGGCGGCTTACCGTAACGTTGTTCTCAAAATGTCGGCTCGGTTTGAGGGGCTCGAGTTTCATCATGTGGCTCGAGAAATTAATCTAGCGGCACATGTCCTTGCTCGCATTGGCGCCAAGCGCGACCCCGTCCCACCTAACTTCTGTCTGGAAAGGCTCTTCAAGCCATCAGTGGTGTGGCAAGTGGAGAGCGGCAACACCAGTCCGGATCCGACTATAACTCTAGATTTCAAACACACCGATATCATCGGGGACTCAGCCACTGAAATAACACCACCGGCCCATCTTATCATGGCAGTCATTGCCCCATGGACTGAACCCTTCTTGACCTACCTAAATAGGCGAGAACTCCCTGAGGATCAGAATGAGGCGCGCCGCATTGTCTGGCGCTCGAAAGCCTACAAGGTTCACAGCGGAGGACTCTACAAGAAAAGTGCTACCGGAGTATTTCAAAGATGTATCTCCGAGGAAGAGGGGCGACAGCTCTTGGCTGAAATTCATGCTGGTCTCGGTGGTCACCACACTGTGGCTCGGGCCCTTGTAAGCAAGGCCTTCCGTACAGGTTTCTATTGGCCAACGTCCCGGGCAGATGCACATGACCTTGTCCAACGTTGCGTCGGATGCTAGCCTTTTGCCAATCAAAGCCATATGCCACCCACCGCTCTACAAATAATCCCCATCAATTGGCCTTTCATGGTCTGGGGGCATGATATGGTCGGACCCCTTAAAGGAGGAAGCTATAAGAAAAAATATCTGTTGGTCATGGTGGATAAATTCACTAAGTGGATAGAGGCCAAACCAGTTAAAATGGCCGAAGGCGGACCAGTGCTAGGCTTCATATCCGGTGTTGTGCACCATTATAGTGTTCCACACAACATCATCACCGATAATGGCTCCAATTTCACAGCCGATGAGGTGAAAACTTGGTGTGTTAATCTAGGCATTAAGCTCGATTACGCCTTCGTCTATCACCCGCAAACAAGCGGTCAAGTCAAATGAGCCAATGGTCTTATTATGAGTGCATTAATCCCAGACTAGTGCGGTCTTTGAAAGAATCAGACAAGCACTGGGTCGAGGAGCTCGACTATATACTCTGGGGGCTGCGGACCACGCCCAGTCGCACTACCGGATATACACCTTTCTTCATGGTGTACGACGCAGAGGCTGTGTTACCCTGCAACATTATTCATGACTCACCTCGAGTGCGCATGTATGAAGAGAGAGAGGCCGAGCTTGATCGGCAGAATAGTTAGATGCCCTGGAGGAGGAGCATGACGTCGCAAAAGCCCGTTCTGCATTTTATCAACAACAAGCCCGCGGATATCAAAGCAGAGAAGTGCGGGCCAAGACTTAAAATGTTGGAGAACTCGTTCTACGCTTGCCGTAGAATAAAAAGGACAAACTCAAGACCAAGTGGGAGGGTTCCTTCATCATTGACGAAGTTCTACTGGAGGAGCGTACCACCTGCGTGATGCATCTGACAACCGCCTAGAGCCGAACCCATGGAACGCGGCCAGACTCCGAAGATTCTATGCCTAGCGCTGAACTCTTTGTTCATCTCCTTCTCCCTTTTGTTTCCATTATTTTTTACCACTATTTTTGCTTTTTCTTTCTTTGTAGCCTTAAAGCTTTCGTGCAGCCAAACCATGCACCTACGGCGTACACATCCTCAAATATGTATGTCCATTATACCTGGGGGCTTCTTGTATAGAAGCTTATTATTATTATTTTCCGATCATTAAGCTCACCACATATGTGTCTTTTCCTTGTATGTACCTTTTCTTTGCCATTATATGCATCGATATGACTTAAGTTTGGCCAAGCTGGGTTACCTGGCTCCTGTTCTTATGCCCTATGTTCCCGTTAGTTTGGCTATGGCATAAAGGGAGCACCTCTGCGATTGTTACTGCTGGGTCATCCGGATGTGTACCTTAGACTAGGTGAAGCCGAAAGCTAGCATTCTTAAGGGAATATTCGGCCGGCGGACTAAAGATGTTTTTTTACTCATTACGCTATGAACCCCTAGATGTTACATATGCTGCAATTTTTCAATCACAGTTTGGACATGCACGTTAACGCATGCTCACCTAGGGAAAGGAACCCTTAACAGAACTATTCTCTATGGAAGATGTTTCTTACAATCACAATATAATATAACATAGCTAGCCGGATACAACTTGTCTGTTCAAGCAACTATGACCCCTACACCTGGTTTCCACGCACACCCCAGTTTATTTTACCGCTCAGGTATTCGGAAACACTCCGCACCTCCGGGTCTAGAGGTCGAAGCGAACAGGTCGGCCATGACAAATGTTTTACAATCTGGCTAGGGACAAATATGTCAAGGAGGGCACATACTCACTTGGACTCATAAATTTCCTCTTCTATGTCGTCCAGCAGGTTGTCTAGCTTACAGTCCTGTTAAGAATATTTTGCGGCTACTCTTACCTGGTCATATACCAAACTAACGGGAATTTCTTTTCCATCTGACCCTAAAGGTCCGACCCGGGCCATATGATTCGGATCAAGCTTGGTATATCGTGTTTTCACCATGGCCCAGGCCTCTCGCACACCTTCCCGGCAGGCCATATCTTCCACAATCGGAAACGCTGCCGCGCTTGAGGGAGTCCTGGATTAGGGGGTATCCGGACAGCCGGACTATATACTTTGTCCGGACTATTGGAGGATGAAGATACAAGACTCAAGACTCCGTCTTGTGTCCGGATGGGACTCTCCTTTGCGTGGAAGACAAGCTTGGCGATCCGGATATTGTGTTTCCTTCTTTGTAACCAACTCTGTGTAAACCCTATCCCCCTTCGGTGTCTATATAAACCGGAGGGTTTAGTCCTTAGAGGGACGATCACGATCATAATCATCATAGGCTAGCTTCTAGGGTTTAGCCTCTACGATCTCGTGGTAGATCAACTCTTGTACTACTCATATCATCAATATCAATCAAGCAGGAAGTAGGGTTTTACCTCCATCGAGAGGGCCCGAACCTGGGTAAACATTGTGTCCCTTGCCTCCTGTTACCATCGGCCTAAGACGCACAGATCGGGACCCCCTACTTGAGATCCGCCGGTTTTGACACCGACATTGGTGCTTTCATTGAGAGTTCCTCTGTGTCGTCCCTGCAAAGCTTGATGGCTCCTTCAATCGTCAACAACACGGTCCAGGGTGAGACTTTTCTCCCCGGACAGATCTTCGTGTTCGGCAGCTTCGCACTGCGGGCCAATTCGCTTGGCCAACTGGAGCAGATCGATAGCTACACCCCTGGCCACCAGGTCAGGTTCGGAAACCTGAACTACACGGCCGATATCTGCGGAGACTTGATCTTCAATGGGTTCGGGCCTGCGCCAGGAGCGCCGGACAATCACGATGAGGACGGCTTAGACCTGCTGTCGGACAATGCTTGAGATATCACCCCTGCAGTAGCCCCGGACCTAAATCCAGAGCAGATTGCGTTGCCCAAGGACGGGTAGATGGACCCTGTCCCGCAGGCCGCACACTCATCGGTGGTAGAGCCGAACACAGGCCTCACCTCCAAAGAAGCCTGTGACACCGGACCCCGGACTCGTATCCGGCTGTAGGTTCCAGTCCGCGCGCTCCTGAGCTCGCCGAACCTGGTTGGGCTCCGGTGATGGAGTTCACCACTGCGGATATCTTCCAGCACTCGCCCTTGGGCGACGTGCTGAACTCGTTAAAGTCTCTCTCTTTGTCAGGAGACTCTTGGTCGAACTATGTCTGACTCGAGTGGGAAGCAGGCGACAAAGGATTTCGTTGCCCACCCACCACCCATTTCATTGCCACAGTCGATGATTAAACCGACGTGCTTGACTTCGACTCTGAAGACATCGACGGTATGGACGATGATGCAGGAGAAGAACAGGAACCACCACTCATGGGGCGGTGGACAGCCACCTCCTCATATGATATATATATGGTGGACACTCCGAAGGAAACCAATGGCGATGAGGCAATGGAGGATAACCCCTCAGGGAAGAAAGCTAAGCATGGGCGTCGTCAACGCCGCTCCAAGCCCCGCCACAACAATAATGGCATATGAGACGAAAACAATCCGGATGGTGCCGAAGATGAATACAATCCTGATCAGCCTACCTTCATGCAGGCCAGACTGGCCACGGACGGATACTTGGAGAAGGACAACTATATGTCCCCCTCCGAAGACGAGGTGAGCCTCGATGATGCTGAATTCGCGTCCCTGAGGATCCCTCAGAACACGTTCGCTTCAAGCAACGGCTTATGGCCACTGCGAGGAGCCTGCAAGAGAAGCAACAGCAGCTCAAAACTGACCAAAATTTGCTCATTGACAGATGGACCAAGGTCCTAGCCACCAAGGAATACGGACTCGACCGCCCCGACAAAGGGCACACACGGCATAATTCACTACCTCAGCATAAGAAGGACAATATGCAAGAAACACGAGGCGGCATCCTCAAGCCTCGGCATAATCGTCATAAACGTCAAGCCAGGGAAGATGGTGCCAAGTTCAGCGGCCCCAAGTCCGGTTAGCGAAAAAAGAATAGCTCAGGCCCATCCGGCCCAAGCAGCATACTCGACCAACCATGCGAAATTCATGGTACCCCTAGAAGGGCGGCCAAGCACACAAATAGAGAATGCCGGATCCTCAAAACAAAACAGCCGGTCGCGTGCCGGACACAATGAAGGGAGGTTTTCCACAACGAAAGACCAATCAAACATGGCGAAGTCAAAAGAAGATCTTCCACAGTACAAAAATACGACCGATCTTAGCCAATCACATCGACCGTCCGGACAACATCAACCACATCAATTTAATTGCACTCACTATCGACCCAACAGTTCGGGGGCTCCATCTGACACGAGCCCCCGCGGGCATAAAATTATCAGTAGCATCTTCTAAAAGATGTCAGGTGCAACGGCCAAGTTTTATTGGCCCACCACTTTAACGGTCGTCTTCGGATCACCAAACAAATACCACGCGGAAGAATAAGTCTTCGGCACCGTCCCCTTATACAGCAATTACCACACACTACCGGGACAAGCCGCGTTGGCTAGATTCAACGAGGTACAACATTAGGCCAGTTCCACCTGACATAGTCACAATTATGGGCAGGGCCGAACCCCACCCTTAGAGTGGAACTCATAAAGCTGCTGGAATAGCGGGGTGTGCTTGTTTATCAAATTTTGATTTGGCAGCCAACTACCCGGACACCAACTAAGGAATCTGAACTACTTTATGGCATGCTAGCCTGGTTCATCTAGGCTCCAATCAGGCACCCGCGGTTCAACCACAACGGTACATACAGCTGCCTTTAAGCATTTGTCTTTATAGACTAACTTTGGCGAAGAACATGACTGGCGATGCAGAATCAGCTCAGACGCACAAGGCAGGAACACATAAGGCAGTCCGGATACACCTCAGATCCACACACAACCTCCTCCAGTCCGGCCACGACAGGTTCCACCAAAAACACTCTTTTTCATAAGCATAAACCGCACTCATAGGCATAGACACGTCATTTTGCTACAATGCGTAGACTTAAATAACACTTACCGGCCGCCGCTTCTCATTGATGACTTTTTGTCACAAACAGCACCCACACCTTGTGTTATGCCCGATTATGCCAGGGGCTTCATAGCACGGCAATAAAGTCTGACCACCTTTTCGGTCGCTCGGCACCCCGAACTTATAGCACTATATGCATCAGCTCCGAATCATGTCTTGGGTCATTAGTTGGGTTTGCTCGGCTCCCATGCTTTGGTACCTTACATTCCGCTCCATCGGCTAAGGTAGCGCTGGGAGAACTACTGTGATTATGTCCCGGTTCTTCCGGACGAGCACCTCAGTAGAGAAAGCCGAAAACTGCCTGTCATGATACAGCGAGAGGTGGTCAGCTGTTCGAGAGGTTGTAAAATCTTTAAAGATTTATTCCGCACAATGGCATTATAAATGCAAAGTGCAACGGATTGGCCTTCCGATCAGGCGCCGATAGAGCCCCCAGTTCGGCCTTCCGAGCACCAGGGGCTGCGCCCACCATACTCGAATTCCTATGGCTAAGTGAGAGTGATAAAGCCCTATAGTCTGATTGCTTGGTTCGTAGTGAGGAACACCTCCTTAAAAGGACCCAACAATGGGATAAAGAGTGTTCAGGTATGTCCCGAACACCCCCGTACTTTTTACGTGGGGTTAGAAGCCGACGACTGGCCAACTCTTAGGATTTATATACACTAACAGCCGCATATGCAGAACAAATGTTTAAATAAAAAAGGAAATAAATAATAAAAGTGCCTTATCCCACATTACAAAGAATGGCACGACTGCCTTCAGGGAAATATAGTGTCTTTGCTACACTTATCCACCACAAGGCGGACTCCTTTCAATACACCCTCATAGTATAACTCAGGCTTGCGATGCTCCTTACCCTCCGGCGGCCCTTCAGTCATCAGCTTCTCAGCATCAAGCTTCCCCCAATGCACCTTCGCACGGGCAAACGCCATGCGTGCACCCTCTATGCAGACCGATCTCTTAATAACATCAAGCCGAGGGCAAGCGCCAACAATCGGCTTCACGAGTCTGAAGTAACTGCTTGGAATTGGCTCCGCGGGCCACAGCCGGACAACCAAGTCCTTCATGGCTAGTTCGGCCGCCTGGTGCAGTTCGACCAGCTGCTTCAGCTGATCGATAAAGGGCACCGGATAATTCGGTGCCAAATACTGCGACCAGAAATCCCTCTCTGTAGACTTCTTCTCCTCGGTCCGGTAGAATTGGGCAGCATCTGATATGCTGCAAGGCAGATCCACAAACGCCCCTGGAGAAGCAAGAATTCAGCTTATCACTTAGAGTGCCTCCCATTATCATGTAAAAATGGCCTTGAGTACAAAATTCCTTACCAACCACAACCTTCCGGGCCTCTGAATGTCCCTCAGAGCACCTCGGGCCTCTTCCCGAGCATCCTCTACGGCTTGGAGAGCTTGGGAGAGTTTGGATTCTTTCCCTATTAGACTCTGCTCCAAGCCCTCGCTTTTCTTCACGGCCTCCAGGAGCTCTCGCTCAGCTTCAATGACCCTGGCCTCGTGCTTCTCACGAAGAGCCTGTTTGGCGGTGGCCTTATTATCGGCTTCTGTGGTGACCGGTTCTCCGGGTATTAATTCCCAGAAAATGGCCCTTGTGCTCATTAGCCCCAGGAAAACTGTTAGCTGATGAGGCACCAACTTGATACAGAAATTCCAAGCAAAACACATAATATGCAGTATAAGACCATTCTGGTCTGTGAGTACAACAAATGGTTTCTATCGGTTGATGGCAGAAGCGGTCTGTGAAACATCAGTGTCCATGGAACTCCATTTCCCATGGGAACAGCTGACCAGGCTAAGTCCTATCTTCGCGAGGCTGCTATCACTGTTGCTTAGGTTCCGGGGCTGTCATCAAGGTCGCTCCTCTCCGCGCAAGAAATCTGGCCAAGACAATAGCCAGGGACAAGCCAGTGAGTACTTTGAATGTACTCGCAAACATTATGAACACAGGTATAATATTGACAATGATGTGCTGAAAATATTTTATGCTCATGACGTCAGTCACAAAAGATAAATAAAACTCTAATGCGTGAAGGCATGTTATTTATGAATATGCAACAACATAGTAGTATTAAAATTAAGAAATAAATAACAAGCATGCCACAGTCGGGCGTCTTAGCGACACCACACAAAGGGCTTTAAAAGAAATGCCACAGTCGGGCGTCTGAGTGACACCACATAAAGGGCTTTAAAAGAAATGCCACAGTCGGGTGTCTGAGCGACACCACATAAAGGGCTTTAAAAGAAATGCCACAGTCGGGCGTCTGAGCGACACCACAAAAAGGGCTTTAAACGAAATGCCACAGTCGGGCGTCTAAGCGACACCACATAAAGGGCTTTAAAAGAAATGCTCGGGCG
>NC_041391.1:510167407-510175016 GCF_002162155.2 Triticum dicoccoides
AAGGGCTTTAAAAGAAATGCCACAGTCGGGCGTCTGAGCGACACCACATAAAGGGCTTTAAAAGAAATGCCACAGTCAGGCCTTCTGAGCGACACCACATAAAGGGCTTTAAAAGAAATGCCACAGTCGGGCGTCTGAGCGACACCACATAAAGGGATTTAAAAGAAATGCCGCAGTTGGGCGTCTGAGCGACACCACATAAAGGGCTTTAAAAGAAATGCTCGGGCGTCTGAACGACACCACATAAAGGGCTTTAAAAGAAATATCACAGTCGGGGCTCTTCCCGAGCATCCTCTATGGCTTGGAGAGCTTGGGCGAGTTTGGATTCTTTCCCTATTAGACTCTGCTCCAAGCCCTCACTTTTCTTCACGGCCTGCAGGAGCTCTCGCTCAGCTTCAATGACCCTGGCCACGTGCTTCTCACGACGAGCCTGTTCGGCGGTGGCCTTATTATCGGCTTCTGTGGCGACCGGTTCTCCGGGTATTAATTCCCAGAAAATGGCCCTTGTGCTCATTAGCCCCAGGAAAACTGTTAGCTGATGAGGCACCAACTTGATACAGAAATTCCAAGCAAAACACATAATATGCAGTATAAGACCATTCTGGTCTGTGAGTACAACAAATGGTTTCTATCGGTTGATGGCAGAAGCGGTCTGTGAAACATCAGTGTCCATGGAACTCCATTTCCCATGGGAACAGCTGACCAGGCTAAGTCCTATCTTCGCGAGGCTGCTATCACTGTTGCTTAGGTTCCGGGGCTGTCATCAAGGTCGCTCCTCTCCGCGCAAGAAATCTGGCCAAGACAATAGCCAGGGACAAGCCAGTGAGTACTTTGAATGTACTCGCAAACATTATGAACACAGGTATAATATTGACAATGATGTGCTGTAAATATTTTATGCTCATGACGTCAGTCACAAAAGATAAATAAAACTCTGATGCGTGCAGGCATGTTATTTATGAATATGCAACAACATAGTAGTATTAAAATTAAGAAAAAAATAACAAGCATGCCACAGTCAGGCGTCTTAGCGACACCACACAAAGGGCTTTAAAAGAAATGCCACAGTCGGGCGTCTGAGTGACACCACATAAAGGGCTTTAAAAGAAATGCCACAGTCGGGTGTCTGAGCGACACCACATAAAGGGCTTTAAAAGAAATGCCATAGTCGGGCGTCTGAGCGACACCACATAAAGGGCTTTAAAAGAAATGCCACAGTCGGGCATCTGAGCGACACCACATAAAGGGCTTTAAAAGAAATGCCACAGTCGGGTGTCTGAGCGACACCACATAAAGGGCTTTAAAAGAAATGCCACAGTCGGGCGTCTGAGCGACACCACATAAAGGGCTTTAAAAGAAATGCCATAGTCGGGCGTCTGAGCGACACCACATAAAGGGCTTTAAAATAAATCATAGTGAATATCCAGGAGGTAAAACCATTCCAAGGATACTCCATATTTCAAATAATATAAAGGGTTAGTCCATAAATAAAAATAATCATAATCATCATAAATCACAAGTCACAATCCATGTTCTGGTTTAACAGTTTCTCCTCCGAAGACCGACACTAAGACTGACACTTGACCCATCCCAGACTGTAATCCTTAACCATGGACACAGCTATTCGAATAGGTTTAATCTCTGCAGAGGGTGTACTCTTTACCCACGAGTAACGGATTTCTTTAGTCCATCGGGACTAATTCCGTCTATGGTCTTTTTGTTGAAAACACACCTAACTTGCACACACCAGCTTAACTCACACGTGTCTGGAATCACCCACGACACCTGTCAAGCAAACTCTAAGTGGGGAGGCTACAACCTCGCGTAGGATGGGATCAAATTTATGTTGCGCGCTCTAAGGGGTGGCCTCCCCTCTCGGTCTCAACCGGAAACACCCATGCCCCCTGACCAGGTGGCCTGCCTACCAGCTACAACCGGTATCTTCCACCATGGCCTCTCTATACGGTGTGTGATATGATCATCACAAGTGTGCTCATTCCCAACGGCATGGAAATCATTTATATGCATTCATGCACATGATCATATCACATGAAATAACGAGTTCTCCAAAATGAGGTGGTGTTATAAACGCGTTAACGAACACACAAAAATATTATGCCAGGGTTCATAATGCTTGCCTTCAGGTCATGGGAAGGCAGGGTGCATTTCAAACTCTTGAAATATTTCTCCTCTCTTCGAAAATCCTATTTTAAATATATATATGAATTAACACACAAAATAAAACAGCACAAAAAGTTATTTAGAAATTTTTTCAAATAAATCTTAAAACAAACTAGACAATATTTGAGAGAGGTAGGAAAAAGAATTAATTTATTTGGAGTTGTATTTTAAAAGATATAGTAGGTCAATGTTTGATCAAAATCTGTTATTTAAAATAAAACAGAAAAGAAAACGTTTCAAATAAACACGTACACGTCGAAAGCGTACTTCGGAAGTGCGCTTCCACTTAACCCACATGGACTGCGGCGGGGGTCACTGACAGTGGGTCCAGGGGGCCCACTGGTCAGGTTTGACCAGTCCCCTTCCCTCTTCTTCCTCTGGCCGAACAGAGGCGGGGGTTCCAGCGATCGTCGCCGGCGAACGGCGGTTCTTCGCGGGCATCCGAGTGCAGGGATGGATCTGCCACTCCTAGGCTGTCCTCCCGGTGGTCGTAGGGTCGCCGGGGGTGGAGGGAGTCGCCGGCGGCGAGCTCCACGGCGGAGGAGGCTCCGGGGACAAAGTGAGTTTGGGGCTGCGGTGGTCTCCGACCAAAATTGAGCGTGGGGTTGTACTCGCGACAGGTAGGGAGAGTTCTTGGTGGAGAGAGTGGAGAGCGGGAGGCTCAGGTGGTGCCGGAGTGGCCGGGGCAGTGGCGGCGGCTGGAGTTCCCGGAGAGGAAGAAGATGACTCTCTCTCTTCGATTTACGGCTAAGGGGGCACGAGCGGAATGGTGTGAGGCTGCCTGCGTGCGGGGTTGAGCTCGGGGGGCTCCTTTTATAGCACATCCGAGTCAGTTCACGGCGGCCGTGGATAAGCTTGCCGGCGACCGCCGTTCTGTAGACAGGGCGACGTGGCGGCGACGCGCGCTAGAGGACGAGGCTGCGGATGAGCTCGTACTGCTCCAGGAGACAGGTGGCAAGCGCTGGCGGCTTGTTGGCCCCTACTGAGGCAGGGGCGCGCTACGGACGCCGGCGTGCCGCCAAGGCTCTGACGGCGGCGCTATAGGCTGCTAGGGTGGCTTGGCGCGTTGCTGTGAGTAGGTTAGTGCGTGGCGTGGCGCTGCAGAGCGGGCCAAAACCAGGGGCGCGACGTGTCAGCTCGGGCGCGGCTCGTGCAATACGCGCGCTCTACTCGCGCCCAGAGCACGCACGGAAGGTGTTTGATGAAATGCCAGGGTGGCCTAGAGGTCGTGGTTGAGGCTGGCAAGAACTAGGGCTAGTCTAGGTTTAGTAAGGGTAACAAGGGACATGGTGGTTTGGTCAGGAGACCAAGGTCACAATGCAGACAAAGACTCATGCCAAATCTGGCTGTGTACTCAGGGTGTTTGACAAAATGCCACAGGCACCTAGGCTTTTCTTGGAGTGGCCAATACTTCCAGATCAGTGTCTCTTTGGATGCACAAGAGGATGGTGAGGTTAGTTGGTGAAAAGCGCAAACTTGCTAGTGCAAGTTTTGTAGAACTTCAAATCTGGATAGGAGGTGATTGGTATTATTTCATGAACCAAAAATATGCCAATGGTTGCAAGCTCCCGGACTTAGGGGTTTAGCATGGAGGACTACAAGTAGGAGAAAGAATCAAGGGCCAAAGAGCAAGCAATAATATGGATGATGTACAAACCATCATGTTGGACCAGAATGAAGATGAGGTTGATTCACTCAAAATTTTCAAAGAACATCCTTGTATTTTTGCATATAATGGAATCATATGCTGCTACTGACATCCCATAATTTTGGTGGAAGCTAGAAAGAAATAATTAAAAGGGTTGTAGTGCAAAATTGTCCACTGGACCAGAGAAGAAAAACATGTGTAGCACTCAAAATATGCAATGAGTGAAATGTATTATTGCACAAAAGTGATTTTGAGACATCACATGACATCTCCAAATTTTGGTTGGATTTATAGTAAAATCTATCAACTGGTTGTAGTACAAAAAGAGCTCCAAAACTCAAAACAAGTCATTTTAATGAATAAAGCTCAGGGTGAAATAATTTAGTAAATAAATCTACTGATTGAGAGATGTTTTTAATGAGAGGGCATATATGTCCAATATGTTTTGGAAGGATCCACTTGGGAAAAATTCCTTAATATTAAAAGAAAAGTTTTGAAATCAACAGAGATATTCTTGCAGGCAAATTTTTTTAATTCTTGGCAAAATTTTAATAACTAAAACCTGGTTAAATTTTTGGGGTGTTACAACTACTACCCCCCTTAAGAAAAATCTCGTCCTCGAGATTTGTTAAGAGCCGTTGTGAAAAGCAAATACTCCATATGTGTCCGAGCGGTTGTGAGGCTGCTGCCGTGGTGCTGCGTGAATAAAAAAATAATCCATGTAGTGAGGGGATAAACGTTGCAGCAATTCAGGGAAAAGAAATCTCACTCTAGGATTTTTCGCGGTTACACAAGTTAATCACGAAGAAAACTACTCATACTAGTAGAAACTAAATATTCGACTCGTCGCACACATTCGAGGTACCATGCACAAATTACAACGTAATAATAAATGTTGCAAAAATAAACACAGTAGTGACGTCTAAAATGAAAACGGTAACTGGACAGGGTCCCGATAAAATGTCTCTGGTAAAGGGATACACTCCTCCTCAATTGGAGGAAGTTGATTGACCAGTCGATGTATGCGTCTCTCCGGGTCGGGCCTCAGTAGTCTGCCGATTGCAATCCGAGGATTCGAATCGGCGAGACTCTGGAGGTAGACCATTACTTGCTGGTCCAAATGCTCCTGAGCGATGATGTACTGGATAAGGTTGGCTAGTACTGGGTCTCTCTCAATCCGTCCACCGGGAAAAGATGTTACTCCTCCGGGCGCTGCACGGCTCAGAAAGTAATAATATCCTCGTTCGCGGGCATAGGGCAATACGGATCAAAGGCGAGCAATCGCTTCTTTTGCAGCAGCTTCTATGGTCAGGCGTGGGGTTGGCATAGATTCCCCCACGAAGGAAACTTCCGTTGGATCTTGATTGGAGTCTACGGGAGGGATGTGAACTGCTGCCCAATATTCCGAGGTGGAAGGGGTGATTCTTGATTTGAACAGCTCGTACTAGGGTGGCTGGGTAGAACCCATGGTACTGCAGGTAAAGTCCCACAATATTTTGACAAAGCTACCTAGGGTCGCTTCTGGGGTTCTCAGATAAATACTGGGGCTCGGCATGACAGGAAAAGGGTGTGAGGGTGGTGCACAAGGTGTGGGGTGCTTGGTAAGGTCACGAGGTGTCCTTTATATAGCAATGGAGCTGGGTCATTTTACCGTGGTGAAAGGTAATAAAATTGCCAGCTTAGTTCCAAAGGTCGGGTCATTGTCAGAGATACACATATCTCCTAAAGAGACGTGTTACTGTGGTTGTCGTCGGGGTTGGTTTTGGTAGCTGTGCCCAAAAAATATGCAACTATGCGCTAAGAAAATACGCAAGGCTACTATTAAAACAAAGGCACAACAACAGGCTGCGTTTATTCACAAGGTCGCACGATTGCAAAGCGAGGATACGCTGAAACTCGGTACTACTCGTACGGCTTAATCTACCTCATTTATGTCTAAACGGGCGTGCCTGGTGGATGTCGAGGCTTCTCCTCGTGTCTCACTGCCGGGATTAGTCGGAGATGGTGGAGGTACTGCAGGGTCGGGGTAGCGATGATGACCATTGCGGGGATTGTTGGCCACAATCCCGTTGGAGTGTGTTCCCAAAAGGCGACGAAGCACCTCTGGGGTCATCAAGGCATCTCGGTTGGTGGCTGGAGCTGATCTCAGGGTTTCAATCGAGTGTCCGAACAGCACGACTGGGTTGTCGGCGTCGGGCTCATCTTCTCCTCTTGCTGGGGCTCGACGAACCAGCTTTCCTCGAGCTGCGATCAGATCAATAGTGATTTGATCGAACAATGCCTCTAGTGCACTTACATAGAGCACTAGGTGCAATAATGCGGGATCCGTCTCGTGATCTCCGTAGGCAACTTGGGGTGGTCTACCATACCCTTCACGCCTGGGTTGTAGTAGAACGAGCGACAGTTAACTCTGGGCGACAACTGCCGAAGTTGAACTATAGCCCCTCGAGCAGCTAGCTGGATGGCTTGTGGCTCGAAGGAAGTTGTCCTTCCGGTGAACCTGTAGGGGCGTTCTCGAGATAGACCCCTACCGTAGATGTGCACAATGGCCTAGAATTGGCGGCTTTCACCGCCCATGGGTCCTTGGTACACAACATATTCTGGGGGCTCTTCTAATGCGTAGGCACGACGGGTGAGGTTTCCGAGTATGGTCACAAAACCTCCAAGGTTGGTTGCTGTGGTCTCATTGTGCATGACGGAGCCAGGCATTATGGCTCGGCTTCGGGTAGAGAATGTGCTGGGTTGGGGCAAGCGTGCCCTTTTTATAGAAAAAGGGTACGGAGTCTTCCTTCGCATGCTTGTGAAGGAGACATCTTGGGTGCTGGTCACTAGCGCGTGATCGACAGGCTAGGTCGATAGGTTGGGCACCGACTGCATAAAGTGTCGGGGTCACTGTGTGGCTATCTTGCACGAGAAGCCTGGCTGGGGTTTGGTTAAGGTCTGGTGGGTTGGTTTGCCTAAGTTTTTCGACCTGGCTAAGATAGGATTAGCCAATGGTCAACCTGGCTCTGATACCAAGTCTGTGGCGACCGGTTCTCCGGGTATTAATTCCCAGAAAATGGCCCTTGTGCTCATTAGCCCCAGGATAACTGTTAGCTGATGAGGCACCAACTTGATACAGAAATTCCAAGCAAAACACATAATATGCAGTACAAGATCATTCTGGTCTGTGAGTACAACAAATGGTTTCTATCGGTTGATGGTGGAAGCGGTCTGTGAAACATCAGTGTCCATGGAACTCCATTTCCCACGGGAACAGCTGACCAGGCTAAGTCCTATCTTCGCGAGGCTGCTATCACCATTGCTTAGGTTCCGGGGCTGTCATCAAGGTCGCTCCTCTCCGCGCAAGAAATCTGGCCAAGACAATAGCCAGGGACAAGCCAGTGAGTACTTTGAATGTACTCGCAAACATTATGAACACAGGTATAATATGACAATGATGTGCTGAAAATATTTTATACTCATGACGTCAGTCACAAAAGATAAATAAAACTCTGATGCGTGCATGCATGTTATTTATGAATATGCAACAACATAGTAGTATTAAAATCAAGAAATAAATAACATGCATGCCACAGTCGGGCGTCTTAGCGACACCACACAAAGGGTTTTAAAAGAAATGCCACAGTCGGGCGTCTTAGCAACACCACACAAAGGGCTTTAAAAGAAATGCCACAGTCGGGTGTCTGAGCGACACCACATAAAGGGCTTTAAATGAAATGCCACAGTCGGGCGTCTGAGCGACACCACATAAAGGGATTTAAAAGAAATGCCACAGTC
>NC_041391.1:510175836-510216118 GCF_002162155.2 Triticum dicoccoides
CGTCTGAGCGACACCACATAAAGGGCTTTAAAAGAAATGCCACAGTCGGGCGTCTGAGCGACACCACATAAAGGGCTTTAAAAGAAACGCCACAGTCGGGCGTCTGAGCGACACCACATAAAGGGCTTTAAAAGAAACGCCACAGTCGGGCGTCTGAGCGACACCACATAAAGGGCTTTAAAAGAAATCACAGTGAATATCCAGGAGGTAAAACCATTCCAAGGATACTCCATATTTCAAATAATATAAAGGGTTAGTCCATAAATAAAAATAATCATAATCATCATAAATCACAAGTCACAATCCATGTTCTGGTTTAACAGTTTCTTCTCCGAAGACCGACACTAAGACTGACACTTGACCCATCCCAGACTGTAATCCTTAACCATGGACACGGCTATTCGAATGGGTTTAATCTCTGCAGAGGGTGTACTCTTTACCCACGAGTAACGGATTTCTTTAGTCCATCGGGACTAATTCCGTCTATGGCCTTTTTGTTGAAAACACACCTAACTTGCACACACCAGCTTAACTCACATGTGTCTGGAATCACCCACGACACCTATCAAGTAAACTCTAAGTGGGGAGGCTACAATCTTGCGTAGCATGGGAGCAAATTTATATTGCGCACTCTAAGGGGTGGCCTCCCCTCTCGGTCTCAACCGGAAACACCCATGCCCCCGGACCAGGTGGCCTGCCTACCAGCTACAACCGGTATCTTCCACCATGGCCTCTCTGTACGGTGTGTGCTAGAAAGAGGTTGACAACTTACTGAACCGTACTCTACTTGTTGTAGAGACGAGTGGTAGTACGAAACGAATATGGGGGTTACTGGAACAAGACTCGATCTACGGTCGACTCAGGAGGTTTAAGTATTCCCTGTGTCACATCCCTAGCTGCTGGTAGTGCTCTAGGCTAGCTCATGTGTGCATCATGTTTAAATTCTGAAAATTTGAACTGAGGGAATTTTGGAAGCCTCAAAAACTTAAATAAAAGAGGGGCAAAAACCCTAGAAATCTCATTCATTGCTCCAAAATGCTCTTCTTAAATGTTTGATAATTTTTGGTAAGGGTTCTGGTCCCAACCAAAATATTGAACATTTTTAAGGAATTATTTTTGGGACTTTGGATTTAATTCATTAGCTATTTGAATTTGAGTTATATTCATATAATTAGAATATAATTTCAAATACCCCTGATATATTTTATAAGCTTTTGGAAAAGTCCATCTAGCAATATAAAATATCCAGAGGAGTTTTTGGCATTGTTTGAATTATTTTAAATTCAAAACAGTGGCAAAATAAATTAAATAAAAATAAACAGAACAGAAAAATAAAAGAGCAGAAGCCTACCTGGCGCTTACCTGTCCAGCCCAGCCGGCCCAGCTCCTCCCGCTGGCCCAGCCCACCGCCGCCTCCCTCCCCTGTCGTCTTCCTCCCTTCCAGGAGGACGGGCACGCGCCCGGCGCGCGCGGCCATGCGCCCCGGCCACCTCCTGCTTCCCGGCCACCTCCTGCTTCCCCCCGGCCTCCCTAGCGACGCCACGACGAGGCCTCGTGTCCCCTCGCCCCTCTTCCTCCCCCGCTGCATCCCCTCTCTCCTCTGCTCCCTCTCTCTCGCCCGAACCCGAACGCAGCCATCGCCGCTGACTAGAACCACCGCGGCCACAGGCCCTCCCTCGCCTCGCCGACGTGTCCATGGCCTCCGCCTCGACGCCCTCATCCTCCCCGTCGACTCACTCGACGCCGGACGCCCCAATACACCGTCAGCGGTCTCTTCTTCATCGCCGGCCGCCGCGGATCCCCATCGTCGACTCGTCGCCGTCCGGCCTTCCCCGAGCCCGCTTCGACATCTGCTGCAACCGCCGTGAGCCACCGAACCTTTTCCCCCTCTCCGTTCTCGCTCTCGTGCGCCGTAGCCGCCACACCTTGCTCGCCCGTACGCGCCGCCGCCTGTGACCGCCGCCGACGAGTCTCCGGCCACCTAGCGGTCCGGCCGTCGTGCTCAACTCCCTTCCCGCGCCACGTAGAGCACATAGGTGCCCCGCACGAGTCTCCCCGGCCACCGTAGCGTCGACCCCTAGCTCACCCGACCTCCGGCGACCGCCAAGGTCGACGCCGGCGACAACTCCGGCCACCCCCGCACCCAACGCCTGCACCACTCGACGCGCGAGTCCACCAGCGTCACGTAGATGCCCTCCGTCGGCCGTTTGGTCGCCGGAGATGCAAACCCGAGGCTCGCCGCCGCGGTTGGCCTCGCCGGCGTCAAGTCGCCGGTGGGGTTGACCCCGTTGACAGTTGACTTGCTGGGCCCAGTTTGACCCTGGGTCACTGACGTGTGGGCCTCTGGCCACTAACTAAATTAGGATTAGCACTAATCGGATTAGTTAAACTAATTACCCCCTGCTGACACTGACATGTGGGCCCTAGTGCCCTAATCTTTAATTAAACTAAACTAAACCCCCCTGTTTAACCCGTGTCACTGACGTGTGGACCCCACACGTCAGGTTTGACCTGGACCCGCCCTGTTGACCTGATGATGTCAGGGTGAGGTCATGCTGACGCCATATTCCTTTTCTGGAATTTAGTTTATTTTATAATAATCAGGAAATTCCAGAAATAGCTAAAACTTCAATAAATTCATAGAAATTCAACCGTAACTCCAAATTAAATAAATTATATATGAAAAATTATCAGAAAAATTCAAGGAATCCATCTGTACCATTTTCATGCATGTTAGAACAACTTATAGCTGCTGTTTAGCACAAATCAATTAAATGGCATTTGAATAATCACATATGGAGTTTGAATTTGAATCTTGTATTCAAACCAACTTCATTTAATCTGTTGCTAGTTGCATTAGCTCAAAACACATTCATATTGCTATGTCATGAGCATGCATCATATTGTGCATTGCATTGATTGTATTTCTTCTTTGTTGCCGGTATCTGTTCCCTCTCGATAGACGTGATACCGACGATGTGATCGTTGACACTGATGAAGACTCAATGTTATCTTCAGAAGTGCCAGGCAAGCAAAACCCCCTTGTTCATTCCGATAAAATCCCACTCTCTCGCTCCTGCTCTCTTTTACTGCATTAGGACAACAACGATTTATTTGATACTTGCTGCGGTAGCTGAACCCTTTATCCTTTGCATGACCTGTCATTGCCACAGTAAATAGATGAAACCCACTAGCATGAGTAGGAGTTGTTTGAGCCCTGATGTGCCTACTCATTCATGCTTGTTTGTCATGCCTGCTACTGCTTAGAGTTGAGTCAGGTCTGATTCATCGGGGATGAATCAGAGGCGTGTGAACATGTCCCAATGTGTGTGAGCTAAGTGTGTGAACACGATTTGGTAAAGGTAGCGGTGAGAGGCCATGTAGGAGTACATGGTGGGTTGTCTCATTGCAGCCGTCCTCAGGAACTGAGTTCTGTGTTTGTGATCCATGACCAGCTACTACCACACATTGGAATGCTTAAGTGCCCCTCTCGACTTATTAATCAACATGATCTCTGTCCAGGAGTTGCAACTAGTTTTTGGTGTTTGTAGGTAGTGTTAGTAGTCTACCAAGTGGCACCCGGTACAGGTGGGCTTGGGACAGACTAGGCACAGTGGCACGGTGTACCAAGTGGCACCCGGATGGTGGGCTTGGGAACCCTGCTCACATCGTTTGGGGCCGTGAGCGACACCCCGGCCGGATCTCCTTGCGGATGGAACCCGAATAGGCGATAAACCTGGACTAGAGACTTGTTCGGTTAGTCAGGTCGTGGCCGACTCCCTCGCCCGGCTTCCGCTTGAAGGTTGCCGAGGTACATGACGTGTACAGGGCGATAAGTGGCGAAAGCGTGTGTGAAGAAGTACACCCCTGCAGGGTTATCATTATCTATTCGAATAGCCGGATTCCTCGGATATGGAAACGTGGACCCCTTGCATAGTTCATAGACAAGTGAAAGTGGATACTCTAAAATACGCAAGATAAGCGTGAGTGCTATGGATGGCGTTCTCGTAGGGAGACGGGAGCGGATCCATAGTGGTGTATTGATATGGTGAATATGTGGACTCGTGTGCGCCACCTCAAAAGAGTTACTTGCAGTCGTAGTTCAGGATAGCCACCGAGTCAAAGCTGGCTTGCTGCAGTCAAACCCCTCCACCCCCTTGTTGATAATGATGCATATGTAGATAGATCTGATGTAAGTCTTGCTGGGTACATTTGTACTCACGTTTGCCTATTTTATGTTTTGCAGAGAGACTTCAGTCTCACTAGTAGTTCCGCGTGGACTTCGACGTTTAGCTTGTTACCTCAGCTACGATCTTGTGCCCTCGGCAGGATCTGGTAGATAGTCAGGCTTCTCAGCCTTTTTCATTTATAGTTGTCTGTACTCAGACATGTTAAGCTTCCGCATGTGCTTTGACTTGTATGCTCTGATTGTTGGGTCATGAGACTCATGTTTGTATATCTCGCTCCTTGGAGCCTATTGAATAGTTACTTGAGTTGTAGAGTCATGTTGTGATGCCATGTTGTATCTGCACATATCGAGCATATTGTGTGTATGTTGTTGAAATGCTTGGTATGTGTGGGATCTGACTATCTAGTTGTTTATCCTTAGTAGCCTCTCTTACCGGGAAATGTCTCCTAGTGTTTCCACTGAGCCATGGTAGCTTGCTACTGCTCCGGAACACTTAGGCTGGCCGGCATGTGTCCTTCTTCGTTCCTGTGTCTGTCCCTTCGGGGAAATGTCACGCGATGAATACCGGAGTCCTGTTAGCCCGCTACAGCCCGGTTCACCGGAGTCCTGCTAGCCCAGTGCTACAGCCTGGATTCACTCGCTGATGACCGACACGTTCGATGTTGGGTCATGGATGCCTGTCCCTGTAAGTTTGTGCCACTTTGGGTTTACGACTAGCCATGTCAGCCCGGGCTCCTTACCATATGGATGCTAGCGACACTACCATATACGTGTGCCAAAAGACGCAAACGGTCCCGGGCAAAGGTAAGACAACACCCGTGGGAATACCGTGCGTGAGGCCGCAAAGTGATATGGGGTGTTACATGCTAGATCGATGTGGCATTGAGTCGGGGTCCTGACAGCGTTGGTATCAGAGCTTGACTGACTGTAGGATTACCAAGCCAAACTGGTCGAAGTTGAGTCTAGAAATTCTTTAGTTATATAAGGGAATTGATTGTGGGATGGAACGTAAGGCTCTTTTTACTCCTTATACTTTATGACCTTCTGATCTGAGTCATCTTATCTTTCCTGCGGGGTTAAGGAACTAGGTCTTCTCATCTTTCTATTAGGATCACGTGTTACTAATCCGTAGACTTATAAGATTGTTGGATTTAAGCTTGAGTTCAGTTTCTACTACTTCCGTACGTTAACTGTTGATCTCGAAACCTTGATATTGTGCTTCTGAGTGGTTATGCCACCAATTTTGTGAATGTCTCAAATTTTTTCTGAGCATTTACAGCCGTTATGCTGTCCGAGTCATCCCAGGTTTCTATACAATCTGATGCAATTTGCAAATTCCTTCCCCCCGTTTCGATGTTCCTTTGGGCCAGATTAACCACACTAATCGGTGAGTTGAGGTACTTTATTGCCTTGACATATATGTTGGAGCTGGTATTATGACCCTAGGTGTCTTAGGGGATCACCTAGTAATTTAGCCATGCTTGGTGTCCCAGTGTGATGGTTCTGGCCTTTATCCCCGAAAGCATTCCGTGATGCTACTTAGTAGTAGGTATTCTGTTCCTGGGTTCTTGAACCCGAGATTCACTCTACTTACTTCATGTTGATAGTAATTGCTAGCGCCTTTAGGATATTAGTAACCTTTGCGATAGTCCTTCAAGTCCGTGGTATCTTCTTCTTCCAGATACCATGAACTACGTATGGCAGAAGTTCCTCGTTGAACTGAAATATCACAACAGGATTATTCTTGAGGAGTTCTCCGTTCATAAATCGTGACTCTGCCAGTTCTACCTTTCTGCATGGGTTATCCGGAAGAAATATGTTGAATTCGTTCGACATGCCAAACCATGCATCCACATCTCAGAAAATCGTATGTTCCTTTGAGTTGTTCTCTTTAGTTGCATTCTGACCCTCGTCTATCAATTGATAGTCAAGAGTATGCGTGCGTTCGTTTATCGATGCCTATTACTCTTGTGGTCCGTCAAGCCATTCTATCGCAGAATGACTAGGAGAAACAAACTCCAGTACCTCATCCATATCTAGGATTGGGTCAAAGTAGTTGTATTCCGCAGATCAAATGCCAATCCAGCTTTTGGTTTTGTTCTACCCTGGAGTATTACCCCCTTTATGTCAGAATTGTCATGAGAACTGCACCAACTCTCATGAATTTTGACATAGTGATACTTCTCACCATCATTAGTCATTCCTCGGCCCTCGTGTTGATGCAACCGGAATACCGACAAATGAATTGTGATGTGTGAACTCAATACTCCTAGCAACCCCATTGCTTGGTAGTTAATGGACAATAATCTTATTCTTAGTATGTTGGTTATTGAATCACCATTCTAAGATTGATCGTGCTACCTAGTCCTTATTTTGGTGCACCCTTCGATTGATGAGTTAGGATCTTGTCAAGTCCTCACTCATTTGAACATATCGTCTTGCCCTCAAAAGCGAGATTGTTCTCGAGCTTAGTAACATACCGGTGGTTCGTGATTTTCCGAATATCTTCTCGAAAGTATCACCAGGTTGTCACCTGACTGTTATGTTAAGCTCGTGATCAAGTTGGTTTATCTTGTAAACCACCCTTTCTCCAAGAATCCGTGTTGGATACCCCTGAGCTAGTTGGTTAAGCTATGCATCAACTTGGAGAGTTGGAAGATAGGAGCTTGTCCGATATGTTTCATTATAAGGGATGCCTTGTATGTGTGTTGAAGAAAGTTGATATTTTCATCGACTGAACCTCGTGATCAGTTAATGGACCTATCATTTTATCCAACCTTTGATTGGAGTATGGGCTATCATCCAATCAGACCAGAACCAACGATATCCGTAATGTTGTCTTACTCGTGGTTGATCCCTCGAGTATACACCATTATATCTTTTGGGTCTGACCCATGCTATCACTTGTTCACTTAACTATGGAATTCCTTTTAAAAGGGAAACCCGGAAGAATTGATGTTGAGCCCATTGACAACATCCTTATCTCCTCCATGATTTTGTTGAACATTAAGCTAGTGTTGGAAACTTTTGAAGGCATTTTCTTCATGCTAGCTCATGAAGTAATTGTTTGATGAAAGGAGTGACTTCCTCTTATACACGTGCATTTGGTGAAAGTTGCCGCCGTGAATTTGAGAAAGTTAGTTTTGCTTCCTCTGGAATCATCCCAAGTCAGTCATGCATACGTGCGAAGTATTCTGTGGTCTGGAGATTTGCAACCTCCATTCTATATGTATATCCTAGCACACCAAGCCACTGATTGACTCGTTCAAGGAAAAGAAGTCTATGCTTGGGATCTAATCCATGGACTTGCGTAAAGACTTCGATATCCTTGATGATGGCTCCCAACCAGAACTCAGTAGTGTTTTATTGTAAGACTACCATGTGGGCATGCTTGTCTGGAACAACGTGTTCACATGTTTGTAGCAGAACCAGCTCATGTTTTGGAGCTTGCTATCGTAGTTCATTTCCTGAGAATCTCGCAACGTCATCTCGTCGATTTGTGTTGCAAACTTTCATTTTTCTTTCTAGACTTGATGAGTCTGGGATATCCTGACACCAACCAGATCTGAATCTCAGGCAGATGTGATGGTTGGAACATTTCCCAAGAATTATAATATTGGTCTCTCAATAACCGGCAAGGTGGATGTCGTGGCCAACACACCCATCCGGTAGAGCTATTATTGTAGTATCTTGTTTGAGGAAGTTGGCCACCTCCCCATAAGGATTTCGTAGGATCTACCTCCCTAGTTGTTCCTTATGGATTTTTGTGTTTCCGAAGTCCGACCTTTTACTTGATGTCTAGTTACCAAACCATTTCAATGATTGGATTACACTAGCACATCAAGGAGAACATTAGAAGCGGAGTGCTAAAGTCTCTCGGTCGATCATCCAGATTTTGTTTCCTTGGCCTCGCTAGGATGAAATCTGAGTTGATGTTATCTTCCTATGCATCTGCATCGTCCATCGTTGTTCATCATGGTGGTATGTTGTGTTGCCAGGATCCTTGACACGGATGTTGGTAAAACCTTGATGAATATGGAAATGCTCAAGTTCCTGAGAGCACGCACAAGCGCTAGGTGTTATCATCGGCACTAACTGGGTTTGCTCTCAGTTTCCTCGGCAATGCTATGACCTTTTCAAATAGTGAATTCACCCTCTATTGTTGGGTTCTTCCCCAGTTACCAGAATCATTCCCAGCATTTGCATTTTGTTCCCAGCTTGCACCACCAATGTGCCATTCTACCATGGGTCTCTTCCATTTCCGGTGGTAAGCAAATTCATCCATTACGTTGTCTTCAACAAGGTAATCCACATCATCCAAGTCCGAGTATGCCATTCTACCGAACCCCTCCAAACGATCACTCAAGAATTGCCTTAGGCTGGTATAAAGAGTTTCAATGATCTCGGTATCAAAAGTAATTCTTTTTGCCACTTAAGGGGATATATCTTCGAGTCACCTTCCCTAAGGTGCATCATTATGGTGTCATGTCAACTTAACTCCTCGCTACGTTGACAATCGTTTACCACCTTCTTAAGTGTGGAATTATTGTCCACCTAGTGAACCTTCGTCATCCGTTTCTTTCCACCCCTCTTGATGTGTATCTCGTGTCTCAACCCGAGAGATGGTTCTAAGTCTCATTCCGTGAGTTAATCCTGAGTTGTTCGACCTTCGAGAAGACCGATTCTTCTAGAGTTTTCCTTTCCTCTTCTTGTCATGTTAGTTGGATTTCTCAGAGCAAGACTTCAAGACAAAGATGGTGTTCAAATCAACGTTCATTTGAAGTGCAACCTGGATCGTGAAGATTGTGTTAGGTTGCGTTCCCCATCGTCTTACCCTACACTTGAATCTCGGGACGAGATTTTTGTTTAGTGGGGGTGAGTTGTCACATCCCTAGCTGCTGGTAGTGCTCTAGGCTAGCTCATGTGTGCATCATGTTTAAATTCTGAAAATTTGAACTGAGGGAATTTTGGAAGCCTCAAAAACTTAAATAAAAGAGGGGCAAAAACCCTAGAAATCTCATTCATTGCTCCAAAATGCTCTTCTTAAATGTTTGATAATTTTTGGTAAGGGTTCTGGTCCCAACCAAAATATTGAACATTTTTAAGGAATTATTTTTGGGACTTTGGATTTAATTCATTAGCTATTTGAATTTGAGTTATATTCATATAATTAGAATATAATTTCAAATACCCCTGATATATTTTATAAGCTTTTGGAAAAGTCCATCTAGCAATATAAAATATCCAGAGGAGTTTTTGGCATTGTTTGAATTATTTTAAATTCAAAACAGTGGCAAAATAAATTAAATAAAAATAAACAGAACAGAAAAATAAAAGAGCAGAAGCCTACCTGGCGCTTACCTGTCCAGCCCAGCCGGCCCAGCTCCTCCCGCTGGCCCAGCCCACCGCCGCCTCCCTCCCCTGTCGTCTTCCTCCCTGCCAGGAGGACGGGCACGCGCCCGGCGCGCGCGGCCACGCGCCCCGGCCACCTCCTGCTTCCCGGCCACCTCCTGCTTCCCCCCGGCCTCCCTAGCGACGCCACGACGAGGCCTCATGTCCCCTCGCCCCTCTTCCTCCCCCGCTGCATCCCCTCTCTCCTCTGCTCCCTCTCTCTCGCCCGAACCCGAACGCAGCCATCGCCGCCGACTAGAACCACCGCGGCCACAGGCCCTCCCTCGCCTCGCCGACGTGTCCATGGCCTCCACCTTGACGCCCTCATCCTCCCCGTCGACTCACTCGACGCCGGACGCCCCAAAACACCGTCAGCGGTCTCTTCTTCATCGCCGGCCGCCGCGGATCCCCATCGTCGACTCGTCGCCGTCCGGCCTTCCCCGAGCCCGCTTCGACATCTGCTGCAACCGCTGTGAGCCACCGAACCTTTCCCCCTCTCCGTTCTCGCTCTCGTGCGCCGTAGCCGCCACACCTTGCTCGCCCGTACGCGCCGCCGCCTGTGACCGCCGCCGACGAGTCTCCGGCCACCTAGAGGTCCGGCCGTCGTGCTCAACTCCCTTCCCGCGCCACGTAGAGCACATAGGTGCCCCGCACGAGTCTCCCCGGCCACCGTAGCGTCGACCCCGAGCTCACCCGAGCTCCGGCGACCGCCAAGGTTGACGCCGGCGACAACTCCGGCCACCCCCGCACCCAACGCCTGCACCACTCGACGCGCGAGTCCACCAGCGTCACGTAGATGCCCTCCGCCGGCCGTTTGGTCGCCGGAGATGCAAACCCGAGGCTCGCCGCCGCGGTTGGCCTCGCCGGCGTCAAGTCGCCGGTGGGGTTGACCCCGTTGACAGTTGACTTGCTGGGCCCAGTTTGACCCTGGGTCACTGACGTGTGGGCCTCTGGCCACTAACTAAATTAGGATTAGCACTAATCGGATTAGTTAAACTAATTACCCCCTGCTGACACTGATATGTGGGCCCTAGGGCCCTAATCTTTAATTAAACTAAACTAAACCCCCCTGTTTAACCCGTGTCACTGACGTGTGGACCCCACACGTCAGGTTTGACCTGGACCCGCCCTGTTGACCTGATGACGTCAGGGTGAGGTCATGCTGACGCCATATTCCTTTTCTGGAATTTAGTTTATTTTATAATAATCAGGAAATTCCAGAAATAGCTAAAACTTCAATAAATTCATAGAAATTCAACCGTAACTCCAAATTAAATAAATTAAATATGAAAAATTATCAGAAAAATTCAAGGAATCCATCTGTACCATTTTCATGCATGTTAGAACAACTTATAGCTGCTGTTTAGCACAAATCAATTAAATGGCATTTGAATAATCACATATGGAGTTTGAATTTGAATCTTGTATTCAAACCAACTTCATTTAATCTGTTGCTAGTTGCATTAGCTCAAAACACATTCATATTGCCATGTCATGAGCATGCATCATATTGTGCATTGCATTGATTGTATTTCTTCTTTGTTGCCGGTATCTGTTCCCTCTCGATAGACGTGATACCGACGATGTGATCGTTGACACTGATGAAGACTCAATGTTATCTTCAGAAGTGCCAGGCAAGCAAAACCCCCTTGTTCATTCCGATAAAATCCCACTCTCTCGCTCCTGCTCTCTTTTACTGCATTAGGACAACAACGATTTATTTGATACTTGCTGCGGTAGCTGAACCCTTTATCCTTTGCATGACCTGTCATTGCCACAGTAAATAGATGAAACCCACTAGCATGAGTAGGAGTTGTTTGAGCCCTGATGTGCCTACTCATTCATGCTTGTTTGTCATGCCTGCTACTGCTTAGAGTTGAGTCAGGTCTGATTCATCGGGGATGAATCAGAGGCGTGTGAACATGTCCCAATGTGTGTGAGCTAAGTGTGTGAACACGATTTGGTAAAGGTAGCGGTGAGAGGCCATGTAGGAGTACATGGTGGGTTGTCTCATTGCAGCGTCCTCAGGAACTGAGTTCTGTGTTTGTGATCCATGACCAGCTACTACCACACATTGGAATGCTTAAGTGCCCCTCTCGACTTATTAATCAACATGATCTCTGTCCAGGAGTTGCAACTAGTTTCTGGTGTTTGTAGGTAGTGTTAGTAGTCTACCAAGTGGCACCCGGTACAGGTGGGCTTGGGACAGACTAGGCACAGTGGCCCGGTGTACCAAGTGGCACCCGGTTGGTGGGCTTGGGAACCCTGCACACATCGTTTGGGGCCGTAAGCGACACCCCGGCCGGATCTCCTTGCGGATGGAACCCGAATAGGCGATAAACCTGGACTAGAGACTTGTTCGGTTAGTCAGGTCGTGGCCGACTCCCTCGCCCGGCTTCCGCTTGAAGGTTGCCGAGGTACATGACGTGTACAGGGCGGTAAGTGGCGGGAGCGTGTGTGAAGAAGTACACCCCTGCAGGGTTATCATTATCTATTCGAATAGCCGGATTCCTCGGATATGGAAACGTGGACCCCTTGTACAGTTCATAGACAAGTGAAAGTGGATACTCTAAAACACGCAAGATAAGCGTGAGTGCTATGGATGGCGTTCTCGTAGGGAGACGGGAGCGGATCCATAGTGGTGTATTGGTTGGTGAATATGTGGACTCGTGTGCGCCACTTCAAAAGAGTTACTTGCAGTCGTAGTTCAGGATAGCCACCGAGTCAAAGCTGGCTTGCTGCAGTCAAACCCCTCCAACCCCTTGTTGATAATGATGCATATGTAGATAGATCTGATGTAAGTCTTGATGGGTACATTTGTACTCACGTTTGCCTATTTTACGTTTTTGCAGAGAGACTTCAGTCTCACTAGTAGTTCCGCATGGACTTCGACGTTTAGCTTGTTACCTCAGCTACGATCTTGTGCCCTCGGCAGGATCTGGTAGATAGTCAGGCTTCTCAGCCTTTTTCATTTATAGATGTCTGTACCCAGACATGATAGCTTCCGCTTGTGCTTTGACTTGTATGCTCTGAGTGTTGGGTCATGAGACCCATGTTTGTAATATCTCGCTCCTCGGAGCCTATTGATTAAATTACTTGAGTCGTAGAGTCATGTTGTGATGCCATGTTGTATCTGCACATATCGAGCATATTGTGTGTATGTTGTTGAAATGCTTGGTATGTGTGGGATCTGACTATCTAGTTGTTTATCCTTAGTAGCCTCTCTTACCGGGAAATGTCTCCTAGTGTTTCCACTGAGCCATGGTAGCTTGCTACTGCTCCGGAACACTTAGGCTGGCCGGCATGTGTCCTTCTTCGTTCCTGTGTCTGTCCCTTCGGGGAAATGTCACGCGATGAATACCGGAGTCCTGTTAGCCCGCTACAACCCGGTTCACCGGAGTCCTGCTAGCTCAGTGCTACAGCCTGGATTCACTCGCTGATGACCGACACGTTCGATGTTGGGTCATGGATGCCTGTCCCTGTAAGTTTGTGCCACTTTGGGTTTACGACTAGCCATGTCAGCCCGGGCTCCTTACCATATGGATGCTAGCGACACTACCATATACGTGTGCCAAAAGACGCAAACGGTCCCGGGCAAAGGTAAGACGACACCCGTGGGAATACCGTGCGTGAGGCCGCAAAGTGATATGGGGTGTTACATGCTAGATCGATGTGGCATTGAGTCGGGGTCCTGACACCCTGCATGATTAGAATAACGAATATATTTCAACCAACAGAGTCACCGCTCATATTACCTTACCATGCCATACCAGACATAACCGTCCCGACGGAGACCGGCGACAAACTCATGCCTACCCAAGGCAGAGGTTTTCCCAGGTTCCTGCCGGTATGCATGCAAGGCACATGAGGATGATTATCATCACAAGTGTGCTCATTCCCAACGGCATGGAAATCATTTATATGCATTCATGCACATGATCATATCACATGAAATAACGAGTTCTCCGAAATGAGGTGGTGTTATAAACGTGTTAACGAACACACAAAAATATTATGCCGGGGTTCAGAATGCTTGCCTTCAGGTCATGGGAAGGCAGGGTGCATTTCAAACTCTTGAAATATTTCTCCTCTCTTCAAAAATCCTATTTAAAAATATATATGAATTAACACACAAAATAAAACAGCACAAAAAGTTATTTAGAATTTTTTTCAAATAAATCTTAAAATAAACTAGACAATATTTGAGAGAGGTAGGAAAAAGAATTAATTTATTTGGAGTTGTATTTTAAAAGATACAGTAGGTCAAAGTTTGATCAAAATCTGTTATTTAAAATAAAACAGAAAAGAAAACGTTTCAAATAAACACGTACACGTTGAAAGCGTACTTCGGAAGTGCGCTTCCACTTAACCCACGTGGACTGGGGCGGGGGTCACTGACAGTGGGTCCAGGGGGCCCACTGGTCAGGTTTGACCAGTCCCCTTCCCTCTTCTTCCTTTGGCCGAACAGAGGTGGGGGTTCCGGCGATCGTCGCCGGCGAACGGCGGTTCTTCGCGGGCATTCGAGTGCAGGGATGGATCCGCCACTCCTAGGCGGTCCTCCCGGTGGTCGTAGGGTCGCCGGGGGTGGAGGGAGTCGCCGGCGGCGAGCTCCACGGCGGAGGAGGCTCCGGGGACAAAGTGAGTTTGGGGATGCGGTGGTCTCCGGCCAAAATTGAGCGTGGGGTTGTACTCGCGAGAGGGAGGGAGAGTTCCTGGTGGAGAGAGTGGAGAGGGGGAGGCTCAGGTGGTGCTGGAGTGGCCGGGGCAGTGGCGGCGGCTGGAGTTGCTGGAGAGGAAGAAGACGACTCTCTCTCTTCGAGTTACGGCTAAGGGGGCATGAGCGGAATGGTGTGAGGCTGCCTGCGTGCGGGGTTGAGCTCGGGGGGCTCCTTTTATAACACATCTGAGTCGGTTCGCGGCGGCCGTGGATAAGCTTGCCGGCGACCGCCGTTCTGTAGATAGGGCGACGTGGCGGTGACGCGCGCTAGAGGACGAGGCTGCGGATGAGCTCGCACTGCTCCAGGAGACAGGTGGCAAGCGCTGGCGGCTTGTCGGCCCCTACTGAGGCAGCGGCGCGCTGCGGACGCCGGCGTGCCGCCAAGGTTCTAACGGCGGCGCTGTAGGCTGCCAGGGTGGCTTGGCACGTTGCTGTGAGGATCTTAGTGTGTGGCCTGGTGCTGCAGAGCGGGCCAAAACCAGGGGCGCGGCGTGTCGGCTCGGGCGCGGCTCGTGCAATACGCGTGCTCTGCTCGCGCCCAGAGCACGCACGGAAGGTGTTTGATGAAATGCCAGGGTGGCCTAGAGGTCGTGGTTGAGGCTGGCAAGAACTAGGGCTAGTCTAGGTTTAGTAAGGGTAACAAGGGACATGGTGGTTTGGTCAGGAGACCAAGATCACAATGCAGACAAAGACTCATGCCAAATCTGGCTGTGCACTCAGGGTGTTTGACAAATGCCACAGGCACCTAGGCTTTTCTTGGAGTGGCCAATACTTCCAGATCAGTGTCTCTTTGGATGCACAAGAGGATGGTGAGGTTAGTTGGTGAAAAGCACAAACTTGCTAGTGCAAGTTTTGTAGAACTTCAAATCTGGATAGGAGGTGAATGGTATTATTTCATGAACCAAAAATATGCCAACGGTTGCAAGCTCCTGGACTTAGGGGTTTAGCATGGAGGACTACAAGTAGGAGAAAGAATCAAGGGCCAAAGAGCAAGCAATAATATGGATGCTGTACAAACCATCATGTTGGACCAGAATGAAGATGAGGTTGATTCACTCAAAATTTTCAAAGAACATCCTTGTATTTTTGCATATAATGGAATCATATGCTGCTACTGACATCCCATAATTTTGGTGGAAGCTAGAAAGAAATAATTAAAAGGGTTGTAGTGCAAAATTATCCACTGGACCAGAGAAGAAAAACATGTGTAGCACTCAAAATATGCAATGAATGAAATATATTATTGCACAAAAGTGATTTTGAGACATCACATGACATCTCCAAATTTTGGTTGGATTTATAGTAAAATCTATCAACTGGTTGTAGTACAAAAAGAGCTCCAAAACTCAAAACAAGTCATTTTAATGAATAAAGCTCAGGGTGAAATAATTTAGTAAATAAATCTACTGATTGGGAGATGTTTTTAATGAGAGGGAATATAAGTCCAATATGTTTTGGAAGGATCCACTTGGGAAAAATTCCTTAATATTAAAAGAAAAGTTTTGAAATCAACAGAGATATTCTTGCAGGCAAATTTTTTTAAATTCTTGGCAAAATTTTAATAACTAAAACCTGGTTAAATTTTTGGGGTGTTACAGCTTCGGCCACAACCTTTTTCAGTACCTCAATTTCGGCACTCTCCCCTAGGGCATACAATGCAAATATGTTAATTAGGCACAACTTCTAATTCGTGCTCAACTTAGCACAAGGTTCCAGCATACCTTGCTTGTCCTCAAACTGCTTCTTCACGCGGCCAAGTTCCTCTTCGGCCCGTTCCAGACGCTGCTTTAGTTCGGACACCTCCGCACCATGAGCGGTGGTCGTCCCTGCAGACGCCTATCTTCAAACAAAGGGATACACGTCATTAACTGAGTCTCCTGCAAAACGAAAAATTTGATCCCCTATTCGGCTTTCTTTCGCCGGATAGTGCATCAGGGGCTACTACTCATATTATGACAATCTCCCAAAGGTTTCTTAAAAAACACACCTCAAAGCCCTTTATAAGACTAAGGCAGGATTCGTTCAGTCCGCTTTCAGCGGACTGAATCTTTTCAATCACTGCACCCATGAGGGCACGATGTTCATCGACGATAGACGCGCTTCTTAGCACTGTCGATAGGCCGCCCGACAGCTCTGCTTAGACAGAGGCCGCTGGCAGAGTAGGCAAGCCCCCCAAGGGCGGTTGTTCACCCGATCCTGGAGCTTTAAAGGTCTCTAGGACCGTGTCCGGCTGGGGTCCGGACCTAAGATCACCCCCGCCATCGACGTGCATGGGAGCCGCTGCTCTCGTGTGTCTGGCCCCAGGGATATGCCCCCCTGGTCCAGGACCCGCTGAGACGACACCTCGGTGTCGCGCCTAGGCTTCAGGGAAGGGGCCTCTAGAGGCGTCTCGCTCGCCAGGGCGTCTGAGCTCAGTGAATCCTCCGAGGAGGACTGTCCGGTGTGGGACCTCGCCGGGCTGTACGAAATATGGTGACAGTTAAAACTACTACATCCTAACAACCCTGGGCGCATATGCTTGTTCGGATTTCATATACTTATGACTTTTCCAGGGGCTGGACCCTAGGATCCCACTCCGGGCTGCTATCGGCAGCCGTGGTGGATGCCTTTGGGAGGGACCTTTCCCCCTCTTCGGCAATTCGGCCTCTAGGGATGAGGAAGCTGTCCTTTTCTTCCCACCCCCCGCGGGGACTCGTCTTCCTCCTCCTCCTCCTCCTCTTCATCTTTGAAAAAGGGATGGTCGCTGGAGTCTTCGGATTTTGCATCCGAAGCATCGCGACGACGGAGGCCACTCCGGGTCTTCTTGACCTTCTTGGAAGTCTCTTTCTTTGGCGCCTCGTAAGGCGTTGGGACCAGCATCTTTGTGAAAAGAGGTCCGGCCGGGTCCTCCGGCAGCGGGGCAGGACAGTGTATCCGCTCCACCTTTTTTATCCATCCCTGGGGTTATGATAAAGCATGATGAAAATGTCTCCCTCAGGACATGCCAACTGAAGCGTGGATGGACAGGGCACAACAATAACTTACCGAACTTGCATAGTGGGATAATTGATACCCACGGTCCTCGGCGGAGCCCGGCCATGATTTGCCGGACTTAAAGAGAACCTTCCAGATATCCTTGTGGGAGGAACCATAGAGCTCCCGTAGGGTCTGGTGCTCGGTTGGGTCGTATTCCCACAAATTGCAGGCCCGACGCTGGCAAGGGAGAATCAGGCGAACTAACATCACCTGGACTATGTCAACGAGTTTGACATCCTTGTCGACCACACTCTGGACACGCGTCTGGAGCAGTGACAACTCATTAGACAAGGACCAGTTCAGGCCCTTCTCGGACCAGGACGTGAGCCACAGTGGGGCTTTGGATCTGAACTCGGGAGCCGCAGCCCACTTTTTGCTGCGCGGTTCGATAATATGAACCACTGCTACTGCCACTCCTTGACAGAGTCATTGAAGGCGGCCGTCGGCCATACAACCTTGGGCATCTTGCTCACCATGGCGCCGCGGCACTCGGCGTGCTCGCCACTCACCACCTTGGGCTTCACATTGAAAATCTTCAGCCATAGGCCGAAGTGAGGCGAAATTCGGAGAAAAGCCTCACACACGACGATGAACGTCGAGATATTAAGGAAAGAATTGGGGGACAGATCATGAAAGTCAATCCCGTAATAATACATGATACCGCAAACGAATGGGTGAAGGGGAAACCCGAGCCCGCGGACAAAATGAGGAAGAAACACGACCCTCTCATGGGGCTCCGGAGTAGGGACGATCTGTCCCGTCGGCGGAAGACGGTGGCCGATCTTTTTGGTCAGGTACCCGGCCTCTCAGAGCCTCTTGATATCCTTCTCCTAGACGGTAGAGGCCATCCATTTGCCTCCTGCTCCAGATCCATACATCTTCGGAGAACCTCTCTTCGGTGGAGAAGAAGAGTGCTTGGGCGCTAGGGCTCGAGCAGTGGGGAATGGACTAGCAGAGGGAAAAGGCGTGGGTAAAAAGGAAGAGGCCTTATCTCTTCATAGAGGCGGTAAAAGCTTTTGCGCCTCCCCACTTGCCTGGTGGAACCCGCTCGTTCTCCACTCGCCGCAATTAGCGGTGCGTTTGGGTTACCCATACCCGTATTGATGAGAATCCCACAATAAGGGGACACGATCTCTGCTTCGGCAAGACATGCAGAGGAAACCGCCTCGCGATATGCGCTGAGGCTGGTTGTGGGAAAACGGTTCGAATAATGACTCGACAATAGTATCATGTCGCTTTATCTAAAAGTTGTCAGCAGAGTATATTCGTGGAATATCATTCTCTCTACAGTGGTGTATGAAGATCATCTTGCAGATCCAGACACGATCCAAGTGTTCGATAATTATTTTGGAATATTTGGAGAAGGAACCCGCCTTGCAATGCCGAAGACAAAATTGCGCGCTGGACTCATCGTCATTGAAGCCTGGTTCAGGGGCTACTGAGGGTGTCCTGGATTAGGGGGTATCCGGACATCCGGACTATATACTTTGTCCGGACTATTGGAGCATGAAGATACAAGACTCAAGACTCTGTCCCGTGTCCGGATGGGACTCTCCTTTGCGTGGAAGACAAGCTTGGCGATCCAGATATTGTGTTTCCTTCTTTGTAACCGACTCCGTGTAAACCCTAGTCCCCTTCGGTGTCTATATAAACCAGAGGGTTTAGTCCTTAGAGGGACGATCACGATCATAATCATCATAGGCTAGCTTCTAGGGTTTAGCCTCTACGATCTCGTGGTAGATCAACTCTTGTACTACTCATATCATCAATATCAATCAAGCAGGAAGTAGGGTTTTACCTCCATCGAGAGGGCCCGAACCTGGGTAAACATTGTGTCCCTTGCCTCCTGTTACCTGATAACCCACAAGTGTAGGGGATCGCAACATCTTTCGAGGGTAAAGTATTCAACCCAAATTTATTGATTCGACACAAGGGGAGCCAAATAATATTATTGAGTATTAGCAGTTGAGTTGTCAATTCAACCACACCTGGATAACTTAGTATCTGCAGCAAAGTATTTAGTAGAAAAAGTGGTATGATAATAAAGGTAGCGGTAGCAAAAGTAAAGATAAATGTTTTTGGGTTTTTGTAGTCGTTGTAACAGTAGCAACGGAAAAGTAAATAAGCGAAGAACAATATATGAAAAGCTCATAGGCAATGGATCAGTGATGGATAATTATGCCGGATGCGATTCCTCATGTAATAGTTATAACATAGGGTGACACAGAACTAGCTCCAGTTCATCAATGTAATGTAGGCATGTATTCCGTAAATAGTCATACGTGCTTATGGAAAAGAACTTTTATGACATCTTTTGCCTACCCTCCCGTGGAAGCGGGGTCCTAGCGGAAACTAAGGGATATTAAGGCCTCCTTTTAATAGAGAACCGGAACAAAGCATTAGCACATAGTGAATACATGAACTCCTCAAACTACGGTCATCACCGAGAAGTATCCCGATTATTGTCACTTCTGGGTTGTCGGATCATAACACATAATAGGTGACTATAGACTTGCAAGATAGGATCAAGAAGACACATATATTCATGAAAACATAATAGGTTCAGATCTGAAATCATGGCACTCGGGCCCTAGTGACAAGCATTAAGCATATCAAAGTCATAGCAACATCAATCTCAGAACATAGTGGATACTAGGGATCAAACCCTAACAAAACTAACTTGATTACATGGTAAATCTCATCCAACCCATCACCATCCAGCAAGCCTATGATGGAATTACTCACGCGCGGCGGTGAGCATCATGAAATTGGTGATGGAGGATGGTTGATGATGACGACGGTGACGAATCCCCCTCTCCGGAGCCCCGAACTGACTCCAGATCAGCCCTCCTGAGAGAGATTAGGGCTTGGCGGCGGCTCCGTGTTGTAAAACGCGATGAAACTTTCTCTCTAATTTTTTTCTCCCTGAACGTGAATATATGGAGTTGGAGTTGAGGTCGGTGGAGGTCCAGGGGGCCCACGAGATAGGGGGCGCGCCCTACAGGTGCGTGGCTCCCCCCTGTCTCGTGGACAGGCCCTGGGCCCCTGGTCTTGATTCTTCCGCCAAACATTCTTATTAATTCCAAAAAGTGCCTCCGTGGATTTCCAGGACATTTCGAGAACTTTTCTTTTCTACACATAAAACAACATCATGGTAGTTCTGCTGAAAACAGCGTAAGTCCGGGTTAGTTTCATTCAAATCATGCAAGTTAGAGTCCAAAACAAGGGCAAATGTGTTTGGAGAAGTAGATACGTTGGAGACGTATCAACTCCCCCAAGCTTAAACCTTTGCTTGTCCTCAAGCAATTCAGTTGACAAACTGAAAGTGATAAAGAAGAACTTTACAAACTCTGTTTGCTCTTGTTGTTGTAAACATGAAAAGCCAGCATTCAAGTTTCAGCAAATATTATGAACTAACCATACTAACAATAACACGTAGGTCTCACAATTACTCATATCAATAACATAATCAGCTAGCGAGACATAATAATAAAACTTGGATGACAACACTTCCTCAAAATAATTATAACATGATATAACAAAATGGTATCTCGCTAGACCTTTCTGAGACCGCAAAACATAAATGCAGAGCACCTTTAAAGATCAAGGACTGACTAAACATTGTAAGTCATGGTAAAAGAGATCCAGTCAAGTCATACCCAATAGAAACCAATAATAATGAATGCAAATGACAGTGTGCTCTCCAGCGGGTGCTTTTAATAAGAAGGGTGATGACTCAACATAAAAGTAAATAGATAGGCCCTTCGCAGAGGGAAGCAGGGATTTGCAGAGGTGCCAAAGCTCGATTTTAAAATAGAGATTGAATAACATTTTGAGTGTCATACTTGCACTGTCAACGCAACAACTATGAGATGGCTGTATCTTCCATACTACATGCATTATAGGCAGTTCCCAAACAGAATGGTAAAGGTTTATACTCCCCCAACCACCGACAAACATCAATCCATGGCTTGCTCGGAACAACGAGTGCCTCCAACATACAACAGCCCTGGGGGAGTTTTGTTTAATTATTTTGGTTTGCTTTGATTTTTTTGGATCATGGGACTGGGCATCCCGGTTACCGGGCCTTCCTCGTGAATGAGGAGCGGAGTCCACTCCTCGTGAGAATAACCCGCCTAGCATGGAAGATATAGGCAGCCCTAGTTGAAACATGAGCTGCTCGAGCATACAAAACAGAATTTCATTTGAAGGTTTGGAGTTTGGCACATACAAATTTACTTGGAACGGCAGGTAAATACCGCATATAGGTAGGTATAGTGGACTCATATGGAACAACTTTGGAGTTTAAGGAGTTTGGATGCACAAGCAGTATTCCCTCTTAGTACAGGTGAAGGCTAGCAAAAGACTGGAAAGCGACGAACTGAGAGAGCGACAACAGTCGTAAACATGCATTAAAATTAATTCACACCGGGTACAAGCATGAGTAGGATATAATCCACCATTAACATAAATATCATGAAGGCTATGTTGATTTGATTCAACTACATGCATGAACATGTGCCAAGTCGAGTAACTCAATTCATTTAAAGGAGGATACCATCCCATCATATCACATCGTAATCATTCTAATAGCATGTTGGCACGCAAGGTAAACCATTATAACTCATAGCTAATCAGGCATGGCATAAGCAACTATAATCCCTAAATGTCATTGCAAATATGTTTACTTCATAATAAGCTGACTCAGAAACGATGAACTCATCATATTTACAAAAACAAGAGAGGTCGAGTTCATACCAGCTTTTCTCATCCCAATAAGTCCATCACATGTCGTCATTATTGCCTTTCACTTGCATGACCGAACGATGTGTATAATAATAAGAGTGCACGTGCATTGGACTAAGCTGGAATCTGCAAGCATTCAACTCAAGAGAGAAGACAAGTAATATGGGCTCTAAACTAAATAAACAATCATGCAAATGAGAGCCACTAAGCATTTTCAATATGGTCTTCTCGACCCCCAAAAGAAAGAAAAGAAAATAAAACTATTTACACGGGAACGCTCCCAATAAGTAAGAAGAAGAACTAGAAATCTTTTGGGGTTTTCATTTTAATTTCTACTACAAGCATAGAATTTAAACTAACTAATTTTTTTGGTTTTTCTTAAGGTTTATCAAACACGCAAGAAGAAAAATAGAAAAATAAATTTAAACTAGCATGGATAATACAATGAAAGAGTATGAGCACCGACGACTAGTGTGTGAACATGAATGTAAAGTCGGTGAGAAATACGTACTCCCCTAAGCTTAGGCTTTTGGCCTAAGTTGGTCTAATACCAATGACCGCCTGGCTGATATCCATAAGTGAAATTGGGGTTGTACTGAGATGCAGAGGCGACCGCCTCCTGAGTAGCAGCGTGTTGGCTAGCTGCCTCCATTCCCCTCTCGTATTCAGCTGCTTCTTCCCTAGTGACAACATATCTTCCTTTTGCCTGATAATCAAAAAGGTAGGGAGCATGAAGAGTAACAGGGACGACATTGCGTCTGTCATAGATTAGTTGATAATGGAGGAATTGTTCTTTCCTCTCAAGAAAATGATGATCGAACATAGCTTCTTTATCCAAATAAACAAGAGGTAAAATCATATCCCCCTCTCGAGGGGCTATATTAAGAAAATTAGCCACACGGGTTGCATAAATTCCTCCAAATAAATCCCCCATTCTACTATTATTCTGCAACCTACGTCCAACTATTGCCCCAAGTTATAACCTTTATAACCTGACACAGCATCTTGAGGACACAAAGATCAGGGACACACATGTGACATTCTTCATCCTTACCGTTAATGCATAAAGAGAGCAAAATAATGTATAGCAGGAAAATGAATGTACCCTATGGTAGCTTGTGCTATGTCCCTAGATTCTCCCACAGTAATACTAGCAAGAAAATCTCTAAATTCAGATTTGTGAGGATCATTAATATTAGCCCACTGCGGGAGTTTGCAAGAAGTTGTGAAATCCTCTAAATCCATGGTATAAGATGTATCATAAATATCAAACATGACACTAGGAGAATTACGCATACAATTATATTGGAATCTCCGCACAAAGGAATCAGTCAATTGATAGTATTGAGGACACTTATCTTGTAAGAAGTCCTCCAGCTCGGCATTACGCACATATGCGTCAAATTCCTCCTTGAACCCTGCTTCGGCCATAAAATCATCGGATGGCCACTCACAAGCTCGTACATTTGCGTCCCCCGGCAATTTAACATCTTGCTCACGTATAGCAATCCTTGGACCTTTCTTTGCCGAGGAACCACCTTGGTACATTCTTCTAAGCATATTTCTTTTTCTGAAAATTTCTGAAATTTTAGTAACTTCAAAATAAAAGTGAATAAAACTAAACAAGATTGATAGCAACTACTCCTAAAAGTGCCTAGAGCCTATATCATGCATTGGAATTGCTTGGGGCCTCAAAAATTTAACATGCAAGCTCAAGAACATGGTCACCTATGCAGCAAAAAATTGCAATGAATAAAGCACTAGAACAAAAACTAATTGGACCAATGGAGGAGTCACATACCAAGCAACAATATCCCAAAGAAGTTTTGTGAATGGAGCTTTGAGCAAGGAGATCGAAAATCACAGCAAAATGAGCTAGAACTCATGCTTGAGCTGGATGGGGATTTTTTGGGTAGAAGATGAAGTGTGTGGGTGCTGGAATAAGTGGAGGGGGGCCACCAGGGGCCCACGAGACAGGGGGCGCACCCTACAGGGGGGTGAGGGAGTCCTGGATTAGGGGGTATCCGGACAGCCGTACAGTGTACAACGTCCGGACTATTGAAGCGTGAAGATACAAGACTCAAGACATCGGCCCGTGTCCGGATGGGACTCTCCCTTGCCTGGAAGGCAAGCTTGGCGATCCGGATATTATATTTCCTTCCTTGTAACCAACTCCATGTAAACCCTAGCCCTCTCCGATGTCTATATAAACCAGAGGGGTTGGTCCTTAGAAGGCCGATCACAATTACAATCATACCATCATAGGCTAGCTCTTAGGATCTAGCCTCTACGATATCGTGGTAGATCTACTCTTGTACTACCCATATCATCAATATTAATCAAGCAGGAAGTAGGGTTTTACCTCCATCGAGAGGGCTCGAACCTGGGTAAATGTCTGTGTCCCTCGCTTCCTGTTACCATCAGCCTTGACACACAGATCGGGACCCCCTACCCGAGATCCGCCGATTTTGACACCGACAATGGTGCTTTCATTGAGAGTTCCTCTGTGTCATCGCTGTCAGGCTCGATGGCTCCTTCGATCATCATCAACGATGCTGTCCAGGGCGAGACTTTCCTCCCCGGACAGATCTTCGTGTTCGGCGGGCCAATTCGCTTGGCCACCTGGAGCAGATCGATAGCTATGCCCCCGGCCACCAGGTCAGGTTCGAAAACCTGAACTACACAGCGGATATTCGCGGGGACTTGATCTTCGACGGATTCAGGCCAGCATCACAAGCGCAGAACAGTCACGATGAGCATGGCTCAGACCTGCTGTCGGACGATGCTCGTGATATCACCCCGACAAAAGCCTCGGATTTAAATCTGGGGCAGATTGTGTTGCCTAAGGGCGGAGGGCTGGACCCCGCCCCGCAGGCCATACCCTCATCGGCGATGGAGCCGAACACAGGCCTCACTTCTGAGGGAGCCTGTGACTCCGGACCCCCGGATTCATATCCGGATGTAGGTTCCAGTCCGCGCATCCCCGAGCCTGCCGATCCTGGTTGGGCTCCGGTGATGGAGTTCACCGCGGCGGATGTCTTTCAGCACTCGCCCTTTGGCGACATGCTGGACTCATTGAAGTCTCTCTCTTTGTCAGGAGACTCCAGGCCGAACTATGTCCGGCTCGAGTCGGAAGCAGACAACGACGGAATTCGTTGCCCACCCACCACCCACTTCATTGCCATGATCGATGATCTAACCGACGTGCTTGACTTCGACTCCGAAGACATCGACAGTATGGATGACGATGTAGGAGAATTACAGGAGCCACCGCTCACCGGGCGGTGGACAGCCACCTTCTCATACGATATATATATGGTGGACACTCCGAAGGAAACAAATGGTGATGAGGCAACGGAGGATAACCCCTCGGGAAGAAAAACAAAGCATGGGCGTCATCGGCGCCGCTCCAAGCCCTGCCACAGCAATACCGACCCCGGAGACGAAAATAACCCGGATGGCGCCGAAGAAGAATATGACCCTGACCAGCCCGCCTTCGAGCAGGCCGAACAGGAAGATGAGCATATCAGCCCAGAAGAATAGGCGACAGACGTATACCCGGAGGAGGACAACTACATGCCCCCCCTCCAAAGACGAGATTAGCCTCGGCGACGACGAATTCAGCGTGCCTGAGGATCCCGTGGAGCAGGAGCGCTTCAAGCGTAGGCTTATAGCCACTGCGAGGATCCTGAAGAAGAAGCAGCAGCAACTCCAAGATGATCAAGATCTGCTCACAGATAGATGGACTGAAGTCCTGGCAGCCGAGGAATATGGACTCGAGCGCCAAACGGCTGACCGGCTACCCCGTGGCCGGGATAAAACGGGATACCAGCCCGGATACCAGCCCTCACCCCCATGCCGATATACTACGGCCCAAGGCAACAAGCAAGACCTGCAAGATATTCTGGAAAGCAAAGTAGGACAGCCAAGATCGATCTATGGATCGCGGGGGCGCGCCCCAGCGCGCGACGATGATCGTCGTGCCGGATACATCATCAACAAGTCCGGCCGGGCCGAACACAGCAACCCAGACCAATTCAAGCTCCGTAGCCACATAGCCCGGCACACCCCCTCTGCTTCACTGACGAAGTAATGGATCATGAATTCCCAGAAGGGTTCAAACTCGTAAACATCAAATCGTACGATGGCACAACAGACCCCGCAGTATGGATCAAAGATTTCCTTCTCCACATTCACATGGCCCGCGGAGATGATCTACACGCCATCAAGTATCTTCCCCTTAAGCTCAAAGGACCAGCCCGGCACTGGTTAAACAGGCTACCAGCAAATTTCATTGGCAGTTGGGAAAACCTGGAAGATGCATTCCTTGATAACTTCCAGGGCACATATGTGCGACCACCAGATGCCGATGACCTGAGCCACATTACTCAACAGCCCGGAGAGTCAGCCCGGAAATTCTGGACTCGGTTCCTTACTAAATAGAACCATATAGTCGACTGTCCGGACACCAAAGCCCTGGCGGCTTTCAAGCATAATATCCGTGATGAGTGGATCACTCGACACCTCGGCCAGGAAAAACCCAAGTCTATGGCAGCTCTCACAACCCTAATGACCCGCTTTTACGCGGGTGAGGATAGCTGGTTGGCTCGCAGCGGCACCATGCCACATTCCGGCACTTCAGACGGCCGCGATGCTAATGGCAAGCCATGGCATAACAGGCATAAGAGACGGAACAACGGCGACAGCACTGAAGACACGGCGGTCAACGCCGGATTTAGCGGATCTAAGTCCGGTCAGCGGAAAAAACCCGTTCAAAAGAAATAATCAGGGACCGTCTAGCCTGGACCGCATACTAGAGCGCTCATGCCAAATTCATGGCACCCCGGACAAGCCAGCTAACCACACCAATAGAGACTGCTGGGTGTTCAAACAGGCCAGTAAGATAAACACCGAAAACAAGGACAAGGGGCTGCACAGCGACGATGATGAAGAGCCCCGGCGTCCGAATACGCGGGGACAAAAGAAATCCCCCCCAGGTGAAAACAGTCAATATGATCTACGCCATTCACATCCCCAAGCGGGAACAGAAGCGAGCACTACGGGACGTCTATGCGATGGAGCCAGTCGCCCCCAAATTCAAGCCATGGTCAGCGTGTCCGATCACCTTTGATCGTAGGGATCGTCCTACCAACGTCTGTCATGGCGGCTCAGCCGCATTGGTCTTAGACCCAATCATTGACGGATTCCACCTCACGCGGGTCCTTATGGACGGCGGCAGCAACCTGAACCTGCTTTATCAGGACACAATGCGCAAAATGGGCATTGACCCTTCAAGGATCAAGCCCACTAAAACAACCTTTAAAGGTGTTATTCCTGGAGTAGAGTCCCACTGTACGGGCTCTATAACACTGGAAGTGGTCTTCGGATCTCCGGACAACTTCTGGAGCGAAGAGTTAATCTTTGGCATCGTCCCTTTCCGCAGTGGTTACCCCGCACTGCTTGGACGAACCGCATTTGCTAGATTCAATGCAGTACCACATTATGCATACCTCAAGCTCAAGATGCCAGGACCGCGCGGGGTCATCACTGTCAATGGAAACATGGACCGCTCCCTTCGAACAGAAGAGCATACGGCAGCCCTCGCGGCAGAAGTACAATGCGTCCTACTCCGACAAACCAATCCGGCGACTCCTTCGAGCAAAGTCAAGAGAGTCCGGAGCACCCCGCAACAGGATCATCAGGAACACCAAGAGCGTGATTAGCAGTCCAGCCTCCGCTTCGGCCCCTTCAAAGCGGCATTCGTGCCACGCGTACACAATTACGCACTCGAGATACCATGGGCATAGGCGGAGGCGCATCAATGACTCAGTCACGAGTGCGGGTAACCGCCAAATACCTTCATACTCTTTCCCTTTTACATTTCAGGAAACCGTGTTAGTGCAACATCCTTAGAAGAGCTGAATTGCTGGACTCATATGGGAGAGACATCCAAGGAGGCAGCAGACATCGTGCACAGAAGGAAATACCTAGGTGGAATCTATTTACGATCATTATACCTGCTTTATCTATCTGTACACAGCCTGCCCCTGGATAGGACATGTCAAATAGTCCTATTTTATCTCTGCTTAATGCATCCATTGTAAACATACGCTTAAACGTATTTTTTGTCAATCGGAGATTATATATAGCATCAGCTTATTATCCTTAGTTGAGAATTTTCTTCTCTTATAAATGTTTATTTGGTATTGCATCCGTACACCTTGGTCCGGTCAGTTTGCCAGGGGCTCCTCATGGCGCCCCGTAGTATGGCAAATAAAGTCCGAACACTTTCGACAGTGCGGCACCCCGAACTTATAGCACTACATGCATCAGCTCCGAATCATGTCTTGGGTCTATAGTTGGGATAGCCCGGCTCCCTTGTTTTGGTGCCTTACGTTCTGTTATATCGGCTAAGGTAGCGCAGGGAGAACTACTGCGATTGTGTCCCGGTTCTTCCGGATGAGCACCTCAGTAGAGAAAGCGGAAAACTGACTGGCATGATATGGCGAGAGCTGGTCGCTGTTTGAGAGGTCTTAAAATCCTTAAAGATTTTCCGCTTTAGGCGATATATCGGCTTCATCCGATCTAGGCGTGTATAGCACCCCGATTCGGTCTTCCGGATTCTAGGGGCTTCACCGAAATTTAAAATTGTAGACTTCTATGGCTAAGTGAAAGTTATAAAGCCGCATAGTCCGATTGCCTTGTTCGCTGTGCCGGACACCTCCTTAAGGGACCAAACATTTGGATAAAGAGTGTCCGGGTTTTCCACGAACACCCAAGTACTAGTTACGTGGGGGGAGGAAGCCGACGACTAGCCTACTTTCAGAATTTTATAAACAGCCGCACAGAAGGTAATATTTTAAATAACAAAAGCGCTACATAGCGCAAGTAACTTCGTCCTTAAATTACAAACATGACAGAAGTGAATTCATTCAAAAACGGTGTCCTTGGTACATTCATCAGTGACGAGACGAGCACCCTTCATAACGCCATCATAGTACAGCTCATGATGGCGATGCGCCTTGCCCTCCGGTGGCCCGTCTTTGACCAGCTTCTCCGCATCCAGCTTGCCCCAATGCACCTTGACGAGGGCAAAGGCCCGGCGGGCACCCTCGATGCACACGGATCGCTTGATCACCTCAAGCCGTGGGCAGGCATCCACCATCCGCTTGATCAGGCCGAAGTAGCTACTAGGCATGAGCTCACCAGGCCACATCCGGACTATGAAACCTTTCATAGCCAGTTCGGCCGCCCTGTGGAGTTCGACCAACTGCTTCAGTTGGTCACTCAGAGGCATCGGGTGTTCGGCCCCAGCATACTGGGACCAGAACAGCTTCTCCGTTGAGTTCCCCTCCTGGGCATGGTAGAACTCCGCAGCGTCTGATACGTTGCGTGGCAGATCTGCGAATGCCCCTGGAGAGCTCCGAATTCAAGTAAGTAAAAGAAACGCCTCCTCCACATGTTTGCTTTGCATAAAGAACTTCTTACCCGCTGCTATATTCTTGGCCTCCTGGATCTCCTGCTGTGCTTTCTCGGCTTCGGCCTTGGCGTCCTTCAAATTCACAAGGGCCTTCACAAGCTCGGCCTCTTTCGCCTTCACATCATGCTCCACGGACTCGCATTTCTTGCCGAGGTCCTGGAGCTCTTGTTGTACCTCGCCTACTCTAGCACTTTGATTTTCGCGCTCTTTGCATTCCAAGGCCGCTTTGTCTTCGGCGTCGGACAATGCTTTCTTCAGGGACGCCACTTCGGCAGTGGCCCCTGTTTCACAGTCACGACGCTTGGGTGTTAGACTAGCCAATTTTGGTATATCCTCAAATACATAAGAGAGGGGAATCACTTTCCCCCGTCCTCTTTGAGCTGCCTCCTCGTGAGGTCGAGCTCTCCCCGCGCCTGCTCCAGGTCCTGCTTCAGTTCGGCAACCTCGGCAGTACAGGCAGCAACAGCAAGCAACACAACCTGCTTATTCACAACAATACTTATTATTAGACTCCTGCAGATTATATTTGACCCTCCGTTTGGCTTTTCTTTCCGAACACCAAACAGAGTATCAGGGGCTACTACCTATCGGGTGGTAATTTTGCACACATTTATTACTTACCTCAAAGCCTGTCAAGAGGCTGGTGCAAGCTTCGGTTAGTCCGCTTTTGGCGGACAAAACCTTCCGAATCACTGTACTCATGAGAGTACGGTGCTCTTCATCCATGGAAGCGCCACGAAGCTCTTCCAGCAGATAGTCCAGCGCCTCATGCACAACGGAAGTCCTTGACATAGACGGTTCGCCCTCCCTAACGAGGGGTCGCACGCCTGAGTCCGGAACCACCGAAGGTTCCGGAATTGTGTTCGGCTGAGAGCCCGGCTGGCCATGGCTCTCGTCGACACGATCTGCGGGGATCTTGAACCCTGCGTGTCCGACGTCTGGGACCCCGCCTCGGGGCGTCTCCAGAGTCACCCCCCCCGCTCTGGGAGCCTTTGGGACAACACCTCCATGTCATCCGCGGGTTGAGGAGTAGTGGCCGTCGGAAGCGAATTTATCGCTGAATCGCTCATGGACCTGGAGGAAGACACTTCGGGGTGATCCCTAGCCGGACTGCACATATGTTCGGCATTATAAATACAAAAACTATGAAGAAATCATGATAGAATGCGGACACTTATGATCGCACTAGGGGCTTCCCCCTGGGCAGCCACCCCTCCTCACTATGAGCAGCTGTGGCGGAGTAGTCCGGAAGGGGCACGTTCCCCTTCTTGGACGCCCCAGCCTCCCCCTCCGGTGCGGCTTTTCTCTTCTTCCCCTCCCCGGTGCGGGGAGGTGGAATATTTTCTTGATTCCCCCCGCCTCCGCGGGAGGAATCCGTCTCGTCGTCATCAGACGACAGGGGAATGACGGCCCTGCGCCGAGGGCCTTTTTCGGCCCCCCGGTCCGCTTCCCCGGGCCCCTCATCCTCTTTGGATGGGGCGTCTTCTTCTTCTTCCTCCTCCCCTTCGTGGGAGGAGTCCGCCTCGTCGTCTTCAGACGAGGCTTCCGGCACAACCTTACGCCGGAGACCCTTTCGGATCCCCGGGGCCTTCTTCTCCGGCACCTTGTACGGTGCCGGGACCAGCATCTTCGTCAGGAGAGCATCAGCTGGGCCTTCTGGCAGTGGAGCCGAGCAGTAAACCTGCTCCGCTGTGTCCACATAATCCTGAAGCAAATATGCATAACTACTTAAGGCTCTCCTATGAGTATATTGGGAAGAACGGGATCCGGTGGTAGTCTGAGAACTCACCTGACTAGGAGCCCGCACGGCGTGAAGCCCGCGGTCCTTGGATGTGGGAGGAGGTACTTCAGAGGCCTTGAACAGCACCTTCCATGCGCCTTTGTGCGTCATGTCGTAGAGCTTCTGGAGCGTCCGGTGTTCGGCCGGGACGAACTCCCACAGATTGACTGCCCGCCTTTGGCAGGGCAGGATCCGGCAAACGAGCATGACCTGGATCATGTTGACAAGCTTGATGTTCTTGTCCTTCATGCTTTTGATGCATGTCTGGAGTCCGGTCAGCTCCGTAGAATCGCCCCAGGATAGGCCCTTCCTTTCCCAGGAGGTGAGCCACATGGGGGCTCCGGATCTAAATTCGGGGGCCACCGCCCAGTTGGCGCCGCGCGGCTCAGTGATGTAGAACCACCCCGATTGCCATCCTTTTACGGTCTCCGCAAAGGAGCCATCGAGCCATGTGACATTGGGCATTCTTCCCACCATGGCCCCTCCGCACTCCGCTTGTTGGCCGCTTACAACCTTCGGCTTCACGCAGAAAGTTTGCAGCCATAGGCCGAAGTGAGGCCGGATGCGGAGGAAGGCCTCGCATATGACGATGAATGCCGAGATGTTGAGGACGAAATTTGGGGCTAGATCATGGAAATCTAGACCGTAGTAGAACATGAGCCCGCGGACGAAGGGATGGAGTGGAAATCCCAGTCCACGGACGAAGTGGGCGACGAATACGACCCTCTCGTGGGGTCCTGGGGTCGGAATGACCTGCCCGGCGTCCGGTAGCCGGTGCGCTATGTCCGCGGCCAAGTATCCGGCCGCCCGAAGATTTGCGATGTGCTTCTCCTTGACGGTGGAAGCCACCCACTTGCCTCCTGCTCCGGACATGTTTAGCTGTGCGGAGAAGATTTGGGCTTGGGCGCTGGAGCTCGAGGGGGCAAGAGTGGGCAAAGGAGGAAGAAGGAGTGGGTGGAAATGGGGAAATCTTATCCCTTTATAGAGGAGCCGAGAGCGGTGCGCCTCCCCACTTGCCCGTTGAGAATCGCTTGTCTCCCAAGCGCCACGATTAATGGCATGGTGAGATTACCCATATCCGTATTGATGAGAATCCCGTGATAAGGGGACACGATCTCTGCTTTGACAAGACATGTCAAAGAAACCGCCTCGCAACATGCGTTGTAGCTGGTTGTGGGAAAACAGATTGAATAATGATCCGACTGTAATAACGTGTCACGTCATCAGAAAAAGTTGTCAGCAGATTGCAGCTGTGAAATATCATTCTCTCTACGGTGGCATATGAAGATCATCTCGAAGATCCAGACACGGTCTAAGTGTTTGATGATTACTTTGGAGTATTCAGAGAAGGAACCCGCCTTGCAATGCCGAAGACAATACTGCGCGCCGGACTCATCGTCATTGAAGCCTGGTTCAGGGGCTACTAAGGGAGTCCTGGATTAGGGGGTATCCGGACAGCCGTACTGTGTACAATGTCCGGACTATTGAAGCGTGAAGATACCAGACTCAAGACTTCGGTCCGTGCGCGGATGGGACTCTCCTTTGCATGGAAGGCAAGCTTGGCGATCCGGATATTATATTTCCTTCCTTGTAACCGACTCCATGTAAACCCTAGCCCTCTCCGGTGTCTATATAAACCAGAGGGGTTGGTCCTTAGAAGGCCGATCACAATTACAATCATACCATCATAGGCTAGCTCTTAGGATTTAGCCTCTACGATCTCGTGGTAGATCTACTCTTGTACTACCCATATCATCAATATTAATCAAGCAGGAAGTTGGGTTTTACCTCCATCGAGAGGGCCCGAACCTGGGTAAATGTCTGTGTCCCTCGCTTCCTGTTACCATCAGCCTTGACACATAGATCGGGACCCCCTACCCGAGATCCGCCGGTTTTGACACCGACAGGGGGCGCGCCCTCCACTCCCGTCGCCTGGTGCTTGCCCCTCCTGCTGTGATTTCAGTGCCTAAAATCCTCAAATATTCCAGAAAAAATCATACTAAATTTGCAGGGCATTTGGAGCACTTTTATTTTTGGACTATTTTTAATGCACAGATAATTCAGAAAACAGACGGATAATACTATTTTTGCTTTATTTATTCTAAATAACAGAAAGTAAAAAGAAGGTACAGAAGGTTGTGCCTTCTAGTTTCATCCATCTCGTGATCATCAAGATGAATCCACTAACAAGGTTGATCAAGTCTTGTTAACAAACTCATTCCGAATAACACGGAACCGGAGAAATTTCGAATAACACTAAGTTACCTCAACGGGGATATGAAAATCCCCAACAATAAGAATATCATACTTTTTCTTGACACTAGGGAGAGGAAATTCAAAGCCTCCAAAAATGATAGTTGGAACTTTTTCAATAGAATTGATGCTATGAACTTGAGATTGTTTCCTCGGAAAGTGTACCGTATGCTCATTACAACTAACATGAAAAGTGACATTGCCTTTGTTGCAATCAATAACAGCCCCTGCAGTATTAAGGAAAGGTCTACCAAGGATAATAGACATACTATTGTCCTCAGGAATATCAAGAATAACAAAGTCCGTTAAGATAGTGACATTTGCAACCACAACAGGCACATCCTCACAAATACCGACAGGTATAGCAGTTGATTTATCAGCCATTTGCAAAGATATTTCAGTAGGTGTCAACTTATTCAATTCAAGTCTACAATATAAAGAGAGAGGCATAACACTAACACCGGCTCCAAGATCACATAAAGCAGTTCTAACATAATTTCTTTTAATGGAACAAGGTATAGTTGGTACACCTGGATCTCCAAGTTTCTTTGGTATTCCACCCTTAAAAGTGTAATTAGCAAGCATGGTGGAAATTTCAGCTTCCGGTATCTTTCTTTTATTTGTAATGATATCCTTCATATACTTAGCATAAGGATTTACTTTCAGCATATCAATTAAGCGCATACGTAAGAAAATAGGTCTAATCATTTCAGCAAAGCGCTCAAAATCCTCATCATCCTTTGACTTGGATGGTTTAGGAGGAGAGGGCATGGGTTTCTGAACCCATGGGTCTCTTTATTTACCGTGCTTCCTAGCAATAAAATCTCTCTTATCATAACGTTGATTCTTTGATTGTGGGTTATCAAGATCAACAGCAGGTTCAATCTCTACATCATTGTTTTCGCTAGGTTGAGCATCAACATGAACATTATCACTAGGTTCATTTTCATCACCTGATTGTGTTTCAGCATCAGAAATAGAAATATCATTGGGATTCTCAGGTGTGTCTACAGTAGGTTCACTAGAAGCATGCAAAGTTCTATCGGTTTTCTTTTTATTCTTTTTAGAAGAACTAGGTGCCCCTAAATTATTTCTCTAAGAATCTTGCTCGATTCTCTTAGGGTGGCCTTCAGGATACAAAGGTTCCTGAGTCATTCTACCAGTTCTAGTAGCCACTCTAACAACAAAGTTAATTTTATTATTTAATTCATAAAGCAAATCATTTTGAGCTTTAAGTACTTGCTCAGCTTGAGTAGCAACCATAGAAGCATATTTGCTAACGCGGTGAAGTTCATCTTTAACTCTAGCTAGATTATCACTTACACGTCCTATCTCAAAAGCATTATTTTTTAACTCTCTACCAACATAAGCATTAAAACTTTCTTGTCTAGCCATAAAGTCATCAAATTCATCTAAGCATGGGCTATGAAATTTAGTAGAGGGTATTTCAACTTTATCATATTTATAGAGAGAATTTACCTTTACTACCTGTGTTGGGTTATCAAGACAATATGGTTCTTCAGGCGGTATATTAAGACCATGTATTTCTTCAATAGGAGGTAAATTCTTAACATCTTCAGCTTTAATACTCTTTTCTTTCATTGATTTCTTTGCCTCTTGCATATCTTGAGGACTGAGAAATAAAACACCTCTCTTCTTCGGAGTGGGTTTAGGAATAGGCTAAGGAGTTGGCTCAATTGGTTCAGGAATTGGCTCGGGAAGAGTCCAATTATTTTCATTAGTCAACATATTATTCAATAATATTTTAGCTTCGTCGACTGTTCTTTCCCTGAAAACACAACTAGCACAACTATCCAAGTAGTCCTTGGAAGCATCGATTAGTCCATTATAAAAGATATCAAGTATTTCATTTTTCTTAAGAGGATGATCAGGCAAAGCATTAAGTAACCGGATAAGCCTCCCCCAATCTTGTGGGAGACTCTCTTCTTTGATTTGCACAAAATTATATATTTCACGCAAGGCAGCTTGTTTCTTATGAGTAGGGAAATATTTAGCAGAGAGGTAATAAATCATATCCTGGGGACTATGCACACAACCAGGAGAAAGAGAATTTTACCAAGTCTTAGCATCACCCTTTAATGAGAACGGAAATATCTTAAGGATATAGTAATAGCGAGACTTCTCATCATTAGTAAACATGGTGTCTATATCGTTCAACTTGGTAAGATATGCCACAATAGTTTCAGATTCAAGTCCATAAAAAGGATCAGATTCAACTAAAGTAATAATTTTAGGACCAATAGAGAATTCATAATCCTTATCAGTAACACAGATAGGTGAAGTAGCAAAAGCAGGGTCAGGATTCATTCAAGCATTAAGAGACTGATGCTTCCATTTAGCTAATAATTTTTAAGATCATATCTATCATTGCAAGCAAAGATTTCCTTAGCAGCTTCTTCATTCATAACATAACCCTTAGGAACCACATGTAACACATAATCATTGGGAGAACCTTTATCATCACTATCATCAATAATAGGTTCTTCAGTAATATCATTCCCCCTAACTCTAGCAAGTTGTTCATCAAGAAATTCACCTAATGGCAAAGTAGTATCAAGCACAGAAGTAGTTTCATCATGCATAGCAGAAGTGGCATCATCAATAACATGCGACATATCAGAATTCATAGCAGTAGCGGGTTTAGGTGTCGCCAGCCTACTAATAATGGAAGGAGAATCTAGTGCAGAGCTAGATGGCAGTTCCTTACCTCCCCTTGTAGTTGAGGGCAAAATCTTGGTTTTAGCGTATTTCAAGTTCTTCATAGTGATCAACAGATATAAATCCCAAGTGACTCAGAGAATAGAGCTATGCTCCCCGGCAAACGGCGCCAGAAATTAGTCTTGATAACCCACAAGTGTAGGGGATCGCAACAGCTTTCGAGGGTAAAGTATTCAACCCAAATTTATTGATTCGACACAAGGGGAGCCAAAGAATATTCTTGAGTATTAGCAGTTGAGTTGTCAATTCAACCACACCTGGATAACTTAGTATCTGTAGCAAAGTATTTTGTAGCAAAAGTGGTATGATAATAAAGGTAGTGGTAGCAAAAGTAAAGATAAATGTTTTTGGGTTTTTGTAGTAGTTGTAACAGTAGCAACGGAAAAGTAAATAAGCGAAGAACAATATATGAAAAGCTCATAGGCAATGGATCAGTGATGGATAATTATGCCGGATGCTATTCCTCATGTAATAGTTATAACATAGGGTGACACAGAACTAGCTCCAATTCATCAATGTAATGTAGGCATGTATTCCGTAAATAGTCATACGTGCTTATGGAAAAGAACTTGCATGACATCTTCTATGCTACCCTCCCGTGGAAGCAGGGTCCTAGCAGAAACTAAGGGATATTAAGGCCTCCTTTTAATAGAGAACCGAAACAAAGCATTAGCACATAGTGAATACATGAACTCCTCAAACTACAGTCATCACCGAGAAGTATCCCGATTATTGTCACTTCGGGGTTGTCGGATCATAACACATAATAGGTGACTATAGACTTGCAAGATAGGATCAAGAACACACGTATATTCATGAAAACATAATAGGTTCAGATCTTAAATCATGGCGCTTGGGCCCCAGTGACAAGCATTAATCATAGCAAAGTCATAGCAACATCAATCTCAGAACATAGTGGATACTAGGGATCAAACCCTAACAAAACTAACTCGATTACATGGTAAATATCATCCAACCCATCACCGTCCAGCAAGCCTACGATGGAATTACTCACGCACGGCGGTGAGCATCATGAAATTGGTGATGGAGGATGGTTGATGATGATGACGGCGATGAATCTCCCTCTCCGGAGCCCCGAACGGACTCCAGATCATCCCTCCCGAGAGAGATTAGGGCTTGGAGGCGGCTCCGTGTCGTAAAACGCGATGAAACTTTCTCTCTGATTTTTTTCTCCCCGAACGTGAATATATGAAGTTGGAGTTGATGTCGGTGGAGGTCCAGGGGGCCCACGAGATAGGGGGGCACGCCCTACAGGCGGGGTGCCCCCTGTCTCGTGGACAGGCCCTGGGCCCCTGGTCTTGATTATTTCGCCAAAAATTCTTATTAATTCCAAAAAGTGCCTCCATGGATTTCCAGGACATTCTGAGAACTTTTCTTTTCTACACATAAAACAACATCATGGCAGTTCTGCTAAAAACAGCGTCAGTCCGGATTAGTTTCTTTCCAATCATGCAAGTTAGAGTCCAAAACAAGGGCAAAAGTGTTTGGAAAATTAGATACGTTCGAGACGTATCATTACCATCGGCCTAAGACGCACAGATCGGGACCCCCTACCCGAGATCCGCCGGTTTTGACACTGACAATGCTCCCTTGAATAGCTGTAGAAGCTCCACCATACTTCTTGGAGGGGAGGCGGATGGCCATAAGGCCTTTGCAACACTTTGCATCACCTGCCGGGCTCGCTCGTGCATTTGCGACAGCTCTTGTAGCAGATCGCCCAAAGATCCAGAAATCTCCTCTTTGCGACGGCCAGTCAGCATACCTACAGACATAACTCTGTCAGTTCCTTTCCTTGCCGAATTACGCGGAGGTAAGTTTGAACACATACTAAATATGCCGCCTCGCAGCCTCTTATTTTCCTTCACGGAGTCAGCCAGCTGGGCCCGCACATCTTTCAGTTCTTCGCCCAGCTGGGTGTTGGAATCCTGGAGTTTGTTTTTCTCCTCCCTGACCCATGTCAGTATACGTCGCTCGCGGCCCGTTGCCTTTTGGCTTCTGGTTCACCCGCTTGTGCAACTTCCTCTACCTCTTCTGGATGATCTGATGATCCTGCCATAAGATAAGCAACTGTGTTAGCATTGCTGGTATATAATTATGTTTTTCTCGATGGAGGGACACATTACCAGGCGATGCCTTCTTGGATTCCTCTAGTTCGGCTGTCGCAGAGGCTAGCTGGGTCTGACACTTTTCCAGCTCTTCAGACAATAGGTTGTTCTTCTCCGTAAGCACCTGGTTTTACAATGATCCTTAAATCAGCTGAATCAACTGCTTCAAGTCTTGGGGGCTACTGGTATATAATTATCAGGTTTATACAATGTGAGCTCACCCGTATATTTTTCAAATGTTGGTCTGTGGCTCTGGCAAGCCCATCTCGAGCAGCTCAGATGTATGCATCAGCTGAGTTGAAGGCATTGAATGCCTCTTTTGTAAAGATGGGGTCTCAAAGTGCGGCTCTCCGGCGCCGATGGTGCATGGCACTCTCCACTTCCAAGTTTGTGACGGACACATCATCCGAATTCTCTGCCAAAGGACAATCCGGCGGCACTCCCGTATCAACCCTCGTCGTTACGACATGGTCTAGAACCTGGCTATTGGGAGTGTGACTGGCAGGACGCCCGGACATAGTCCGGCGAACGCTCTTCCTGATAAGGCACGAATGGATAATGTCACAGTTGGATGTGACCGCCAAAGGGCATATTTATGAAGCCATACCTCTTTGATGACGGATCCGACGTGTCTTCGCCTGCCTTCCTCTTCGAAAGCTTGCCCGGTGCAGGCGCCGCTCTCTTCGGAGTCACCTCTGGTGCGGGATGGCGCGCCGAGCGCCTCCCCTTTGGAGCACAAGATAGTGCGGTGGGTGAGGTAGAATGAGGAAGCTCTTTCGGAGGAGATGTCTCCTGATTACTTTCGTGTGAGGCAGGGAGAAGGCCAGGATAGTCGGTGGTGATGGCCACTTCCGTGCCATCATAGCTCGCCTGGTAGAACACCCCATCCTCGAGCGTCACGAATATGTCTGGATCCTCTTCAAATCCGGGGTCCAGGTCCCGGTTGTGGTCCGCTGGCTGTGGGGCGGGGCTGTGGAGCCCCTTGGTGATCTTCCGTCATTCCTGTTACAAATGGACAGATTAATGTCCATGGAAAGTGACTCGGGGAGTAGATTGAGTAGTGGGATTGGAACTCACCCAGCTAGGAGGATTGTACATGGAAAATCCATCTTGGTGCTTAATACGAATGAATTCCTCTTTCTCCCCTTCATATAGTTCGGCTAGTATTTTGGCCAAAGCGGCAGGGGTGTCCGGACCCTTCCGACCGCAGCGGGAGGCGTCATCTTCCCCATTATAGTGACACATGGGAAGCCTTCTGTATTGGAGTGGTTGAACCCCTCGTACTATGGAATTCGCCATTACATCGACTATTGATAATCCGGACTGGGCGAGCGTCTTTATCTTGCTCATCAATTGATGAACTTCCGTGCTATCTTCCTCCTCGAAGCTCCGAGGGCGCCAGCTGTGGCGATTCTTCAATGGAACGCTTGAAAATTCGGGAAGACCCATTCGGACTGGGTCGGGAAGGGCGATGTCCTCGATATAGAACCATTCGGAAGGCCACTCTTCGCATGCCTTCTTTGGCGTGCCTGATAGGTATCCGTCCCGACGATGCGCCATACCTCGGCTCTGCCCACTTCAAATATTGACACCTCTTGGCTACGAGGGACGAGGCAGAATAGTTTCCTCCATAATTCAAAATGGGCCTCAAAACCCAGGAATAGCTCACAAAGAGCAACATAACCCGCGATGTGCAGGATGGAGGCAGGAGTGAAATTATGCAGTTGGAGGCCATAATACTCCAGAAGCCCTCGAAGGAACGGGTGGATTGGAAATCCAACGCCTCTCAGCAAGTAGGGAATGAAGCACACTCGTTCCCCCTGGATGGATTGGGGAAATTCTCCGC
>NC_041391.1:510216356-510298103 GCF_002162155.2 Triticum dicoccoides
ACTATGGGATATGGAATATTTCTCCCAATTGCCTTTTCGGGGCCATGGGGATGGGAGGAAGAGCTGGGATCGCTAGCCATGTTGGAATGGTTTCTCCTAGCAAGCTTTGAGGATTCCTCGCTTGGTGTGGAACGAGTCTGAAAATCCCAATCTCTTTAAATAGACGCCTTTCTTATATGGTCAGGGTGATATTTGAAAAAATACCCCAACCTCTCGTATTCGCTCGACACGTGGGAGCTGAAGTCATGAAGGTGTGGAAGCCGATGGGCGTGACATTAAATGGAAAGATGAATACTGCTCTTTAAGTCAGGTACTTTGAAGTAATCGGAGGAGGAACCTGCCTTGCAATGCCGAAGACAATCTGCGCGTCGAACACATCGTCATTGAAATACTGGTTCGGGGGCTACTGAGGGAGTCCTGGATTAAGGGGTCCACAGGCGTCCGACCTGTTGACATGGGCCGGACTGATGGGCTGTGAAGATAGAAGACCACAGACTCTTACCTGTGTCCGGATGGGACTCTCCTTGGCGTGGAAGGCAAGCTTGGCGCCTGGATATGAAGATTCCTTTCTCTGTAACCAACTTTGTACAACCCTAGTCCCCTCCGGTGTCTATATAAACCGGAGGGCTTAGTCCGTGGAGGCAATCATAATCATACAGGCTAGACTTCTAGGGTTTTAGCCATTACGATCTCGTGGTATATCAACTCTTTTAATACTCATATTCATCAAGATCAATCAAGCAGGAAGTAGGGTATTACCTCCACAGAGAGGGCCTGAACCTGGGTAAACATCGTGTCCCCCGCCTCGTGTTACCATCAACCCTAGACGCAAAGTTTGGGACCCCCTACCCGAGATCCTCCAGTTTTGACACCGACAATGGGATCTGCCAATTTTCTCTTTTCTTGCACATGAGTATTTTACGCACTTCGTCTGTGTTGTGTGTCTCCCCCGCCCAAGTTTCAAGTTTCACAGTGAAATTTTCATTAGGCGAGTGATTTTAGAATTTATTCCTCCAACCACATCCCCACCCATCAAATTTCCTCAGTATCTCCCCCATCTCCCCACCCCTACTGGTAGCTCAAACCACCGCCGCCGCAACCACAACTTCAACCACATCTACGGGCTGCTTGAATCCAGTTAGGTAACCCACCAATGTCTATCACGGGCCCAACCTGATTAATTAAATGGCGCCTGTGAAACATTTTCATGCCTCCAAATCCCCACCGCCCCTACCTCCAAAGCATCACCGTGCAAGCCCAACCACATATCTCGTGGAGGTCGAGGAGCTGATAGCGGTCGATGGCGCGATAGCCGCTATGCGTGTTGACCTAGAGGAACACCTCACCTCCGCCGTCGCTAACTTGGTGCAAGCTCTGGCCCAGATGAAGTGCCCCAGTGACTACCTCCCAGGACTTAACATGTATGATCTGACCGGCTCAATCTTACCAATACCACTTGCAATGGCTATGTTCTTACGACTGATGTATTAAGCATGTTCGTGCCTTGTTTATTTCAGTACTGCACACTGTGTGATGTTCAAGTATTAACTATCCAGCTCAATTTCACCAATACTAGCAACAAACTTACAATACATGACTCAGGATGTCACAAGAGATGCTGCCCATTTGCTATTTTTGGTGGGTGCTAACCCTATTGTACTGAACATGCCTATCCATGTACATACATGGGGTCATAATGGCCGATGCTGTTGTTTGCCGTCGAGGTTAGCTGCATCCCATGTCTTACAGTATTTCACATCATTTGTGCAATTGAAGTTTAACATTTAACATTTATTGGTTGCTTGTAGGTACACATGTCAGTGGCACTGATCCACACTTCTTCCAGGAGGAACAACTCGCCTCCCCCGCCACTGACTTTGGGCGGGCTCTAGCCAAGATGAAGTGCCCCGACAACCACCTCTCAGGACTTACTAAGTATGTACTCACCAGTTCAATCTTACCAATACCAGTTGCAATTAATGGCTATGTTTTGTACGCTCGATGTATTAAGCATGTTGTGGTAAACATGCCTAAGATGTTTTAGCTATTTTCCCTAACTTCTTATAGACAACTGGGTCATTCTCTGCTTTGGCTGCACCGGCCTTGTGATGTTTAACTCTTCCAATTGCATTTTTATCAATACCGATTTCAATGGCTATTAAGCCTGTTGCAATTAACAGTTGTATCCATTTTTAAACAACTGTATTTCAATGGCTACAAACTTACCAAAACATGACTTAGGATGTTCTTAAGCCTGTTGCAATTAACAGTTGTATCCATTTTTTTAATATGTCCCTTTGCTACCGTGCTACTCTCCGCAATGAAGATATACTAGAGATGTTGCCCATTTGCTATTTTTGGTGGATGCTAACCCTGTTGTACTTAACATGCCTTTCCATGTACTTACGCAGGGCCATAATGGGCGATACTATTGTTTGCCATCGAGGTTATCTACATCCCATGTCTTACAGTATTTTATATCATTTGTGCAATTGCAGTTTGGCTTCGAACATTTACTTGCTTCTTGTAGGTACACATGTCAGCGGCACTGATCCACGCTTCGACCCGGAGAAGAGTTCGCCTCCGCCGCCACTGACTTTGGGCGGTCTCTAGCCAAGATGAAGTGCCCCAACAACTACCTCTCGGGACTTACCAAGTATGAACTCACCACTACAATCTTACCAATACCAGTTGCAGTTAATGGCTATGTTTTGTACAGTCGATGTATTAAGCATGTTGTAGTAAACATGCCTAACACGTTTTAGCTATTTTCCCTACCTTTTTCTAGACAATCGGGCCATTCTCTGCTTTGGCAGCACCTACCTTGTGATGTTTAACTCTGCCAATTGCATTTTTATCAGTACCGGTTTCAATGGCTATTAAGCCTGTTGCAATTAACAGTTGTATTTCAATGACTACAACTTATAAAACATGACTTAGTATGATGTTAAGCCTGTTGCAATTGACAGGTGTATCCATTTTTAATCCGTCCCTTTGCTACCGTGCTACTCTTTCGCAATGAAGATATCACTACAGATGCTGCCATTTTATTACCATTTGCTATTTTTGGTGGATGTTAACCCTGTTGTAGTTAACATTGGCTTTCCATGTACTTAAACAGGGCTACAATGGGCAATGCGGTTGTTCGCCGTCGAGGTTAGCTGCATCCCATGTCTTATACACCATCAGTTCCTAAATATAGGTATTTTTAGAGATTCCAATATAGACCATATAAAGAGCAAAATGAGTGAATCTAGATTCTAATCTATAATTCTATATACATCCGTATGTAGTTCATATTGAAATTTCTAAAAATACTTCCACTTAGGAATGTAGGTAGTTGTATTTTACATCATTTGTGCAATCTCAGTTTAGCTTCTAACATTTACTGGCTTGTAGGTACATATATGGGCGGTACTGTTCCACGCTTCGATCCCTTTTGCATATGGGGTAATGAGATATTGATCAACAAGCATCAAGTGAGGAAACTAAGAAAGATTGTTAGGCGAAAGAAATGGGTGATGGGAATTAAGATCTTTATTTACACTTTGTCCAACACAACAGTAAACTTTAGGATGGTAAGTAATGTGTTGCCTTTTCCCCTGCCCACAATAAGTTACTCCATTAGACCTCATTATCTGATATTTTTCTCTTTTCAGTTGTTTTCGAAGCTATTTAATGATGATTACCTTGCAAAGTACATGACCGGACTAGAGGCAACTAAGGTTAAAGCATATAATTCATGCTACCATGATAATGCTCTAGAAGTCTTCCTGAAGGCGGTGAAGGATGGGCGAGCGATCATCACAAGGGGTTGGATAAAAGTTGTTCGTGCCTATGGCATGCAGGAAGGCACATTATGGGCATTCCGCTTCTTCAACACACCCCTTTATCGCGTTGGGTGCAAGTTGTTGATTGTTTGTGTAGGTATTCGCTGACTTGTGCATTGTCTCCTACTGGATTGATACCTTGGTTCTCAAACCGAGGGAAATACTTACTCTACTTTGCTGTATCACCCTTTCCTCTTCAAGGGAAAAACCAACGCAAGCTCAAGAGGTAGCAGTACGATAAGAAACTAAACCAGCTGGAGCATAGGAAGGGTTGTCCTAGACGTTCACGACGAAGGCGTCTTCGTGCCTCCCGCACTTGGTCACCACTTCAATGCCGTCGTCATCGAAGACGATGACCTTGAGCGTGCTGGGAGTGAGCAGCTTGAACGTCACCATGTAGCCGATCCTGATCTGATGGACGGCGATGAAGGGGGCCCAACCCTGATCAAGGGTGACCCTGTCGTCCATCAGTAGGACAGTCACCCTCCATGAGCAGTCAGTGTTCATCCTGAGCTTGAAATCTATGGGCACGGTCGGGAAGTGCTTGGTGAAGTCCAATGGCATTGGGATGCACTCAAGCTAGGGGGAAAGGATCACCTTGCAGAAGTGGGTTGGACCTCCCTGTTCATGGTAGTGGTCGTAGTTACAATGTTGTTCACTAGGAGGCTCCTCCGGCACCACGTCCTCATCCGTGGCCACCTCCTCGGGCGTGGTCGGCACAACCTCCATGGGACACCACCACCTCCTTTCCCTTCTCCATGGGCGGCACCACCTCCTTGTCCTTGTTCTCAGTGTCGATCTGCATTACGAAGAGCACACATTATTAAGAGCACAAAGTTCCAAGGTTGATCACCGTTAAAACCTATCGTCCATAACCCCTTTATTTACCCATCCAGACGGTCACTACTTACCCACCATCTCACTCAGTTATCTCTATGTCTCTCACTGTTCCTCCTATCCATTGCCATGAACTTCAGCACCAACCCCATCCCAAGCCCCTTCCCTTGGGGCATTGGATGGAGGGCTTTCTTGTTGGGGAACGCGGTAATTTCAAAAAAATTCCTATGATCACGCAAGATCTATCTAGGTGATGCATACCAACGAGAGGGGAGAGTGTGACCACGTACCCTTGTAGACCAAAAGCGGAAGCGTTAGTTAACGCGGTTGATGTAGTCGAACATCTTCGCGAACATACGACACCTCCGCGTTCAGCACACGTTCAACTCGATGACGTCCCTCGTACTCTTGATCCTGTTGAGGCCAAGGGAGACTTTCGTCAGCATGACGGCATGGCGACGGTACGATGATATGACTGAGGTGTGTAACTATGGAGGGGGGCACTACACACGGCTAAAATATCAACTTGTGTGTTCTAGGGCGCCCCCTGCCCCTGTATATAAAGGAGCAAGGGGGAGGCAGGCCATCCCTCCTAGGGCGCGCCCCACAAGGGGAGTCCTACTAGGGCTGCTAGTCCTAGTAGGATTCCACCAAGAGGGAGAGAGGGGGAAGGAAGGAGAGGGAGAGGGAGAAGGGAAGGGGGGCGCCGCCCCCCCTTCCCTAGTCCAATTTGGACACAAGGAGGAGGGGGCGCGCGGCCTGCCCTAGCGCCACTCTCTCTCTCTCCACCAAGGCCCATGTGGCCCATTAGTTCCCCTGGGGGGTTCCGGTAACCGTCCGACACTCCAGTTTTATTCGAAATTTCTCCAGAACACTTCCGGTGTCCGAATATAGCCGTCCAATATATCAATCTTTATGTCTCGACCATTTCGAGACTCCTCGTCATGTCTGTGATCTCATCCGGGACTCCAAACAAACTCCGATCATCAAAACACATAACTCTTAATACAAATCGTCATCGAACGTTAAGCGTGCGGACCCTAGGGGTTCGAGAACTATGTAGACATGACCAAGACACGTCTCCGGTCAATAACCAATAGCGGAACCTGGATGCTCATATTGGCTCCTACATATTCTACGAAGATCTTTGTCGGTCAAACCGCATAACAACATACGTCATTCCCTTTGTCATTGGTATGTTACTTGCCCGAGATTCTATCGTTGGTATCATCATACCTAGTTCAATCTCATTACCGGCAAGTCTCTTTACTCATTCCGTAATACTTCATCCCATAACTAACTCATTAGTCACAATGCTTGCAAGGCTTATAGTGATGAGTATTACTGAGAGGGCCCAGAGATACCTCTCCGAAACACGGAGTGACAAATCCTAATCTCGATCTATGCCAACCCAACAAACACCTTCGGGGACACCTGTAGAGCACCTTTATAATCACCCACTTACGTTGTGATGTTTGGTAGCACACAAAGTGTTCCTATGGTATTCGGGACTTGCATAATTTATAGTCTGAGGAACATGTATAAGTCATGAAGAAAGCAGTAGCAATGAAACTATAACGATCATAATGCTAAGCTAACAGATGGGTCATGTCCATCACATCATTCTCCTAATGATGTGATCGCGTTCATCAAAAGACAACACATGTCTATGGTTAGGAAACATAACCATCTTTGATTAATCAGCTAGTCAAGTAGAGGCATACTAGGGACAATATGTTTTATCTATGTATTCACACATGTACTAAGTTTCCGGTTAATACAATTCTAGCATGAGTAATAAACATTTATCATGAAATAAGGAAATAAATAATAACTTTCTTATTGCCTCTAGGGCATATTTCCTTTAGTCTCCCACTTGCACTAGAGTCAATAATCTGGATTACATAGTAATGATTCTAACACCCATGGAGCTTTGGTGTTGATCATGTTTTGCTCGTGTAAGAGGCTTAGTCAAGGGTCTGCAACATTCAGATCCGTATGTATCTTGCAAATCTCTATGTCCCCTTCTGACACTTGATGACAGATGGAATTGAAGCATCTCTTAATGTGCTTGGTTCTCTTGTGAAATCTAGATTCCTTTGCCAAGGCAATTGCACTAGTATTGTCACAAAACATTTTCATTGGACCCAATGCACTAGGTATGACACCTAGATCGGATATGAACTCCTTCACCCAAACTCCTTCATTTGCTGCTTCCGAAGCAGCAATGTACTCCACTTCACACATAGATCCCGCCACGACACTCTGCTTGGAACTGCACCAACTGACAACTCCTCCATTCATTAAAATTATGTATCCGGTTTGTGACTTAGAGTCATACGGATCAGTGTCAAAGCTTGCATCGACTAACCATCTATGACGAGCTCTTTTTCACCTCCATAAATGAGAAACATATCCTTAGTCCTTTTCAGGTATTTCAGGATGTTCCTGACCACTATCTAGTGCTCCACGACGGGATTACTTTGGTACCTCCCTACTATGCTTATAGCAAGGCACACATCAGGTCCGGTACACAGCATTGCATACATGATAGAACCTATGGCTAAAGCATAGGGAATGACTTTCATTTTCTCTCTATCTTCTGCTATGGTCGGGATTACGTTGGTACCTCCCTACTATGCGACTTACCAGGGACCACTCCATGGAAAACAGTGTTGGAAGTCTTGAGATTTTTATCAGTCAAACCCATGCGACGAAAAGTCTCATAATATAGGATGTTGATGCTACTGCCTCCATCCATGAGCACCTTAGTGAATTCCACCAACCTGAGGTGCCACCACCAAGGCCAAGTGACCCAGATTGTCAACCCGGGGAGGGTAATCTTCCCTACTCCAAAGAATAGGCTGCTCAGACCATCTTAAATAATGAGGAACTGCCGGCTCAACAGCATTCACAACCCTCTTATGAAGCTTCTGGTCCCGTTTGCACAAACTGGTGGTAAACACATGATATTGTCCACTATTCAGCTGCTTTGGATTACTCGGATTTCCACCCTGCTACTGCTGACCTCCCTGGCCAGATTGTTGATTATAACCACCTTGATTACCCTGAGAGTTATGAAAATTGGAATTTGAACCGCCGCCGGGCCATGAAAGCCGCCGCCACCTGAGCCGCCACCCGGCCCATTATTACTGTCGGATATTGGGTTCGGCAAAACCCTTAAGATTCGAACTCTGGGGTGCGCATGAAGATCTTCTCCCTACAGATCCACGCCCAAAGCCTCGTCAAGAATCTACGCTACACGATGAATAACACAAGGGACACAAGGTTTATACTGTTCGGGCCATCGTTGTGGTGTAATGCCCTAATCCAGTGTGTGGTGTGGTGGATTGCCTCTAGGGCTGATGATGAACAGTACAGAGGAAGAACAGCCTCGCAAGGAGTGTTCTTGAGCTAGTGTGGTGTTCTACTTGGGATGGATTCGATCAGCTCTCGATGAGATCTCCTCTCTCTACGGTGGTGGCTATCTCTATTTATAGGGGCCCTGGTCCTCTTCCCAAATATTGAGCGGGAAGGGAGCCAACAATGGCCATTTTGAAGGGGGACAACTAGTACAAGTTATCCTGACTAAAGTTGGTCTTCTATTGCCAAAGGCACTGGTGATGACACCATCTTGGGCTCCACGATGATCTCCGTCCTGCTGGTCTTGGTCTCGTTGCACCGATAGGGAAACCTTTGCTTGATGCCTCGGTACTCCACGCCTGCGCTTGCCCCCTTTGCACCAAAGAGGAAGCAAGGACACTGCGCTGGCTGGCGCCCACCTGGTCTCGATCGTCATGGCTTACGTCACGAGCACCTCGCGAGGTACTCCTTGCCTTGATCTCTCAGCCTCCTCGCGAGCCCGCCTGATGAGACCGCCTTTAAGGAAGCCTTGCATCGTCCGTCCCATGAGGCTTGGCCCCTCGTGAGGGTCTTGAGCTTGGGTTGATGGAGACGGGTCGTACTGGGCCACTGCTTGAGCCACGCCACAGGCCACAGGCAGGCAAGTCTGGGGACCCCCATTCCCAGAACATCGATAGTAGCCCCCAGGCCCAAGGCGCGCTCAGACTTGGCTTAGCAGCGAAGCCAAAGGGCAAGTGCGGAGCGCCACGGGCCCCAACAGCCTGCGGCCTTGGTCGCCGCGTGGCGGTTGATTGGATGTGGGTGTCTCTGCTTCCCCACGCTTCCTCAGCGGCTGCCCAATTTGACGAGTCCCAACTGCATGCAAAAAAGAGTCATGATTACCTGCGATCGTGGAGGCTGACGGTTGGCCTCCCCTGGACAATAAGTACGGAGAGGCGCGAGCCCCCGTTGTCCATCTCTTCTTGCTCCGCTTCACTTCTTCTTCCTTGCTCTTCCTCCATCTTGCCGCCAATGGCACCAATCCGCCGGTTCTCAGCTAAGGAGAAAGGAAAGGCCCCCCGAGAGGGGCCTGACCCTATCCCGCCGAAGAAACGGCCGGTCCCCAACCGCCGCGATGAGGTTGCCAGGCCGGAGACGTCGAGGTCTTGGTACGAGCGGCTGCCTCCTGGGTTTCCGCTACCCCTGTACGCCCGAGCTGAGGGCCCTGGAGAAGAAGACGCCGAGTGACGCCCTCCGCGCCGTCGGCGACGCCGACGAGCCATGGTGGTGCGCGCCGTCGCTCCTGGAGTCCACGCTACAGACACCTCTCGCGAGCTCGTACTCCACGCTGCAATGCCTCCGAGCTCCTGGATCCGCTTTCCTCCCTTCTTTGCCTTCGAGATGCCCCCGAGGGGGCCTCTCGAGCTTTGGTTGCAGCACGCCGACTGCGGTACCCCGGCGACCGGAGCAGAGGTTGAACTCGTCGCTCCGGGCAAGGTCTACATGACACGTGGCTCGGGCGAGATCGCCCGGGTCTGCCGAACAGGGGGTGCCCTCATGATTCATTTCGAATACGATGGCGCCTCCTTGATGCTCTTCAAGGTCTTCGATGCAGAAGGCCGTCGGCTGGAGTGCTGCCCCAGAGGAGGCAGCCAGGACATCAATGTGGCAAGGGCTAGGCCAGCCACCCGCTTCCCCAACGGCTCCTCTGGCAGCAGTGGTGATGCTTGGGAGTCCTGCGACTCTCTCGAGCTCTTCGTGACTCTGGAGACGAGCGATAACAGCTACGTGCCCCCGAGCTCGTGTCGTGCTCGGAGCAAGGCGGCTGCGTCAGGCCGCCGGCGCGACTGACCTAGATGGGGTTGTTGGGGAACGTAGTAATTTCAAAAAAAAATTCCTACACACACACAAGATCCTGGAGATGCATAGCAACGAGAGGGGAGAGTATTGTCCACGTACCCTCATAGACCGAAAGCGGAAGCGTTAGAACAACGCGGTTGATGTAGTCGTACATCTTCACGATCCAACCGATCCAAGTACCGAATGTACGGCACCTCCGAGTTCAGCACACGTTCAGCTCGATGATGATCCCTGGACTCCGATCCAGCAGGGTGTCGGGGATGAGTTCCGTCAGCATGACGACGTGGTGACGGTGATGATGTTCACCGCAATGATATGACCGAGGTGGAATATGGTGGAGGGGGGCACCGCACACGGCTAAGGAACGATCACGAAGATCAACTTGTGTGTCATGGGGTACCTCCCTGCCCCCGTATATAAAGGAGCCAAGGGGGAGGGGCCGGCCGGCCAAGGATGGCACACCAAAGGGGAGTCCTACTTGCACCAGGAGTAGGACTCCCTTCTTTCCTAGTTGGAGAAGGAGAAGGGGGGAAGGAGGAGGAACAGGGGAAGGAAAGGGGGGCGCCGCTCCCCTCTTCTTGTCCTATTCGGACTAGGGGGAGGAGGCGCGGCCAGCCCCTTTCCTCCTCTCTTCCTCTCCACTAGGGCCCACGTAGGCCCATTAAGCCCCGGGGGGGTTCCAATAACCCCCCGGTACTCCGGTAAAATCCCGATTTCACACGGAACGATTCCAATATCCAAATATAGGCTTCCAATATATCAATATTTATGTCTCGACCATTTCAAGACTCCTCGTCATGTCCGTGATCACATTCGGGACTCCTAACAACCTTCGGTACATCAAAACTTATAAACTCATAATATAATTGTCATCGTAACGTTAAGCGTGCGGACCCTACGGGTTCGAGAACTATGTAGACATGACCTAGAACTGTTTCCGGTAAATAACCAATAGCGGAACCTGGATGCTCATATTGGCTCCTACATATTCTACGAAGATCTTTATCGGTCAAACCGCATAACAACATACATTGTTCCCTTTGTCATCGGTATGTTACTTGCCCGAGATTCGATCGTCGGTATCCAATACCTAGTTCAATCTCGTTACCGGCAAGTCTCTTTACTCGTTACGTAATGCATCATTCCGTAACTAACTCATTAGCTACATTGCTTGCAAGGCTTATAGTGATGTGCATTACCGAGAGGGCGCATAGATACCTCTCCGACAATCGGAGTGACAAAACCTAATCTTGAAATACGCCAACTCAACATGTACCTTTGGAGACACCTATAGAGATCCTTTATAATTACCCAGTTACATTGTGACGTTTGGTAGCACACAAAGTGTTCCTCCGGTAAACGGGAGTTGCATAATCTCATAGTTATAGGAACTTTGTATAAATCATGAAGAAAGAAATAGCAACATACTAAACGATCAAGTGCTAAGCTAATAGAATGGGTCAAGTCAATCACATCATTCTTCTAATGATGTGATCCCGTTAATCAAATGACAACACATGTCTATGGTTAGGAAACACAACCATCTTTGATTAATGAGCTAGTCAAGTAGAGGCACACTAGTGACGTTAAGTTTGTTTATGTATTCACACATGTATTATGTTTCCGGTTAATGCAATTCTAGCATGAATAATAAACATTTGTCATGATATGAGGAAATAAATAATAACTTTATTATTGCCTCTAGGGCATATTTCCTTCAGTCTCCCACTTGCACTAGAGTCAATAATCTAGATTACACAGTAATAATTCTAACACCCATGGAGTCTTGGTGCTGATCATGTTTTGCTCGTGGAAGAGGCTTAGTCAACGGGTCTGCAACATTCAGTTCCGTATGTATCTTGCAAATCTCTATGTCTCCCACCTAGACTTGGTCCCGGATGGAATTGAAGCGTCTCTTGATGTGCTTGGTCCTCTTGTGAAATCTGGATTCCTTTGCCAAGGCAATTGCACCAGTATTGTCACAGAAGATCTTCATTGGTCCCGATGCACTAGGTATGACACCTAGATCGGAAATGAACTCCTTCATCCAGACTCCTTCATTTGCTGCTTCCGAAGCAGCTATGTACTCCGCTTCGCATGTAGATCCCGCCACGACGCTTTGTTTAGAACTACACCAACTTACAGCTCCACCGTTTAATAAAAACACGTATCCGGTTTGCGATTTAGAATCATCCGGATCAGTGTCAAAGCTTGCATCGACGTAACCATTTATGACTAGATCTTTGTCACCTCCATAAACGAGAAACATATCCTTAGTCCTTTTCAGGTATTTCAGGATATTCTTGACCGCTGTCCATTGATCCACTCCTGGATTACTCTGGTACCTACCTGCCAAGATTATTGCTAAGCATACGTCAGGTCTGGTACACAGCATTGCATACATGATAGAGCCTATGGCTGCAGCATAGGGAACAACTTTCATTTTCTCTCTATCTTCTGCTGTGGTTGGGCATTGAGTTTGACTCAACTTCACACCTTGTAATACAGGCAGAACCCTTTCTTTGCCTGATCCATTTTGAACTTTTTCAAAACTTTATCAAGGTATGTGCTTTGCGAAAGTCCAATTAAGCGTCTTGATCTATCTCTATAGATCTTGATGCCCAATATGTAAGCAGCTTCACCGAGGTCTTTCATTGAAAAACTTTTATTCAAGTATCCCTTTATGCTATCCAGAAATTCTATATCATTTCCAATTAACAATATGCCATCTACATATAATATCAGAAATGCTACAGAGCTCACACTCACTTTCTTGTAAATACAGGCTTCTCCAAAAGTCTGTATAAAACCATATGCTTTGATCACACTATCAAAGCATTTATTCCAACTCCAGATGCTTGCACCAGTCCATAACTGGAACGCTGGAGCTTGCACACTTTGTTAGAACCTTTTGGATTGACAAAACGTTCCGGTTGCATCATATACAACTCTTCTTCTAGAAATCCATTCAGGAAAGCAGTTTTAACATCCATTTGCCAAATTTCATAATCATAAAATGTGGCAATTGCTAACATGATTCGGACAGACTTAAGCATTGCTACGGGTGAGAAAGTCTCATCGTAGTCAATCCCTTGAACTTGTCGAAAACCTTTCGCAACAAGTCGAGCTTTGTAGACAGTTACATTACCATCAGCGTCAGTCTTCTTCTTGAAGATCCATTTATTCTCGATGGCTTGCCGATCATCGGGCAAGTCAACCAAAGTCCATACTTTGTTCTCATACATGGATCCCATCTCAGATTTCATGGCTTCAAGCCATTTTGCGGAATCTGGGCTCATCATCGCTTCCTCATAGTTTGTAGGTTCGCCATGGTCAAGTAACATGACTTCCAGAATAGGATTACCGTACCACTCTGGTGCGGATCTTACTCTGGTAGACCTACGAGGTTCAGTAGCAACTTGATCTGAAGTTTCATGATCAATACCATTAGCTTCCTCACTGATTAGTGTAGTTGTCACAGGAACCGGTTCTTGTGATGAACTACTTTCCAACAAGGGAGTAGGTACAGTTACCTCATCAAGTTCTACTTTCCTCCCACTCACTTCTTTCGAGAGAAACTCCTTCTCTAGAAAGGATCCGAATTTAGCAACGAAAATCTTGCCTTCAAATCTGTGATAGAAGGTGTACCCAATAGTCTCTTTTGGGTATCCTATGAAGACACTTTTCTCTGATTTGGGTTCGAGCTTATCTGGTTGAAGTTTCTTCACATAAGCATCGCAGCCACAAACTTTAAGAATCGACAACTTTGGTTTCTTGCCAAACCACAGTTCATAAGGCATCGTCTCAACGGATTTCTATGGTGCCCTATTTAACGTGAATGCGGCCGTCTCTAAAGCATAACCCCAAAACAACAGCGGTAAATCAATAAAAGACATCATAGATCGCACCATATCTAGTAAAGTACGATTACGACGTTCGGACACACCATTTTGTTGTGGTGTTCCAGGTGGCGTGAGTTGCGAAACTATTCCACATTGTTTCAAATGTAAACCAAACTCGTAACTCAAATATTCTCCTCCACGATCAGACCGTAGAAATTTTATTTTCTTGTTACGATGATTTTCCACTTCACTCTGAAATTCTTTGAACTTTTCAAATGTTTCAGACTTGTGTTTCATCAAGTAGATATACGCATATCTGCTCAAATCATCTGTGAAGGTGAGAAAATAACAATACCCGCTGCGGGCTTCAATATTCATTGGACCACATACATCAGTATGTATGATTTCCAATAAATCAGTTGCTCGCTCCATAGTTTCGGAGAACGGTGTTTTAGTCATCTTGCACATGAGGCACGGTTTGCAAGTACCAAGTGATTCATAATCAAGTGATTCCAGAAGTCCATCAGTATGGAGTTTCTTCATGTGCTTTACACCGATATTTCCTAAACGGCAGTGCCACAAATAAGTTGCACTATCATTATCAACTCTGCATCTTTTGGCTTCAACATTATGAATATGTGTATCACTACTATCGAGATTCAATAAAAATAGACCACTCTTCAAGGGTGCGTGACCATAAAAGATATTACTCATATAAATAGAACAACCATTATTCTCTGAATTAAATGAATAACCGTCTCGCATCAAACAAGATCCAGATATAATGTTCATGCTTAATGCTGGCACCAAATAACAATTATTTAGGTCTAAAACTAATCCCAATGGTAGATGTAGAGGTAGCGTGCCGACCGCGATCACATCGACTTTGGAACCATTTCCCACGCGCATCGTCACCTCGTCCTTAGCCAATCTTCGCTTAATCCGTAGTCCCTGTTTCGAGTTGCAAATATTAGCAACAGAACCAGTATCAAATACCCAGGTGCTACTGCGAGCATTAGTAAGGTACACATCAATAACATGTATATCACATATACCTTTGTTCACTTTGCCATCCTTCTTATCTGCCAAATACTTGGGGCAGTTCCGCTTCTAGTGTCCAGTCTGCTTGCAGTAGAAGCACTCAGTCTCAGGCTTAGGTCTAGACTTGGGTTTCTTATCTTGAGCAACAACTTGTTTGCTGTTCTTCTTGAAGTTCCCCTTCTTCTTCCCTTTGCCCTTTTTTCTTGAAACTGGTGGTCTTATTGACCATCAACACTTGATGCTCCCACTTGATTCCTACCTCCACAGCCTTTAGCATCGCGAAGAGCTCGAGAATAGTCTTGTCCATCCCTTGCATATTATAGTTCATCACGAAGCTCTTGTAGCTTGGTGGCAGTGATTGAAGAATTCTGTCAATGACACTATCATCAGGAAGATTAACTCCCAGTTGAATCAAGTGATTATTATACCCAGACATTTTGAGTATGTGTTCACTGATAGAACTATTCTCCTCCATCTTACAGCTATAGAACTTATTGGAGACTTCATATCTCTCAATCCGGGCATTTTCTTGAAATATTAACTTCAACTCCTGGAACATCTCATATGCTCCATGACGTTCAAAACATCATTGAAGACCCGGTTCTAAGCCGTAAAGCATGGCACACTGAACTATCGAGTAGTCATCAGCTTTGCTCTGCCAGACATTCTTAACATCGTCAGTTGCATCTGTAGCAGGCCTGGCACCCAGCGGTGCTTCTAGGACGTAATTCTTCTGTGCAGCAATGAGGATAATCCTCAAGTTACGGACCTAGTCCGTGTAATTGCTACCATCATCTTTCAACTTAGCTTTCTCAACGAACGCATTAAAATTCAACGGAACAACAGCACGAGCCATCTATCTACAACAAACATAGACAAGCAAAATACTATCAGGTACTAAGTTCATGATAAATTTAAGTTCAATTAATCATATTACTTAAGAACTCCCACTAAGACAGACATCTCTCTAGTCATCTAAGTGATCACATGATCCAAATCAACCAAACCATGTCCGATCATCACATGAGATGGAGTAGTTTCAATGGTGAACATCACTATGTTGATCATATCTACTATATGATTCACGTTCAACCTTTCGGTCTCCGTGTTCCGAGGCCATATCTATATATGCTAGGCTCGTCAAGTTTAACCTGAGTATTCCGCGTGTGCAACTGTTTTGCACCCGTTGTATTTGAACGTAGAGCCTATCACACCCGATCATCACGTGGTTTCTCAGCACGAAGAACTTTCGCAATGGTGCATACTCAGGGAGAACACTTCTTGATAATTTAGTGAGAGATCATCTTAAAATGCTACCGTCAATCAAAGCAAGATAAGATGCATAAAGGATAAACATCACATGTAATCAATATACGTGATATGATATGGCCGTCATCATCTTGTGCTTGTGATCTCCATCTCCGAAGCACCATCGTGATCACCATCGTCACCGGCACGACACCTTGATCTCCATCATAGCATCGTTGTCGTTTACGCCATCTATTGCTTCTACGACTATCGCTACCGCTTAGTGATAAAGTAAAGCAATTACAGGGTGTTTGCATTTCATACAATAAAGTGACAACCATATGGCTCCTGCCAGTTGCCGATAACTTCGGTTACAAAACATGATCATCTCATACAATAAAATATAGCATCACGTCTTGACCATATCACATCACAACATGCCTTGCAAAAACAAGTTAGACGTCCTCTACTTTGTTGTTGCAAATTTTACGTGGCTGCTATGGGCTGAGCAAGAACCGTTCTTACCTACGCATCAAAACCACAACGATAGTTCGTCAAGTTAGTATTGTTTTAACCTTCGCAAGGACCGAGCGTAGCCACACTCGGTTCAACTAAAGTGAGAGAGACAGACACCCGCCTGTCACCTTTAAGCACGAGTGCTCGTAACGGTGAAACCAGTCTCGCGTAAGCGTACGCGTAATGTCGGTCCGGGCTGCTTCATCTCATAATACCGCTGAACCAAAGTATGGCACGCTGGTAAGCAGTATGACTTGTATCGCCCACAACTCACTTGTGTTCTACTCGTGCATATGCATCTACGCATAAAACCTGGCTCGGATGCCACTGTTGGGGAACGTAGTAATTTCAAAAAAAATCCTACGCACACACTAGATCATGGAGATGCATAGCAACAAGAGGGGAGAGTATTGTCCACGTACCCTCGTAGACTGAAATCGGAAGCTTTAGAACAACGTGGTTGATGTAGTTGTACGTCTTCATGATCCGACCGATCCAAGTACAGAACATACGGCACCTCCAAGTTCAGCACACGTTCAGCTTGATGACGATCCCCGGACTCCGATCCAGCAGGGTGTTGGGGATGAGTTCCGTCAGCACGAAGGCGTGGTGACGGTGATGATGTTCTACCGACGCAGGGCTTCGCCTAAGCACCGCAATGATATGACCGAGGTGGAATATGGTGGAGGGGGGCACTGCACACGGCTAAGGAACGATCACGAAGATCAACTTGTGTGTCATGGGGTGCCCCCTGCCCCCGTATATAAAGGAGCCAAGGGGGAGGGGGCGGTCGGCCAAGGAGGGCGCACCAAGGGGGAGTCCTACTCCCAGCGGGAGTAGGACTCCCTTCTTTCCTAGTTGCAGAAGGAGAAGGGGGGAAGGAGGAGGAAGAGGGGAAGGAAAAGGGGGGCGCCGCCCCCCTCTCCTTGTCCTATTCGGACTAGGGGGGAGGGGGCGCGTCCAGCCCCTTGCCTCCTCTCTTCCTCTCCACTAGGGCCCATGTAGGCCCATTAATCCCCGGGGGGGTTCCAGTAACCCCCTGATACTCCGGTAAAATCCCGATTTCACCCGGAACGATTCTGATATCCAAATATAGGCTTCCAATATATCAATCTTTATGTCTCAACCATTTTGAGACTCCTCGTCATGTCTGTGATATACACTCGGGACTCCGAACAACCTTCGGTACATCAAAACTTATAAACTCATAATATAATTGTCATCGTAACGTTAAGCATGCGGACCCTACGGGTACGAGAACTATGTAGACATGACCTAGAACTGTTTTCGGTCAATAACCAATAGCGGAACCTGGATGCTCATATTGGCTCCTACATATTCTACGAAGATCTTTATCGGTCAAACCGCATAACAAGATACGTTGTTCCCTTTGTCATCGGTATGTTACTTGCCCGAGATTCGATCGTCGGTATCCAATACCTAGTTCAATCTCATTACCGGCAAGTCTCTTTACTCGTTACGTAATGCATCATTCCGTAACTAACTCATTAGCTACATTGCTTGCAAGGCTTATAGTGATGTGCATTACCGAGAGGGCCCAGAGATACCTCTCCGACAATCGGAGTGACAAACCTAATCTCGAAATACGCCAACTCAACATGTACCTTTGGAGACACCTATAGAGATCCTTTATAATCACCCAGTTATGTTGTGAAGTTTGGTAGCACACAAAGTGTTCCTCCGGTAAGCGGGAGTTGCATAATCTCATAGTTATAGGAACTTTGTATAAGTCATGAAGAAAGCAATAGCAACATACTATACGATCAAGTGCTAAGCTAACGGAATGGGTCAAGTCAATCACATTGTTCTTCTAATGATGTAATCCCGTTAATCAAATTACAACACATGTGTATGGTTAGGAAACACAACCATCTTTGATTGATGAGCTAGTCAAGTAGAGGCATACTAGTGACGTTAAGTTTGTCTATGTATTCACACATGTATTATGTTTCCGGTTAATACAATTCTAGCATGAATAATAAACATTTATCATGATATGAGGAAATAAATAATAACTTTATTATTGCCTCTAGGGCATATTTCCTTCAGGGGTTGGCGCCGGCCCCTCGTGGCCCAGTGTTGCTGATGGTGTCGGCTATGAGGGCGCGTGTAGTTAGGGATCCTTAGGATTCGCACCTTTTGTTCCCTGCAAGGAATTGAGAAAGTACCCCGTGGGGGCATGTAAAGTGTCTGCAATGTCTTTTGTTGATATTATCCTGATTATGAAGTGGTGCAAATGCTTGTCCTGTTCCGGCTTGTCTCCCCCTTTCTAACCTCACAACGACTTGGCGCTCTACGCTGACAGGTCCCGGTCCCCAGGCAGGCTTCAGCTGTCGCTGGTATGCCAGGTCGCGATGCCGTGGTCAAGGCCAGGAGGTGAGCGGCCCGAGGTCCAGTAAGAGCCCCTGAGGCGCAATGCTCAGGAGGTCCCCTTTAACGCGCAAGCAGCCGTCGAAGGGTGAGAAAGGAAGGCAACGTCGCTGTCACAGAGCCGTATTGGGTGGAGGTTTCGTGTCGCGTCAATTAGCTATTCCAGGGGCGAGACTTATCTCGAAAGCAGGGGTAGATCCTTCGCGAGGCGCCAGACTTGCATGCCTGTAGCTGGGATGTAGCTGGGCTAGGCCTTCGTGAGCTTCCCCTCTCTTCCCTGTACTCTCCTTCGTGCTCTACGTCCTTAGGTCCCAGCCCTCGAGCGAGCTTAGCTGCCGCTGGTATGCCAGGTCGCGATGCCGTGGACAAGGCCAGGGGGTGAGGGCTGGAGAGCCAGTAAGAGCTCCTAAGTCGTGATGCTCAGGCGCCCCCCTTTTAACACGCAAGCAGATCGCACGAGTAAGAGAAGGACAGAGCTCGTGATGCCTCCCGTTTTAGGCCTCAGGTAGTCCCTGTAAACCAACACGAGAAAAGCAAGGGTTGCCATTACGATTGCCGGCCGGCAGTTGGTTGCTCCGAGAGAGTGGTGAGGGCACTGAGGGCCTGGTGAGGTGACGCTTGCGGGGCTGCCGCGGGCCAGACCTCAACTGCTCAGATTTTTCGATGTTGCAGGGACGGACCCATGCACAAGCGTCGTGCCAGCGCGAGCGGCTCCAGAGGTAGGTGTCAATCGAGCAGGAGATTATCACAAGCAGGTTAAGCATGAAAGGCAAATCAGCTTAGATAGATGCAGGAAGGATACATGCCACTGGGTCAGGCCCGAGCGGCTTGGGAATAATGCAGCCCGAGGGGCGCCCAAAGCAAGGTAAACTAAAGACATAAGCAAAAGGGATACATGCCTCAGGGACAGACCCACGCGACCTGGGAATAATGCAGCCCTGAGGGCGCTCCCAGCAGAAATGAACTCAAAAGATGTCACCTGATACCATTGTAGAGCGGGTGCTGAAGTAGCTGACGATGCGCGGTGAAGGGGCCGATCCTCACGAGCCACCGGAGCCCTGAGCCTCGGGAGGCTCTGGGGGTCTGGGCGGCTCCTCGAGGACCATCTCCACCTCCGCCAGGACCGCGTGGTGTCTGGCCTCCTAAGCTGCTAGAATGCTCCGTAGAAGACGCTGGTGAGTGGCAGCCACGTTCGACAGACCAAAAGGCATGCGAACATAGCTGTGCAGCGGACCCTCACAGCGTCCCACGCACGAAGGCCAGAAGCGCTCCTGAGACGCGACTCGGCTGGTTGGCTGGAGTTTATCATAAGGCACTTGTAGGTTGTAGAACGCCTCGATGGACAGAATGTTGAGTCCTGCGCCGCCATCGATGAGGGTCCTGGTAACTTGCACATTGCTGATGACTGGGGAACAAAGCATTGGGAGAACGCCAGTTGTAGCCGCACACTTGAGCTGATCCGCTGAGCTGAATGTGATGGTGCACGTGGACCACCTAAGAGGGCACGTGGGCTCGAGCATGGGAATGACTGTGTTCACCCCATGAGCAAACTGCTTGAAGATGCGCTAAGAGGCTGGGGCCTGGGCGCCGCCCAAGATGCAAGTGATAGCACGTGGCTCCTGGAAGCCCCCAGCCCCCTCGTCCTGGTGGTGGCCGTCATTCCTTCTTGGTGGTGGTGGCAGAGGAGGAAGGCCTGTGTTGCCCTGCGAGCGATCCTCGCGAGGCTGACCCCTCCAAGCCCCCTCGCGAGGCTGGTCCTGCCAGCGATCCTCGCAAGGTCGGTCACACCACTCCTGGCAAGGGCCTCGGTCGTCCCATCATCCTCCACCTCTTCCTCCTCCTCGCCCGTAGCCCTGGTTGTTGCGCACAGGGCATCGACCGATGCGTCCTTCTCGAACGGCTCTGAGCTCCTGGCATTCGTTGGTGTTGTGGGTGTAGAGATTGTGGTAGGCGCAGAATCGGTTGCCCTTGGACGACTCCGGCTGGTCCCTGCCGTGCTTTGTGTCTGGTTCTGCTGCGAGCAAGGCTGCTCCTTTGCGCTTCATGTCCTTGGCCTTGGCTTTCATCTCTTCTGGGTCAGCAGCTGGAAGCTCGAGGAGAGAGAGGCGCCCCTCCTCAGCTCTTGCGCACTGGGTCACCCGGTTGAACAACTCCAGGGATGTGCACAGATCCTCGTGGATGGCGAGCTCCTCCTTCATCTTGACGTTGCGGACGCCGTCAGAGAACGCTGAGATGATGGCCTCCTCGGTCACCTAGGGAATCTTGAGGCGAGCGCAATTGAAACACTGGATGTACTTCTGCAAGGTCTCTCCCGGCTGCTACTTGATGCGGCGCAGGTCACCCACGACTGGAGGACGGTCGCGAGTGCCTTGGAAGTTGGCGATGAAGCGGCTTCGCATCTCGTCCCAAGAGGAGATCGAGCCGGGAGGCAGGTTCAGGAGCTAGGTGCGGGCACCATCCTTGAGCGCCATGGGAAACCAGTTCGCCATGACCTTTTCGTCTCTGTTGGCCGCCTCGATGCCCAGCTCTTAGAGCTGCAGGAACTCCACGGGGTCGGCAGTGCCGTCGTAGCGAGGAGGCACATCTGGCTTGAACTTGCCCGGCCAGGCAACACTGCGTAGCTCGGTGGTGAAGGCGCAACAGCCTGCGGTGGCCACCGGAGCTCTTTGCAGACGCGGTCTTGCTCTTGGAGATTCCCGCGCGCCGCCGCGAGGGGCAGCGCGGGGTCTTGACGTGCTGGTGCAGGGATGCGGTCTTGACATGCTGGAGCAGGGAGCACGCGAGCGCCTACTTGAGGACGAGGGATTTCCTGGCAGCTCCTTTCTTGTCGCGCGGGCGCTGGACGCAGCGGGTCTTGTCCAGGGGCCGCGCGCCTTGGGGCCAGGGCACCTTCTTGGGGAGGAGGTGGCGGAGGCACCTCCTGAGCTGCATCACCCATGCAGGACGGAGGGCGAGGCAGTGAGAGGGACGACGCAGGAGAGCCCCTACGGCACTGACGAGCTCGGTGATGCTAGCGAGCCACTCCTCGTAGAGGTCATCGATGGGGCGGTAGTGCAGGAGCTCATGTGCTAGGAGCAACATGGCATGTGCGTCCATGGGAGCGCGACGAACATGAGACGATGAACCAGCCGGAGTTAGCGACGGAGTAGCGGTGCGGCCTTCCCGCCGCACTGAGGGATGCAACGACGATGCTTGCTGCTTGTTCCCCGCTGGGCTGGTGGCGGCATTGGCGGCAGGCCGTGGAGAACAACAAGGAGGCCCACCGACGGGTGCCGTCTGGGCGACACGGGCGGCGAGAGCAGCCCGACGCTCGGCATGAGCTCGGCGAGCGTCCGCCATGGATGCGACGAATTGATGGAACGCAGAACCGCGGAAAGAAAATTCCGGGACACCCCTACCTCGCGTGCCAGATGTCGGATATCGGGTTCCGGCAAAACCCTTAAGGTTCGAACTCTGGGGTGCGCACGAAGATCTCCTCCCTACAGATCCACGCCCCAAAGCCTCATCGCGAATCTAAGATACACGATGAACAACACAAGGGACACAAGGTCTATACTGGTTCGGGCCACCGTTGTGGTGTAATACCCTAATCCAGTGTGTGGTGTGGTGGATTGCCTCTTGGGCTGATGATGAACAGTACAGATGAAGAACAACCTCGTGAGGGGTGTTCTTGAGCTGGTGCGGTGTTCTACTTGGGATGGATTTGATCAGCTCTCGATGAAATCTCCTCTCTCTATGGTGGTGGCTATCTCTATTTATAGGGGCCTTGGTCCTCTTCCCAAATATTGAGCGGGAAGGGAGCCAAACACGGCCATTTTGAAGGGGGACAGCTAGTACAAGTTACCTGACTAAAGTTGGTCTTCGACTGCCAAAGGCACTAGTGATGATGTCGTCTTGGGCTCCATGATGATCTCCATCCTGCCGTCCTGTTGGTCTTGGTCTCGTTGCACCGATAGGGAAACCTTTGCTTGATGCCTCGGTACTCCGCGCCTGCGCTTGCCCCCTTTGCACCAAAGAGGAAACGAGGACACTGCTGTGGCTGGCGCCCACCTGGTATCGATCGTCATGGCTTGCATCATGAGCACCTCGCGAGGCACTCCTTGCCTTGATCTCTCCGCCTCCTCGTGAGCCCGCCTGATGAGGTCGCCCCTGAGGAAGCCTTGCGTCGTCCGCCCCGCGAGGCTTGGCCCCTCGCGAGGGTCTTGATCTTGGGTTGATGGAGACGGGTCGTACTGGGCCACTACTTGAGCCACGCCGCAGGCCACAGGCAGGCAAGTCTGGGGACCCCTGTTCCCAGAACACCGACTATTACCGTCGAACGTGTTGGAATTATTGAAAGCCTTCATGATCGTGCAGTCCTTCCATAGGTGAGTGGCCGGCTTCTGTGGGGTGTCGTGTCTCGGACAGGGCTCATTCAGCAACTACTCAAGCATGGGGCTTGACCCGCTGGACCGAGGAGGTGGCCTCCCCTTACGTCGTTGATTGTTGCCCTGCGCATTGGTGTTAGCCGCAAACTCCAAGCTACCATCAGCCTAATTAAGAACATTAAAACTGCACCTAATCCCTGCCCTCTCACTAATTAGACGTTTCTGGCCGTTGGATTTCATTGACTTAGCATTCTTCACCGCTGGATCTTCAGTTAGCTGTACCTTAATCGCGAAGTGGGCTAACTGTCGCAAGGGCAACTGCTCCCGTAGCTTTTTCTGACCACTCTGGTTAATTGTGCTGCATTCGGCCTGTTTTCCCTGCTTGGGCCCAACGCAACAAACGAACCTCACAGCGAGTGCCGCTCCGTCTCCTTTTCTCAAAAAAACAAGTACCGCTCCGTCTCAAAGGATCGTTCTACAGAGAGGGGATGGCGGCGCTCGATGTGGCCGGCGTGGCTTCGATGTGGGTGGCTAGCGTATGGATCCAGGCGAGGCACCAGTGGATCCAGGCTATAAGCACCGGGCGCGAGGGTATCCAGTACCACTGGATCGAGAGGATCCAGCAGCAATCGATCGAGGGTATCCAATGTGGGATGTGGGTCGCGAGTCGATCTATAGAACCTAGCACTTGGGGGCGATCCATTCAACCGGTGGGCGCGGGACGAGGGCGATAATGGAGGACGCTGACCGCGCCTCGCGGCTAAGATCGATCGCGGACGGGGGACGGATGGAGGTTGTGGCGGCTGTATGCAGACCACGGTGCAATGATGAAGGATCAACCGGGTCCTCGTGATGGGTCCCTGCGCCAGGGTCTTGGCCGTCGCTGGTGGTGGGCTGGTGGCAGGGCAGTCGTCAGTCGCCAGGGCAGGGAAGTACCTCTTCGTGATGCACGGCAACCTCTACCTAGTTGCCTAATTCTCCATCTTGCTTTTTTCATGACTAATTTCTATGTTTCTTGATGGCCAGGAAGTCGAAGCCCTAGCACGCACTCTAGCAGCACGGCGCAGGCCTCCTGCACCACCTCGCCGTTCATTGTTATGGAAGCGCAATGCTTTGAGCTTCTCTTAGCGGCTTGGAGGTGGAGCCAAGGAGGACGGGAAGGTTGTACTGTCATGCTCGATCTTACATCTTGTATCGACAGTGGTGGCCAGCAGTGGGAAGCCTACTGAAATCAACTTATATGGTCCGATCCCCTCTCTACTTCTTTAAATAATGTTCAAACGATACAAAGTATGCTTAGTTATTCATTTCACAGAAATAAGGTCTGGAATATTTTTCCTGCAAAAAAAGGTCTGTAACATAAATATTTTGATGGTGAAGCTTTCACTGGTGCTCCGTGCACTGATCATCCGACAAGCGGGGCAACGGCAGCCACGGCGCGCGGTGGCTGGCTTTGCTCAAGCAAACCATCTTCCCAATTAACCTTTTGTGCCCTGTGTTCTTGAAGCTATCCAGAATTTGATTTCTTTGACAGTATACATGTCATGTGTTTGATGCAATGCACAAGAGGAACCATTGTGCTCAACGGTCTTTATTCTCTATGTGCAAAGAGCCGAGGAGTACAGCATATGCCATTAACCTCCATCATTGATGTAACGGATGTTCATATCAACTTACCAGACCATTTATGTTTCAGGTACAACGTGTTGGCTCAAGAGCTGCCGGAGTTGTTCGCTTCTTAAAATCTGGACAGTTGAATTCGGGAATATATGAGACATGCATTTGATTTAAGAGATGGAGAATCTGATTATACCTTGCAAAAGGTGCTCCGGTAGGGGAAACGGCTACTTTTGACAATAAAATAGATGCCATCATATCAGTGTATTGTTAGCCAGAAATTTCTCGAGCTTATAATTTCTAGACATTTAAGTATTCAATTTGTGTAAATGGTGCTAGATTCAGAGCTTAGAGTGGTAAGTGTATTATTACCCTGCATTTTTGCTTGGTCATATAGGTTATAGAAGTATCAGATTCGACTATAAAGTTGTGCACAGTTCACTTATAACATATATTTTACTGTCCTTAATGACCAGGCAAATAACATAAATGTTATTGGGCTGCAGGCATCCTCCTTCTCCTGCAATGATGCATAGTGCATTATGATTTCATAATATGCCTTTTACACCGGTCCCCTAAAGCTAAACATGAATGCAGACATGACGTATTATTATGAAAGTACTACAAAAGCGAGCATTTTTAGGTGGTTTAGAAACTTCTGTCAGAAGTTTCCTATGTGGTGTTCAAGTTATAAAGTAAAATCAATACCTTTCGGTGGATTGCCTTTTTTTTACTATTCATGTTATTAGCCTAATTATGTCTCTTATTTTCTTAAATAACATCATCAAAATCCCTTCTAATTTTACAAGGTCACATAAATTCAGTATTTAGTTGGACAGATTATGCAAAGTACATGATAATAAAAAAGACCCATGCTGATCTAATTGAGATTATGCCCTGAAGTTTTTATCATAAAATAGTGAAGGTTAATCTAACATTTCTCAAGATGGTTAAGAATGACCTTCCCAGATATTGTGAAGTAATGTGATGATCCCTTTGATTACATCTTATCTATCAATCAATCAATTGATAAACTGTCAATGCAGTAAAATCAAGAACAAGACAAGTTGATGTGTGTGTTTCTGATTTCAGTGCTAAGGGAGATTATTTAACACTGATTGACAACGTCTTTATAATTGTATTTTTACCATACCTAGCAGGTTGGAATCAGATTTTAGAGACTGATCTTACAACTACAGTACACAGATTACACTATCGTGCTCCGTTCTCCTATTCCAAAATTTTAAGTTCATTGTCCTTAAATTCTATGTAACTTATTTCATATTTAACATCAATATTCCATGCCATCACATATTTATCAAATTTCCCACCATTATACTAAAAAATAGACGGGCACGGCAAGGCGCGCCATCGATGATCTAGTGTTTATTATTACCTCCTTGATTTGCCGGGTTATGCTAAGGACCCTTGGCGTTGCCGTTCTTCTTTCCCTTCCCTGTCTTCTCATCATCAGACTCGAGATCCTTGGTACTATCAGAATCGGCGTATTTGACTAGAGCCGCCATCAGCTAGCCCATGTCATTACAATCGTGCTTGAGCCACCCCAGCTTCATCTTTAGAGGCGTAAAACGGCAATTTTCTCCAACATTAAGACTGCAGACACGGCATCCATCTTATCAGACGAATGTATTATGGCCTTGACCTAGCGCACCCAATGGGTCATGGACTCTCCCTCCTCTTCCTTGCAATTAGTCATATCCACAATTGACATGGGCTGCTTGCACGTATCTTTGAAGTTCTGAATGAACCGGACTTTTAGCTACGCCCATGAAAAGTGGAATTAGGCAGCAGGCCCTTCAACCAAGTGCGGACAGTCCCATCCAACATCATGGTGAAATACTTGGCCATCACAGCATCACTGACTTCCAGTAATTCCATAGCCATCTCATAGATTTCAATCCACACCCAGGCTGTAAATCAGCCATGTAATTAGGAACCTTTCAAGGCCCCTTGAAATCCTTGGGCAAACGCTCGTTACGCAGAGCCGGCACCAGACACGGGATACCTCTGGTCCTAGTGGTCACACCTACCTCGGTAGATGTCGTCGGATAAACCGGAGCCCGTTCAGCCGCCCGCTGAGCCGCCTGCTCAGCCACCTGCTGAGCCACCCACTCAGCCTCTTGACGTAGTCTGTCCTGATCAACAAAGTTAAGAGCTTCATCACACGCCGGGTCATGCTCGCACGGCTGGTCACGGCGCCGGGCGTTGCTTGAAACGGCTGCTGAGTCCATGTGCCAGCTATAACTCGGGCTCGGCTTGGACGAGGGGTTGAATGAATCTTGTCCCGCCTATATGGGTATGCCTCCTGCTGTGCAAAAGCCGTCTGAAGAAGCTCCCTGATCCTACGAGTTTCAACCACCATCGGAGAGTCGCCCTCTACTGAGAGAGTCGACAACCATGCCGCCGCATCAACCATGTTCTCCAAAGGGTTAGAATAATGTCCCGGTGGTGTTGATATATACTGAGGCGAAGCAGTATTCATCTGGAATGGCTCCATCGTACGTGGTTGAACCGGCGTCCCAGCCCCGGGTGTTGCGAACCGGTTTACTTCCGGTGGGTTACTGGGCCCTGCCCCGGGCGTTCGGAAGAGGTTTCGAGTATCATAAACCGGAGGCAGACGGGATTGACTCTTATGATACCTTCTCCTCATGACCTCGTTTAATGCGTTCTGATCCATCGTGAGTTGGAAAGCCTGCGACTGAATCTGTTGAGCCTGAGCGTCCAAAGCCGCCCGCTCTGCGGTCATCCTGACATCTTCCGCTGCCAGGTCTTCCTTAGCATGCACTATATATTGTTTTAACTGCGCCACTTCTGCATCATGTTGAGCTTGATCCGCCGGGTTGACTGCAGCGGTTAACAGAGCTGTCATCTTATCCATGAGATCCATCAGCACCTGAGCCGGCGGGCGCACAGGGCTTCCTGCCCCGGTTGCCGCTGACCCGGAGGTTACCGCTGCTACAGTTGTGGAGTTTTGAATGGGTTGCGTGCCAGCCATGAAGATCCCAACTCTGCTCGGTGGTTCAAGGAGATCTGGAATACTAATGCCATCAGAACAGCCCCCAAGCCCGCCGTCTTGTAATTGATACAACGAATCCGTCTCACCCTTGGACGACTCAACATCAGAGTAGATGGTTGTCTCACCGGCCGTCACAAATCCTTCAGGAAGTTCTCCTCCGTGGATGCATCCCACAAAGGCATGCTTCATAGCAGGCTAAGCCCGGGCGGGTCTCGCACGCTAAGCCATCTCAATGAGGTCGGTGCAGATGTCTAGCTCAGGGCCCAATTCGCCGATCTTGCCGATGAAGACGTGGATTCCGCCTAAGGGGACCCGGTACCCATACTCAATTGAGCCGGCGTCGGGGCCCCAGCCTGCGTCGTTGATGTAGAGCTTGCCGCGACGACTATTGGTCACCCGACCCACAGTGTATCCCTTGAGCCCTTTGAAGCTGCCCTTCAAGATTCAAATCCACCGTGCGCTGGCCCCATGGTGGGTGCCTACTGTCATGGAATTGTCACGTCAGATGTCCTAGTGAAAGGACATAGTCGTGGAGCCATCGCAACTAGGAAGCTTAAAGGGGTTAATCGGGACAAAGGACACGGGGTTTATACTGGTTCGGCCCCTTACGGTGAAGGTAAAAGCCTAAGATCCAGTTTGAGTGGGATTGCTTATGTCTCGATTACTAGGGAGCGGAATCGCTTGACCTAGCTCTCGATCTGATCTTACTTGCCCTGAACCGCCATCGGGTCGTCCCTTTATATACAGAGGTCGACACCCAGCGGCACATAGAGTCCCGGACAGCTCATAAACAGTGTCCAGCTCGGTCTCTAACTATTCTTGCCTTACAATACAAGTCACGTATATATGGCGGTTTATCTCTACGGGCCTTAAGTCGCCTTTGGGCTTTGGGCCTTTAACTGAACCGCCATCTTCAAGCTTGTCCTAGGCTTCAAGAGTCTTCATAGGTGTAACTCCGCCCCTCCTGGGCGGGTCATACCTAATAGTTATATCCCCAACACTGACAGAACTATTCTCCTCCATTTTGCAGCTGTAGAACTTGTTGGAGACTTCATATCTCTCAACTTGGGCATTTGCTTGAAATATTAACTTCAACTCTTGGAACATCTCATATGCTCCATGACGTTCAATACATCTTTGAAGTCCCGATTCTAAGCCTTAAAGCATGGCACACTGAACTATCGAGTAGTCATCAGCTTTGCTCTGCCAGACATTCTTAACGTCGTCAGTTGCATCTGCAGCAGGCCTGGCACCCAGCGGTGCTTCTAGGACGTAATTCTTCTGTCCAGCAATGAGGATAATCCTCAAGTTACGGACCCAGTCCGTGTAATTGCTACCACCATCTTTCAACTTAGCTTTCTCAAGGAACGCATTAAAATTCAATGGAACAACAACACGAGCCATCTATCTACAACAAACATAGACAAGCAAAATACTATCAGGTACTAAGTTCATGACAAATTTAAGTTCAATTAATCATATTACTTAAGAACTCCCACTTAGACAGACATCTCTCTAGTCATCTAAGTGATCACGTGATCCAAATCAACCAAACCATGTCCGATCATCACGTGAGATGGAGTAGTTTCAATGGTGAACATCACTATGTTGATCATATCTAGTATATGATTCACGTTCGACCTTTCGGTCTCAGTGTTCTGAGGCCATATCTGCATATGCTAGGCTCGTCAAGTTTAACCCGAGTATTATGCGTGTGCAAAACTGGCTTGCACTTGTTGTATGTGAATGTAGAGCTTATCACACTCGATCATCACGTGGTGTCTCGGCACGACCACTACAAAAAATATGTCAACTAGTGACCTTATGTCAGTGGCCCTGGAAGAATTGGTCATAGATCTATGACCATTTCAGACTAATTGGTCAAAAGCTGTTCGGGGGGCTCCAAACCCTAAACTATAACGACCATTTTGGTCAGAAAGGTCGTAATTTCCTTACACGAAATGGTCAAAAAGCAGATAGCACTAGTCCGCTGCCTTATTTCTAGCTGATCATGACCAATATAGATGGTCATAACCTTATAAATTGAGGTGGGTTGCTATGACTAGGCGCCACCTCATCAGTTTTGCCTATGTGTCATGTCCATGTGGCAGTTTTTGCCCTAGGTTGTGAAGCAACCTATATTTCTATCATTCCCAAAATTCCCAAAAAAACGCATAAATTCTTTGGGTCATATCTTCGTCAAATATGTAAAAAACCTTCCTTGCCTAATTCAAAAATAATTCAAAATTATTTATTTTCCTATTGTGTTCAGAAAAACACTTTGTGAAGGAAGTACCACTTTGGCATGTCCAAATGGTATCCATTTTCTGCAGTGCTTTCCTATGCCCAAATAACCATCCTCCACCAAATGCCAGCTCAATCCATTCATTATTTTGAGACCAGCTTCAATATTCGTATTTATGTCCAGTGTGGTACTTTGCAAAGAAAGTACCACCTAGGCTCCTCCTTTTGAGCAGAAAATTTGTGAAGACGGTTTTCTTAGTAATTGATCATCCTCAGCCAAAAGTCACGCCCATTTAGCCATGTGCATTTCCTGTACCGCTAATCGAACACTTGGCTGCATATTCATGTTTGAGCATCGATCGGTCTCCTCGTGAGAATCTTATGTTGTGATTTTCTTCCTAGCACCTACCGGGGGAGTGCCCAACCAACTAGACATGCCTAGGCCACCCAGAACACATGGCAACACCACGGTCATGCGGTGACCACGCGACGGGCATGCGAGTTTGCGCGCTCTACAGTTGGGGCCCACGGCCACTGTCCAAACCTCGATGTATCGCCACCGAACCATGTATTTGTGATTAAATATGTACTTATGTAACTAGAAATGATTTTTGGAAAAATAAATAGCAAACTATGAGGCAGCTGTAGTTCAAATTTGACCCGCTTCCTACTGAATCGGCGGGAATTTGTCTTTTTCACCAGAGGTGGATCAAAACTTTTGACATCCAACCATTTTGTCAATTGTGCATTAAATATGGCCTAGTATTTTAGAAAATTCATTTGGTCCAATTTTGCAACAAGTATATGGTAGGTCCTTCACAAAACAAACTCATTTCAGGCACTCGGAAAATGGAAAATGAATTTTCCGTGCAAAGAAAATGAAAACTCCCTTAGGCAACATTGTTTGGAATTCCAAGATGCACCCTTGTGCACAATATGAGATCATTTGAACAAACTATGCCATGAATGTGGCCATAAGATTGATCATTTGGCTTGAAAACCCTGAATCTTCATGCGTGATAGCTCATTTCTGAGAACACTTTTTAAAAATAATTGTCGTATTACAAGTTTATTATTTTTCCTGGAAATTTGGTCACATATAATGACACAATGCGAAGGTTTTCCAATTTTTGATTTATTTTTGAATTTTTTATGCTTGTTTCAAAATGCGGTCAAAACGGCGGGCTTGACCGTTCCTAGCTAGTGGTTGAATCTTGGAAAAATTTTGATGTTTCCCTGATTAAATATATACTTATGTACCTAGAAATGATTTTTGGAAAAAATAAAGATCAAACTATGAGGCAGCTGCAGTTCAAATTTGACCTGCTTCCTACTGAATCAGTGGGAATTTGTCTTTTTCACCAGAGGTGGATCAAAACTTTTGACACCCAACCATTTTGTTAATTGTGCATTAAATATGGCCTAGTATTTTATAAAATTGATTTGGTCCAATTTTGCAACAAATATATGGTAGGTCCTTCACAACAAAAACTCATTCCGGGCACTCGGAAAATGGAAAATGAAATTTTCGTCCAAAAAAATGAAAACTTCCTTAGGAAACATTGTTTGTCATTCCAATATGAACCCTTGTGCATAATATGAGATCATTTGAACAAACAATGCCATGAATGTGGCCATAAGATTGAGCATTTGGGTTGAAAGCCATTCATCTTCACACTTGATAGCTCATTTCTGAGAACACTTTTTTAAAATAATTGTTGTATTACAAGTTTATAATTTTTGTTGGTAACTTGGTCACATATAACGACACAATGCGAAGGTTTTCCAATTTTTTGAATTTTTTTGATTTTTTTATGCCCGTTTCAAGATGCGGTCAAAACGGCGGGAATGACCGTTCCTAGCTAGTGGTTAAATCATGGAATTTTTTTTGTGTTTCTCTGATTAAATAGATACTTATGTACGTATAAATGATTTTTGAAAAAAATTAAGAGAAAACTACGAGGTAGCTACAGATCAAATTTGACCCGCTTCCAGCTGAATCAGCGGAAATTTGTCTTTTTCACGAGAGGTGAATCAAAACTTTTGACACCCAACCATTTGGTCAATTGTGTATTAAATATGTCCTAGTATTTTTGAAAATTGATTTGGTACAATTTTGCAACAAATATATGGTAGGTCCTTCACAAAAAACACATTTTGGGCACTCGAAAAATGGAAAATGAAATTTTTGTCCAAAGAAAATGAAAACTTCCTTAGGCAACATTGTTTGTCATTCCAATATGCACCCTTGTGCATAATATGAGATCATTTTAAAAAAAATCATGTGAAAAAGTAGAAGAAAAACAAAAACAAAAACACTATTATATGTGCTCTATTCTCATTGGTGGAATTCGTTGTCACACGGATCGATGACATGGTGCCCATCCATCCATCCATCTCCTCATCCCACATCCATCCATCCATTCATCCATCTACAAAAAAGAAAAAAAATGAAAAAGAAAACCCCACCCGCAGCCACCTACCCAAACCCCACCCACAGCCACCGACCCAAACCCAAACTCCCATCGCACTCCTCCTCCCCCCATCTCCTCTCCGACGCCACCGACGACGCCCAACCCTCCCCTCGATCCCCGTCTCCAAGCCATGCTCTCCCTCCCTCAGATCTCGATCCGCCATCATCCGCCTCAGCACGCACCCCGTCCTCCTCGCCCACCTCCACGCGGCCTCCACCTCAAGCCCCACCCTCGCCTTCCACTCCCCCGCGCCGCAGGTCGCCCTCCGCGGTCGACTTTGACTCTGCCCCAACCTCATCTCCGGACTGAGCCACGGGCGGGCGACGGCGGCGCGTTTAGGGAGGAGCTGCTGAGCCACGGGCGGTGCCGGGGCCATGCGCTGCAGATGTCCAACTTCAAGGACGACTCTGGCCACCTGGCCTAGGACTACTCCGCGCGGGTGCGCACTTACGCGCTCTTCCTCGAGGAGCGGCTCGAGTGCTTCGCGGTGCTACGGTACGACGTGGAGGCGGAGCGCCTCCGAGCCCCGACGCTGGCAACGGAGGGGCAGACGCCTCACACCAAGGCGCAGAGCAGGACGATGGTACCCGGTCTCGCTCATGGAGGACCTGGACCCGCGCGTGCCCACCCCGTTCCAGCTCCTCAACCGCGACCTCGTCATCTGGAACGACCCCAACTCCGGCGAGTGGGTCACGCTCGACGACCGCTGCCCGCACCTCCTCGCCCCGCTCTCGGTACCTCTCATCTCATCTCCTCTCCCTCACCTCTGTTTGTTTCAAGAGCCAAATCCTATAGTATTGATGAGTGGGTGCTGCGTGCGTGCGCACACGTAGGAGGGGCTGATCGGCGAGACGGTTGACCTGCAGTGCTCCTACCACGGCTGGTCCTTCGACGGCTCCGGCGCCTGCACCAGGATCCCGCAGGCCGTGCCCGAGGGCCCCGAGGCCTGGGCGCTGCGCTCGCCCAGGGCCTGCACCACCAAGTTGCCCATGCTCCTATCCCAGAGGCTGCTCTTCGTCTGGCCTGATGGCAAGGGCTGGGACAAGGCCAAGGCCACCAAGCCTCCAATGTATGTGCGTCAACTCTGCAGCTATGCTGCGGGACTTCTTCACTTGAAAATTTAGTAAACAGGAAACATCATCATTTTTTTCGCTTGGTTTCAGGATGCCAAAAGAGTTCGATGACCCGGCCTTCTCCACCGTGATGATCCAGAGGGACCTCTTCTATGGGTATGACACGTTGATGGAGAACGTCTCTGATCCCTCGCATATAGAATTTTCTCACCACAAGGTAAATGCTGTGCAAGATTTGAGAATGAGTTTACTTGTTTGCTATACAAGGTTTCCTCTGATAGAAGAGGATGATTACTATCATTTCTATCCATTGTATGAAGATATTGCTTGCCAAGAGACATTTCTATCCATTGTACGATAAGTTATCCAAGGGATACACATCAATAAAATGCTAAATTCATGCTGGGAACATTGCTACAACACCTAATCAAATTTTCAGCTTGCTTGACCTGCTTAGTATTATTGTTTTGAGTGCTGGAACAAGGAACATATGCTTAGAGAGCATTGCAAGGTACCATCAGCTGATGTTGCTTTGTTATTTAGCAATGTTTTATTACTAGAATTATAATTGATTACCCATGGGTCAAGTTATGTTCCCTTCGCGGCTGGTAGCATCACCCCCTCTGAATGTTGTGTGACTGTTAGTTATGCATCTGAGTGTTGGGTCTGTAGGATAATAGGATCGTCAACTCCCCTATTTCCTGTTGTCAGTAGTTAATCTCGGGGAAGAATTTTTTATGGAAACATGGAGGATGATGCATTTGCTGTGCAATTGTTTATCACCCCTCGTAACATGTATATTTAGCGGTTACTACTAAAAGTTTTGCATTTGAGTGTTGGGTAGGTAGGATCTTAGGATCATCAACTCTTGTACACTGTTTTAACTAGTTCTGCATTTGTACATACATGTGTACACCTAAATCCAAGTGTACGTGCTGCCTTTTGCAGGCTTATTTCAGGTTGTGGTTGTTTGTCCTAAAATATATCAGTCTGTTTTTTATATCCTCGTCCACTAAGCTATCTGTGCTATGTCCTATTGAAGAAGATTTCATATTCAGTGCCTTTGTAAATGTTGTCTTTAGCCTGAAGCTTTCCATTCTTCATCAATTTTGCCATGTTTCTCATTCATTATGCTCCTCCTCGCAGTTGCGTGCAGACCAGCAGCCTCCCTACACCCTCTCTCCATAGTCCACACTGTGGCCTATGGCATCCGCCGGTGGATCCCTCGTTGTGGCGTTCATCGCGGGCTTCCTCGTGGGCACCAACCCACGGTGGCACGTTGATACGTCTCCAACGTATCTATAATTTTTTATTGTTCCATGCTATTATATTACCCCTTTTGGATGTTTATGGGCTTTATTTTACACATTTATATCATTTTTGGGACCAACCTACTAACCGGAGGCCCAGCCCGTATTGCTGTTTTTTTGCCTATTTCAGTATTTGGAAGAAAAGGAATATCAAACGGAGTCCAAACGGAATGAAACCTTCGGGAGCGTGATTTTTGGAACGAACGTGATCGAGCGGACTTGGAGTGCAAGTAAAGAAGCACCCAAGGCTCCCACGAGATAGGAGGGCGCCCCCCTATAGGGCGCGCCCCTGTCTCGTGGGCCCCTCGGGCGTCCACCGACGTACTTCTTCCTCCTATATAAGCCTACGTACCCCGAAAACATTCAGGGAGCAGACGAAACACAATTTCCACAGCCGTAACCTTCTGTATCCACGAGATCCCATCTTGGAGCCTTCGTCGGCGCTCCGCCGGAGGGGGAATCGACCACGGAGGGCTTCTACATCAACATCCTTGCCCCTCCGATGAGTTGTGAGTAGTTTACCATAGACCTACGGGTCCATAGTTATTAGCTATATGGCTTCTTCTCTCTTTTTGGATCTCAATACAATGTTCTCCCCCTCTCTTGTGGAGTGATAACCCGCAAGTATACGGGATAGTTGTAGCCTCTTTTGATAAGTAAGAGTGTCAAACCCAACGAGGAGCTAAAGGTAGAACAAATACTCTCTCAAGTCCTATCGGCCACTGATACGACTCTACGCACGCTTGACGTTCGCTTTACCTAGAACAAGTATGAAACTAGAGGTACTTTGTAGGTGTGATAAGATAGGTTTGCAAGATAATAAAGAACACGTAAAAATAAACTAGGGGCTGTTTAGATAAAGATGCAATAAAGTAAATATAGCGAGTGTGGAAAAGTGGTGGTAGGAGTTGTGAAATTGTCCCTAAGCATTTGACTATGTTACTAGACCGGTAATCACTATTGCAATTCTATTTGAGGGAGAGGCATAAGCTAACATACTTTCTCTTCTTGGATCATATGCACTTATGATTGGAACTCTAGGAAGCATCCGCAAATACTAAAGATTCATTAAGGTAAAACCCAACCATAGCATTAAAGTATCAAGTCCCCTTTATCCCATACGCAAACAACCTACTTACTCGGGTCTGTGCTTCTGTCACTCACGCCACCCACCATAAGCAAATCATAAACATATTGCAACACCCTACAGCGGGAATCCCTCCCGCTTGCGCGACACGGAGGGCAGCATAGGACAACACCAATAATAAAACATGCAACTCAAACCAATCAGAGCAATTCATCAATCACCGATAGGACAACGGAAATCTACTCAGACATCATAGGATGGCAACACATCATTGGATAATAATACGAAGCATAAAGCACCATGTTCAAGTAGAGGGCACAGCGGGTTGCGGGAGAGTGGACAGTTGGATATAGATGGGAGAAGGTGATGGAGATGTTGGTGAAGATGACAGCGGTGTTGGTGAAGATCGCGATGATGATGATGACCCTCGGCGGCATTCAGGCGCCACTGGAAGCAAGGGGGAGAGAGCCCCCCTTCTTCTTCTTCTTCCTTGACCTCCTCCCTAGATGGGAGAAGGTTTTCCCCTCTAGTCCTTGGCTCCCATGGCTTGGGAGGGGCGAGAGCCCCTCCGAGATTGGATCTATCTCTCTGTTTCTGCGCTCTCAGATTCTACCCCTTCACCGTTTCTTTTATATCTGGAGATCCGTAACTCCGATTGGGGCAAATCTTTCACCCAGATCTTTCTCATAAAATTAGCTTTCTTGCGGCAAAAGAAGAGCGTCAACCGCCTTAGGGGGGCCCAGGAGAGTCTAGGGCGCGCTTGCCTCCCTGGGGCGCGCCCCCTATCTCCTGGCCCCCTCGAGCACCGTCTCGCGTTGATTTTACTTCCCAAAAATCACAAATATTCCAAAATAATTCTCCGTCCGTTTTTATCCCGTTTGGACTCCGTTTGATATTGGGTTTCTGCGAGACAAAAAACATGCAACAGGCAGGAACTGGCATTGGGCACTGGATCAATATTATAGTCCCAAAAAATAGTATAAAAAGTTGCCAAAAGTATAAAAAAGTTGAATAATATTGACATGGAACAATCAAAAATTATATATATGACGGAGACGTATCATGGAGATCTATTCGATGTAAACTCTTTTTTCGGTGTGTTTGTCGAGATCCGATGAATTGTGGGTTTATGATCAAGTTTATCTATGAATAATATTTGAATCTTCTCTGAATTCTTTTATGTATGATTGAGTTATCTTTGCAAGTCTCTTCGAATTATCAGTTTGGTTTGGCCTACTAGATTGATCTTTCTTGCCATGGGAGAAGTGCTAAGCTTTGGGTTCAATCTTGCGGTGTCCTTACCCAGTGACAAAAAGGGTTGCAAGGCACGTATTGTATTGTTGCCATCGAGGATAACAAGATGGGGTTTATATCATATTGCTTGAGTTTATCCCTCTACATCATGCCATCTTGCTTAATGTGTTACTCTGTTCTTATGAACTTAATACTCTAGATGCAGGCAGGAGTCGGTCGATGTGTGGAGTAATAGTAGTAGATGCAGGCAGGAGTCGGTCTACTTTTTGCAGACGTGATGCCTATATACATGATCATGCCTAGATAATCTCATAATTATTCGCTTTTCTATCAATTACTCGACAGTAATTTGTTCACCCACCGTAATACTTATGCTATCTTGAGAGAAGCCACTGGTGAAACCTATGGCCCCTGGGTCTATCTCTTATCATATTTGCTTTCAATCTACTTTCATTTGCATCTTTACTTTTTGCATCTATATTATAAAATACCAAAAATATATTTATCTTATCATACTATCTTTATTAGATCTCACTTTCGCAAGTGGCCATGAAGGGATTGACAACCCCTTTATTGCATTGGTTGCGAGTTCCTTGTTTATTTGTGTAGGTGCGTGGGACTTTTGAGGAGCCGCCTACTAGATTGATACCTTGGTTCTCAAAAACTGAGGGAAATACTTACGCTAATATTGCTGCATCACCCTCTCCTCTTCGAGGAAAACCAACGCAAGCTCAATACGTAGCAAGAAGGATTTCTGGCGCCGTTGCCGGGGAGGTCTTCGCTCAAGTCAAGACATACCAAGTACCCATCACAAACCCATCTCCCTCGCATTTACATTATTTGCCATTTGCTTCTCGTTTTCCTCTCCCCCACTTAACCTTGCCGTTTTATTCGCCCTCTCTTTCCCAATCTCCTACTCTCTTTTCCGCTTGCCTTTTTCTGTTTGCTTGTGTGTTGGATTACTTGTTGCCATGGCGCAAGATAATACCAAATTGTGTGATTTCTCAAATACCAATAATAATGATTTCCTTAGTACTTCGATTGCTCCTCTTAATGATGTTGAGTCTTGTGAAATCAATACTGCTTTGCCGAATCTTGTTATGAAAGATCAATTCACCGGCCTTCCTAGCGAAGATGCCGCTACTCATCTAAACAACTTTGTTGATTTGTGTGATGTGCAAAAGAAGAAAGATACGGATAACAATATTGTCAAATTGAAGTTATTTCCGTTTTCACTTACAGATCGTGCTAAAGTTTGGTTTTCGTCTTTGCCTAAAAATAGTATTAATTCTTGGAACAAGTGCAAAGATGCTTTTATCTCTAAGTATTTTCCTCCCACTAAGATCATCACTCTTAGGAATGATATTATGAATTTTAAACAACTTGATCATGAGCATGTTGCCCAATCTTGGGAAAGAATGAAATTGATGCTTCGCAATTGCCCTACTCATGGTTTGAATTTATGGATGATCATACAAAACTTTTATGCCAGTTTGAACTTTGCTTCTAGAAATCTCTTAGATTCGGCCGCGGGAGGCACGTTTATGGAAATAACGTTAGGATATGCTACAAAACTTCTTGAGAATATTATGGCTAATCATTCTCAATGGCACACCGAAAGATCTTCTAGTAAAAAAGTGGATGCTATAGAAGAAATCAATGTTTTGAGTGGAAAGATGAATGAACTTATGAAATTGTTTGCTACTAAAAATACTCCTCTTGATCCCAATGATATGCCTTTGTCTTCCTTGATTGAGAATAATAATGAATCTATGGATGTGAATTTTGTTGGTAGGAATAGTTTTGGAAACAATGCTTATAGAGGAAACTTTAATGCTACACCGTTCCCTAGTAATTCCTCTAATAACTATGGAAATTCCTACAATAATTCTTATGGTAATTTTAATAATATGCCCTCTGATTTTGAGAATAGTGTGAAAGAATTTATGATTTCTCAAAAGAATTTTAATGCTTTGCTTGAAGAAAAATTGCTCAAAGTTGATGATTTGGCTAGGAAAGTTGATAGACTTTCGCTTGATGTTGATTCTCTTAAACTTAGATCTTCTCCTCCTAACCATGATATCAACGAGTCTCTCAAAGCAATGAGAATTTCCATTGATGAGTGCAAGGAAAGAACCGCTAGATTGCGTGCTAAAAAAGATAGCTTTATAAAAGTGTGTTCTTCTAGTTTCCATGAAAATAATGATGAGGATCTTAAAGTTATTGATGCGTCTCCTATTAGATCTATGTTTTGCAATATGAATTTTTATGATTATGGGACTGATGATGAATCAACTTTGCCTAGAAGGCGTCCCAAGAATTCGGAGTTTTTAGATCTTGATGCTAAATTTGGTAAAAGTGGGATTGGAGAGGTCACAACTTTAAATAGCGTTGAACCCACTATCTCATATTTCAAGGAATTTGATTATGATAATTGTTTTTTAGAAGGTTGTATTTCCTTGTTGCAATCCGTTGTTAATTCTCCTCATGCTTATAGTCAAAATAAAGCTTTTACCAAACATATTGTTCATGCCTTGATGCAATCTTATGATGAAAACCTTAATTTGGAAGTTTCTATACCTAGAAAACTTAATGATGAGTGGGAACCTACTATAAAGATTATAATTAAAGATCATGAGTGTTTTGCTTTGTGTGATTTGGGTGCTAGTGTTTCCACGATTCCGAAAACTTTATGTGATATTCTAGGTTTCCATGATCTTGATGATTGCTCTTTAAATTTGCACCTTGCGGATTCCACCATTAAAAAGCCTATGGGAAGGATAAATGATGTTCTTATTGTTGCAAATAGAAATTCCGTGCCCGTAGATTTTATCGTTCTTAATATAGATTGCAATCTTTCTTGCCCTATTATTATTGGTAGACCTTTCCTTAGAACGATTGGCGCGATTATTGATATGAAGGAAGGGAATATTAGATTCCAATTTCCATTAAAGAAAGGCATGGAGCACTTTCCAAGAAAGAAAGTCAAATTACCTTATGAATCTATCATGCGGGCTACTTATGAATTTAGTGCCAAAGATGGCACTCGTTAGATCTATCTTCGCTTTTATGCCTAGCTAGGGGCGTTAAACGATAGCGCTAGTTGGGAGGCAACCCAATTTTCTTTATGTTTTTTGTTTTTGCTTCTGTTTAGTAATAAATCTTGCATCTAACTTCTGTTTATATGTGCTTTTATCTTTTAATTAGTGTTTGTGCCAAGTAGAACATGTAGGATAACCTACGATCATAGTTGATTTGATTCTGCTGAAAAACAGAAACTTTGCGCGCACGAATTTAGTTTTTTTAAATCACAGACACGTGCTTTTGCGTTGATTCTTTTTGATGCTGATCAGTAAACAAATTTTCCAGGAATTCCTATTTTGGTAGGATTTTTAGAGTTCCAGAAGTTTGCGTTAGTTACATATTGCTACAGACTGTTCTGTTTTCGACAGATTCTGTTTTTCGTGTGTTGTTTGCTTACTTTGATGCATCTATGGCTAGTAAATTATTTTATAAACCATAGAGAAGTTGGAACACAGTAGGTTTAACACCAAAATAAATAAATAATGAGTTCATTACAGTACCTTATGTGGTGGTTTTGTTTTCTTTCACTAACGGAGCTTATAAGATTTCCTGTTGAGTTTTGTGTTGTGAAGTTTTCAAGTTTTGGGTAAAGCTTTTATGGACTATGGAATAAGGAGTGGCAAGAGCCTAAGCTTGGGGATGCCCAAGGCACCCCAAGATATTCAAGGATAGCCAAAAGCCTAAGCTTGGGGATGCCCTGGGAAGGCATCCCCTCTTTCGTCTTCGTTCATTGGTAACTTTACTTGGAGCTATATTTTTATTCGCCAGATGATATGTGTTTTGCTTGGAGCGTCGTGTATTATATTAGTCTTTGCTTTTTAGTTTACCACAATCATCCTTGCTGTACACACCTTTTGGGAGAAGCCTATTTGATTAGAATTTGCTAGAATACTCTATGTGCTTCACTTATATCTTTTGAGCTTGATAGTTTTTGCTCTAGTGCTTCACTTATATCTTTTAGAGCACGGTGGTGTCTTAATTTTGAAGCAATTGCTAGTCTCTCATGCTTCACTTATATATTTTTGAGAGTCTTTTAGAACAGCATGGTATTTGCTATGGTTTTAAAGTTGGTCCTAGAATGATGAACATCCAAGTTGGGTATAATAAAAACTATCATAGGAAGAGAATTGGATGCTATAATCAATTTGATGCTTGATAATTGTTTTGAGATATAAATGTAGTAATGTTAGGGTCATGCTAGTGGGTAATTATGAAATTGAGAAATACTTTTGTTAAAGTTGGAAAGTCCCGTAGCATGCACGTATGGTAAAAGTTGTGTGATAAATTTGTTGCATGAGGTGCTCTTTTGATTGTCTTCCTTATGAGTGGCAGTCGGGGACGAGCGATGGTCTTTTCCTACCAATCTATCCCTCTTGGGGCATGCGTAGTAGTACTTTGCTTCGAGGGCTAAGTAGACTTTTGTAATAAGTATATGAGTTCTTTTTGACTAATGTGAGTCCATGAATACACACACACTCATCCTTCCACTTTGCTAGCCTTTATTATTACCGCGCAACTTTCGCTGGTATCATGTACCCTTTATTTACCTTCCTCAAAACAGCCACCATACCTACCTATTGTGGCATTTCCATAGCCATTCCGAGATATATTGCCATGCAACTTTCCACCGTTCCGTTTCTTATGACACGTTCCATCATTGCCATATTGCTCTTTGCATAATCATGTAGTTGACATCGTATTTGTGGCAAGGTCACCTTCATAATTTTCATACATGTCGCTCTTGATTCATTGCATATCCCGGTACACCGCCGGAGGCATTCATATAAAGTCATATCTTGTTCTAGCTTTGAGTTGTAATTTTTGAGTTGTAAATCAATAGAAGTGTGATGATCTTAGTTATTAGAGCATTGTCTTAGTGAGGAAAGGATGATGAAGACTATGATTCCCCCACAAGTCGGGATGAGACTTCAGACTTTACAAAAGAAAAAAAAGAAAAAAGAAAAAAAGAGAAAGGCCAAAAAGAAGAAAAAAAGAAAAAGAAAAAAAGAAAAAAAAGAAAAAAAGAAAAAAAATAAAAAAGAAAAATAAAAAAATAAAATGAGAGAAAAAGAGAGAAGAGACAATGCTACTATCTCTTTTTCCACACTTGTGCTTCAAAGTAGCACCATGATTTTCATGATAGAGAGTCTCCTATGTTGTCACTTTCATATACTAGTGGGAATTTTTCATTATAGAACTTGGCTTGTATATTCCAATGATGGGCTTCCTCAAAATGCCCTAGGTCTTTGTGAGCAAGCGAGTTGGATGCACACCCACTTAGTTTCTTTTGTTGAGCTTTCATATATTTATAGCTCTAGTGCATCCGTTGCATGGCAATCCCTACTCACTCACATTGATATATATTAATGGGCATCTCCATAGCCCGTTAATATGCCTAGTTGATGTGAGACTATCTTCTCCCTTTTTGTCCTCACAACCACCACCATATACCACCATAGTGGTATGTCCATGGCTTGCGCTCATGTATTGCGTAAGAGTTGAAAAAGCTGAAGCGCGTTAAAAAGTATGAAACAATTGCTCGGCTCGTCATCGGGATTGTGCATGATGGGAGTGTTTTGTGTAATGAAAATGAAGCATGGCCTAACTATATGATTTTGTAGGGATAAGCTTTCTTTGGCTATGTTATTTTGATAGGACATGATTATTTGTTAGTATGCTTTGAAGCGTTATTATTTTTATGTTTTATAAGCTTTTATTTTGAATCATTTGGATCTGAACATTCATGCCACAATAAAGAAAATTACATTGAGAATTATGCTAGGTAGCATTCCACATCAAAAATTTCTTTTTTATCATTTACCTACTCGAGGACGAGCAGGAATTAAGCTTGGGGATGCTTGATACGTCTCCAATGTATCTATAATTTTTGATTGTTCCATGCTATTATATTACCCCTTTTGGATGTTTATGGGCTTTATTTTACACATTTATATCATTTTTGGGACTAACCTACTAACCGGAGGCCTAGCCCGTATTGCTGTTTTTTTGCCTATTTCAGTATTTCGAAGAAAAGGAATATCAAACGGAGTCCAAACGGAATGAAACCATCGGGAGCGTGATTTTTGGAACGAACGTGATCCAGAGGACTTGGAGTGCAAGTCAAGAAGCAGCCGAGGCTCCCACGAGATAGGAGGGGCCCCCCCTTAGGGCGCGCCCCCTGTCTCATGGGCCCCTTGGGCATCCGCCGACGTACTTCTTCCTCCTATATAAGCCTCCGTACCCCGAAAACATCCAGGGAGCAGACGAAACACAATTTCCACCGCTATAACCTTCTATATCCGCGAGATCCCATCTTGGAGGCTTCGTCGGCGCTCCGCCGGAGGGGAAATCGACCACGGAGGGCTTCTACATCAACATCCTTGCCCCTCCTATGAGTTGTGAGTAGTTTGCCACAGACCTACGGGTCCATAGTTATTAGCTAGATGGCTCCTTCTCTCTTTTTGGATCTCAATACAATGTTCTCCCCCTCTCTTGTGGAGATCTATTCGATGTAAACTCTTTTTTCGGTGTGTTTGTCGAGATCCGATGAATTGTGGGTTTATGATCAAGTTTATCTATGAATAATATTTAATCTTCTCTGGATTCTTTTATGTACGATTGAGTTATCTTTGCAAGTCTCTTCGAATTATCAGTTTGGTTTGGCCTACTAGATTGATCTTTCTTGCCATGGGAGAAGTGCTTAGCTTTGGGTTCAATCTTGCGGTGTCCTTACCAGTGACAGAAAGGGTTGCAAGGCACGTATTGTATTGTTGCCATCGAGGATAACAAGATGGGCTATATATCATATTGCTTGAGTTTATCCCTCTACATCATGTCATCTTGCTTAATGTGTTACTCTGTTCTTATGAACTTAATACTCTAGATGCAGGCAGGAGTCGGTCGATGTGTGGAGTAATAGTAATAGATGCAGGCAGGAGTCGGTCTACTTGTTGCGGACGTGATGCCTATATACATGATCATGCCTAGATAATCTCATAATTATTCGCTTTTCTAGCAATTGCTCGACAGTAATTTGTTCACCCACCGTAATACTTATGCTATCTTGAGAGAAGCCACTGGTGAAACCTATGGCCCCCGGGTCTATCTCTTATCATATTTGCTTTCAATCTACTTTTATTTGCATCTTTACTTTTTGCATCTATATTATAAAATACCAAAAATATATTTATCTTATCATACTATCTTTATTAGATCTCACTTTCGCAAGTGGCAGTGAAGGGATTGACAACCCCTTTATTGCGTTGGTTGTGAGTTCTTTGTTCGTGTCGGTAGGTGTGTGGGACTTTTGAGGAGCCTCCTACTGGATTGATACCTTGGTTCTCAAAAACTGAGGGAAATACTTACGCTACTATTGCTGCATCACCCTTTCCTCTTCGAGGAAAACCAACGCAAGCTCAAGATGTAGCAGACGTCTATGTCGCCGCCATGCCACAAAAGCTGTAGGTCGATGAGCTCGCCGCCGTTCACCTCTTAAAGGACAACCTTCCAACCTTGTTGTGAGATACGATCGACTCCCCCCCTTCTGTTCCTAGCCTTGTGAATCAGGTTATGCAAACTTGTTGCATTTATCACCATCAAAGCTTATTACTACATCAGTTGCTTGCTCCAAGTGTCTTGTTTTGGGTTCTTTGATTTTACCCTGGTGTGCACAACGCTGATATTGCTGGATAAGCTGAAACTAGTTGCTCCACCATATGCTATCTAGCTGTTGGGTGCTAATTATAGTTACTTTATATGAAGAAACACTTACCTTTCAGCCATCGAATATGCAATTCTAATAATATGTGATGCCTGCTTTTTTTGGTTGTATATGCCATACTTGCATGAATTCCTTTTCTTATGTACCAACTCCCTAATCAACGTTTTGTGTTTTCAGTTTGCTATCTTAGGAGAACCTGGTGTGCTATATGGGGAAGCAAAGCAGCAGCCCAGAACCCGACCTGTGATTCCAGATGAAGGCACCACGACACACCATGGTGCTCCCTTGGAAGGTCAGCTCCTGGACCGCAACTTTCTCTCAATTTGTGCTCTGCTTGATATCAGTTCCTTGTATTGCTGCTGCATTGACGCAAGTTGCAATGTGCAGGGCTTCCGAGTCTGCACCCTGCCACCTGGACGGAGCAAGGAGGGGGCATCGTCCATACCACGGAGTTGGTTGAGCCTTGAGTGCAACCTGGAGAAGCAGTGCATCATCTAGGGTCATCTGTTGCTGGTGCCGTGGTAAGAACAGAGCGCCACTCTTTGTCGTGCATGTATCAAAATGGCAGAAATGTCGAATACATGTTCACTCTCAGATGGGATACTTTCGAGGAAAGATACTTGGTTGTACTTAGTTTTGTGATTTATTCATGTTCGTGCTGTTTGTTAAGCGATTATGTTTATGTCGTTGCTACCCTGTTGTGTATCTCTCTTTTCTTGTGTGATGCATCATTGTAGATATGCTTGATGGAGTGAATGCTTTCAGTTTTGGTTTTTACAAACCTTTACTATGTACCATGCTTAGTGTTTACTGTACTGAGGCATTGGCCATCGGAATTTGGGCGTGTATATATAATTTTAGTTCTAGATGTGTCCAATGCAAACATTACTATCAGTTGTTCAATTGATTCTAGAATTTCTCATTAACTTCATTTCATACTGTGATTTTTGGATTTGGTACCAATTTATTGTTGGCCTGCATGTGCTCTGTACCTTGCTGTGGTTTTAAGTAGCAAGTACCTTAGTACCTTTTCTGTCATGTGGTGTCCATGGATTGAAATGTTGGTTCTTATGTATTGATTGTAGTATCGAAACTGGCTCAAACCTGAAGTACTTAGAATATATTGTAGTTTCTTTCTTGTTTGTTTTGATACCCATATACCTGCCCTGTATTAGCTCTTTCCTTTTGTGCATGTTAATTCAGTGTTTGTGTTGATTTGATGCCAATGTTCAGAAACAAGATTTTGATGGATGGGTTTATGTGTTCTGCTAGTATATATGCACACGGATTGGCCTTCATTATTTTGTATATGCTATTAGATATATGCTATTAGATTTGCTTTTATTTTGTACCTAACCATTTTGTTCTATAACATGCAGATGCTGGCGTTTCATGTTTCATCGCGATCATCAAGACGAAGAAGTTGGAAGAAGCATAGTTCAAGCTCATTGGAGCTAGTTCAAGGAGTAATGAAGCCCTTGATGTTGATCGTATTGGAACAAACTGAAGCACGAACTTGGCTCAAGTGACATATTGTACACATGTAGAGCTTGTTATACTGTGATCGCATTTGTATGTGTGTTGATGTAACAGATTGTTGCTTCTTGTTATTTGAAGTATTACACTTGTTTTCTGTCTATTTTGATTTAAATATTGGCTATTTAATTATTGGCATATTGAAATCTGAGGAACATGACCATGACAACAAGGACCCACAAACCAGAATCGGACATTTGGGACCCACTTATCAGAACCTGACAATTGGGACCCATTTGAAAAAAAAAGGGACACAAGCCAAACATAAAAGGCCGAATTATAGGGCCTGGCCCGTGTAGCTTACCCGAATTGAAAGAAAAAAACAACAACAAATGGGCTAAATTAATGGGCTCGGCCCAACTAAAGCACCGAAATGGACCGGGCTGATTCTAAGTAACGACCTTTTCAATTGGTCGTAATTTTGCCATGTCGGATCTGACGTGGCCTGGGCAGACAGCCAGTGACCAAAACAAAAGGTCATGGGTTCAACAACCTTCTGTTTTGGTCGTAAACGTCTACGACCTTCTCACAGAGAAGGTCGTTAATTTCAGTTTACGACCGCCAGCTTTTGACCTTCTGTTTTTGGTCATAAAAAGGCCGCAAATGAAAAACAATGACCTTTCAGTGACCAATAGTCGAGGTCACAAGTTGACATATTTCTTGTAGTGGACGAACTGTAGCAATAGTGCATACTCAGGGAGAACACTTGTACCTTGAAATTTAGTAAGGGGTCATCTTATAATGCTACCGTCGTACTAAGCAAAATAAGATGCATAAAGATAAACATCACATGCAATCAAAATATGTGACATGATATGGCCATCATCATCTTGTGCTCATGATCTCCATCACCGAAGCATCGTCATGATCTCCATCGTCACCGGCGCGACACCTTGATCTCCATCGTAGCATCGTTGTTGTCTCGCCAACTATTGTTACTACGACTATTGCTACTGCTTAGTGATAAAGTAAAACAATTACATGGCGATTGCATTGCATACAATAAAGCGACAACCATATGGCTCCTGCCAGTTGCCGATAACTTTGTTACAAAACATGATCATCCCATACAACAATTTATATCACATCATGCCTTGACCAGATCCAATCACAGCAAGCCCTGCAAAAACAAGTTAGACGTACTCTACTTTGTTGTTGCAAGTTTTACGTGGCTGCTACGGGCTTCTAGCAAGAACCGTTCTTATCTACGCATCAAAACCACAACGATTTTTCGTCTATTGTGCTGTTTTAACCTTCAACAAGAACCGACTGTAGTCAAACTCGATTCAACTAAAGTTGGAGAAACAGACACCCGCCAGCCACCTTTGTGCAAAACTACGTCTGTAGAACCAGTCTCATGAACGCGGTCATGTAATGTCGGTCCGGCCGCTTCATCCAACAATACCGCCGAATCAAAGTAAGATGGTGGTGGTAAGCAGTATGACTATTATCGGCCAAAACTCTTTGTGTTCTACTCGTGCATATAACATCTACGCATAGACCTGACTCAGATGCCATTGTTGGGGAACGCGGTAATTTCAAAAAAAATCCTACCATCATGCAAGATCTATCAAGGTGATGCATAGCAACAAGAGGGGAGAGTGTGTCCATGTACCCTTGTAGACCGAAAGCGGAAGCGTTAGTTAACGTGGTTCATGTAGTCGAACGTCTTCGTGATCCAACCGATCAAGTACCGAACGTACGGCACCTCCGCGTTCAGCACACGTTCAGCTCAATGATGTCCCTTGTACTCTTGATCCAGTTGAGGCTGAGGGAGACTTTCGTCAGCACGACGACGTGGCGACGATGATGATGAAGTTACCGGCGCAGGGCTTCCCTAAGCACTATGACGATATGCCCGAGGTGTGTAACTGTGGAGGGAGGCACCACACATGGCTAAAAGATCAACTTGTGTGTTCTAGGGTAAGTCGAATAAAGCGCCATGTCTCTCAGATGGTCTCAACAATCTTTGGTAAGTCGCCCTACAAATGTCAAATATTTGAGTCTTTCTAGTGATCATATAAATTGTCCTTAACTCAACTGACATTGCTATGCAGGCCCCAGGAGTTTAAATCTTAATCAAGACATGCTGATAAAGCTGAAGGCGGTTTATACGCTGGTGGAACAACTCTACACCGGGTCTCAGTGCACCTTAGCCACAGTGGCCCTATCAAATGAAGTGCCCACACTCCTGGTGGATGTGCTAAGGAAACTCTCTGTGCTGCCCCAGCGATTCACTGAACTAAGGCGATCGTCTGCAAGAGCCAAAGACGTGGCTGCCTTAAGCCGGGCGAAAGCTTGTCTGCCGGAATTAGACCCGTCCGACATCGCCATTGGTTATCCAAGCCTTAAGGAGGATGGCACTCCCTTTGAACAGGAAGACTTCGCCACTTGTGTGAAGGAGATACGCCCCGTGGCCACCTTGATAGCTGATGAAGCGGATCTCACCAAGTAACAGCCAGGTTATGATGTGGAGAACCGGAGAATTTCAACGCCACATTATAAAGTGACCAGCATGATCCCCCACTCCGTAAGCATACCTTCGCCCCTGGAGTTGACCTGGCCGGACTAATTGATGATGAAGCTGAATTTGAAGCTTTGAATGGCATTGACTGGTCATCATCAACCTTCCAGGAAAGGGAACATGGCGAAGAAGCGGAGAGGGCTGACCCGTACGCTTTAGGTCAACACGAGAATTAATCCGCCAAGCAGCTCAGACCTATGATGTGCTGAAAAACAATATTAATCATTTGGACTCGGGGAGTCATGTAATAGAGTAGAAATAACTTTGCTTTGTCGTGCCATCGTGCACGTTTTTGGTGCTCAATACTATTAAGCCGCCATCTTATGTTCACCCGTATTATACTTATCATCTGTTTTCCTTATGCTTGAGCAAGTCTCTGAACTGTCCTGCACACAGAAAATAGATCACAAGATCCCTTGGTGGCTTACCGCAGGGCGGGTCATAATAACTTTACATATATCCATTAATATGGAAAAAGAGTCACAGATAAGCCTATTGCGAAATATAGTTTTGAAGCACAACTATAACATCATACCTGTGATCTTTAGATTTGTACCGCCGGTTTTATGTGACCCGAACAGTAAGGGTAATAACCCAATCTTGGAAACCAACAGTTCCAAAGATATGATGATTCTCATGTGTTGGCGGCTTATCATCCAAAATTAAGCCGAGTTAAATTTAAACCACACTTATATTTAGATCTTTGAACAAAAAAGTCTCAAGTCAAAACAAAGGCTGCTTTCAAATAAAACTTAAACCAAATAAAAAGAAACAATCAATGCTCTTGATTCGAATACGATCAGTAAACCGTCCCAAAGGGGTTAATCTAGGATTCGAATACGATCATGTAGCCCCCAGTGGCTTTGACATTGCACCGATCAAGAGGGTACCGACAGCTATGTTCTCTTTGGTTCGAATACGGCCCATGTTTGAACAGGAAGCCCCGTAGTGACCTTGAGAGTTTTCTAATGACTCTGATTCGAATACGATCAAAGTCGGACCCAAAAGGGGTTAAGCTATGATTCGAATATGATCAAGAAGCCCCCTAGTGAGTTTGGCAGTGTGCCGATCAAGAGGGTACCGACAGCTATGTTCTCTTTGGTTCGAATACGACCTATGTTTGAACAGGAAGCCCCCTAGTGATCATAAGTTTCAACGGCTAGATTCGAATACGATCATGAGCCGGACCAAGAGGGTTAAGCTAGATTCGAATACGATCAGCCCCCAATTGGTCATTTGAAATGACAACAATGAAGACATATGACCATTGAGGATGAAAAGGACAGAGCTCCTACTTTATTACTTATCATAATATATACATCTTCAAAATATGTACATCATGAGAGCTGGCGGCTCAAGTGTAGTAAGGCCGCAGATGAGCGATATTCCATGGCCAGCGGGTCTCCTCCTCCGACTTACGTGAGTCTTTGTGCTCTCGAACATCGATAAGGTAGTATGACCCGTTGTTCAAGTTCTTGCTGACCACAAAGGGCCCTTCCCAAGGTGGGGATAACTTGTGTGCATTAGTTTGATCCTGGATGAGCCGGAGTACCAAATCACCTTCCTGAAAGGTTCTGGACTTAACCCGGCGACTGTGATAGTGACGCAGATCCTGTTGGTAAATCACCGAGCGGGCTGCTACCAAGTCAGACTTTTCATCTAGCAGGTCCAGTGCATCCTGACGAGCTTGTTCGTTATTAGCTTCAACGTAAGCCGCCACACGGGGTGAGTCATGTCGGATGTCACTAGGCAAAACCGCCTCTGCTCCATAGACCATGAAAAAAGGCGTGTAACCCATAGACTGGTTGGGGGTAGTATTAATGCTCCATATCACAGAAGGTAACTCTTCAACCCAACAGCCTGGGGTCCGTTGCAGAGGAATCAAAAGTCGGGGCTTGATGCCTTTCAAGATTTCCTGTTTGGCTCTTTCAGCTTGACCATTGGATTGAGGGTGAGCTACTGATGAAACATCAAGCCGAATATGCTCACAGTGACAAAACTCTTCCATGGCGCCTTTAGACAGATTAGTACCATTGTTAGTTATAATGTTGTGTGGAAAGCCAAAGCGAAATACCACCTTCTTCATGAATTGAACCACCGTGGCTGCGTCACACTTACTAACTGGCTTTGCCTCAACCCACTTTGTGAACTTGTCAACCACCATCAAGAGGTGGGTCTTTTTATCTTTGGACCTTTTGAAAGGCCCAACCATGTCAAGCCCGCAGACTGCAAATGACCAAGTAATTGGAATCATCCTCAACTCTTGAGCCGGCACGTGAGCACGTCTCGAGAACTTCTAACACCCGTCACATTTACTGACCAGATCTTCCGCATCAGCATGAACCGTCAGCCAATAAAAATCCATGACGGAAAGCCTTGGCCACAAGGGATTTTGACCCGGCATGATGGCCACAATCTCCATCATGAATCTCATGAAGAATTTCTTTACCTTCCTCAGGAGGAACACAACGCTGAAATGCCCCAGTAACACTGCGATGATGCAACTCACCATTGGCAATTGTCATTGACTTAGACCGCTGGGTTATCAGCCTGGCCAAGGTTTAATCCTCAGGCAACTTGCCCCGGGTCATGTAAGCCAAGTATGGCACTGTCCAATATGGGATAATGTGAAGAGCCGCCACCAATTGTGCTTCCGGGTCAGGAACAACCAAGTCTTCCTCTGTAGGCAACTTGACAGAAGGGTTATGCAGAATATCCAAGGAAGTATTAGGCAGCACCATCTTACGCTGAGACCCCAGCTGGCTTAAGGCATCAGCCGCCTCGTTCTTTCTATGATCAATGTGCTCCACTTGGTAACCCTTGAAATGCCCAGCAATGGCATCAACTTCACGGCGATAAGCCGCCATGAGAGGATCCTTGGAATCCCACTTGCCTGATACTTGTTGAGCCACCAAATCTAAGTCGCCAAAGCACCTTACCCGGCTTAATCTCATCTCCTTAGCCATCCAAAGACCATGGAGCAAGGCCTCATACTCAGCTGCATTGTTAGTACAGGGAAACATCAACCATAGCACATAACAAAATTTGTCACCTCGAGGGGAAGCTAAGACAACTCCAGCCCCCGAGCCCTCCAATTGCCTGGACCCATCAAAGTGAATAGTCTAATATGTGTTATCCGGCTTCTCTTCGGGCATCTGCAGCTCTATCCAATCGTTGATGAAGTCCACCAGTGCTTGAGACTTGATAGTAGTTCATGGCACATACTTCAAACCATGAGGCCCAAGTTCAATGGCCCACTTGGCGACTCATCCTATGGCTTCTCTGTTTTGAATGATATCTCCTAACGGAGCAGAACTAACCACAGTGATAGGATGGCCCAGGAAATATTGCTTAAGATTCTGGCTTGCCATGAACACCCCATAAATGAGCTTCTGCCAATGTGGATACCGTTGCTTGGACTCAATAAGTACCTCACTAATGTAGTAAACGGGCCGTTGAACCGGATGTTCCTTGCTAGCCTACTTGCGCTCCACCACAATGGCCACGCTGACAGCACGTGTGTTAGCAGCCACATATAACAATAATGGCTCCTTATCAATGGGAGCAGCAAGAACCGGTGGCTCAGCTAGCTGTCTCTTCAAATCTTCAAAGGCAGCGTTAGCAGCATCACTCCGGATGAAGTCGTCTGTCTTCTTCATCATCTGATATAGCGGTATGGCCTTCTCACCTAACCGGCTTATAAACCGGCTTAAAGCAGCAATATGACCCGCTAGATGCTGAACATCATTGACACACGCCGGTTTAGCCAAAGAGGTGATTGCCTTGATCTTCTCCAAGTTAGCCTCAATGCCTCTATTAGAAACCAGAAAACCCAAAAGCTTGCCTGCAGGTACACCAAAAACGCACTTAGCCGGGTTAAGCATCATCTTGTAGACCCGGAGATTATCAAAGGTCTCCTTTAGATCATCTATCAAAGTGTCCTTGTCTCCGGATTTCACCACAATGTCGTCCACATAAGCATGAACATTGCGCCCAATCTGATTGTTAAGACAGTTCTGTACAGATCGCTGATAAGTCGCCTAGGCACTCTTAAGACCAAAAGGCATAGATACATAGCAGAAGGCTCCAAAGGGAGTAATGAAAGCCGTCTTCTCCTGGTCTTTAACTGCCATCTTGATCTGATGATAGCCAGAATAAGCATCCAAAAAACTCAAACGTTCACAACCCGCCGTAGCATCAATGATTTGATCAATACGAGGGGGAGCAAAGGGATCAGCCGGACAAGCCTTGTTTAAGTCCGTGTAGTCCACACACATATCCCAGGTGCCGTTCTTCTTAAGCACCAGCACCGGGTTAGCCAACCACTCTGGATGAAAAACTTCAATAATGAACCCGGTCGCCAAGAGCCGGGCCACTTCCTCACCTATGGCCTTACGCCTCTCTTCATTGAACCGCCGAAAAAACGGCTTGACTGGCTTAAATTTCGCTGGAACAAAATTTCGCCAATATTGAGAGTGTGCTCAGCGAGTTCTCTCAGTACACACGGCATGTCAGAAGGCTTCCATGCAAAGATGTCCCGGTTCTCACGGATGAACTCGATGAGCGCGCTTTCCTATTTGGGATCCATTGGCACTGATACTGAACTGCTTAGATGAGTCGCCTGGAACAAAATCAATAAGCTTGGTATCATCAGCCAACTTAAACTTCATGACCGGCTCATGCTCTGTGGTTGGCTTCTTCAAAGACGTCATATCCGCTGGGTCAACATTGTCCTTGTAGAACTTCAACTCCTCTGTTGCACAAACAGATTCAGCGTAAGCAGCATTGCCTTCCTCGCATTCCAAGGCTATCTTCCGGCTCCCATGCACTGTGATGGTGCCCTTATGACCCGACATCTTGAGCTACAAATAAACATAAGACGACCGTGCCATGAACTTGGCATAAGCCGGCCGTCCAAACAGGGTGTGATACGGGCTCATGATTTTGACCACCTCAAAGGTTAACTTCTCAGCCCTAGAATCATGCTCATCTCCGAAAGCTACCTCAGCTCAATCTTACCCACTCGGTATGCCGACTTACCAGGGACCACTCCATGAAAAACAGTGTTGGAAGTCTTGAGATTTTTATCAGTCAAACCCATGCGACGAAAAGTCTCATAATAGAGGATGTTGATGCTACTGCCTCCATCCATGAGCACCTTAGTGAATTCCACCAACCTGAGGTGCCACCACCAAGGTCAAGTGACCCGGATTGTCAACCCGGGGAGGGTGATCTTCCCTACTCCACAGAATAGGCTGCTCGGACTATCTTAAATAACGAGGAACTGCCGGCTCAACAGCATTCACAACCCTCTTATGAAGCTTCTGGTCCTGTTTGCACAAACTGGTGGTAAACACATGATATTGTCCACTATTCAGCTGCTTTGGATTACTCTGATATCCACCCTGCTGCTGCTGCTGACCTCCCTGACCAGATTGTTGGTTATAACCACCTTGATTACCATGAGAGTTATGAAAATTGGAATTTGAACCGCTGCCCGGGCCATGAAAGCCGCCGCCACCTGAGTCGCCACCCAGCCCATTATTAAGCTCGGATATCGGGTTCGACAAAACCCTTAAGGTTCGAACTCTGGGGTGCACATGAAGATCTTCTCCCTACAGATCCACGCCCAAAGCCTTGTCAAGAATCTAAGCTACACGATGAACAACACAAGGGACACAAGGTTTATACTAGTTCGGGCCACCGTTGTGGTGTAATACCCTAATCCAGTGTGTGGTGTGGTGGATTGCCTCTAGGGCTGATGATGAACAGTACAGAGGAAGAACAGCCTCGCGAGGAGTGTTCTTGAGCTGGTGTGGTGTTCTACTTGGGATGGATTCCATCAGCTCTTGATGAGATCTCCTCTCTACGATGGTGGCTATCTCTATTTATAGGGGCCCTGGTCCTCTTCCCAAATATTGAGCGGGAAGGGAGCCAACAATAGCCATTTTGAAGAAGGACAACTAGTACAAGTTATCCTGACTAAAGTTGGTCTTCTACTGCCAAAGGCACTGGTGATGATGCCGTCTTGGGCTCCATGATGATCTTCGTCCTGTCGTCCTGCTGGTCTTGGTCTCGTTGCACCGATAGGGAAACCTTTGCTTGATGCCTCGATACTCCGCGCCTGCGCTTGCCCACTTTGCACCAAAGAGGAAACGAGGACACTGTGCTGGTTGGCTCCCACCTGACCTCGATCGTCATGGCTTGCGTCACGAGCACCTCGCGAGGTACTCCTTGCCTTGATCTCTCAGCCTCCTCGCGAGCCCGCCTGATGAGACCGCCCCTGAGGAAGCCTTGCATCGTCCGTCCCACTAGGCTTGGCCCCTCGCGAGAGTCTTGAGCTTGGGATGATGGAGACGGGCCGTATTGGACCACTGCTTGAGCCACGCCACAGGCCGCAGGCAGGCAAGTCTGGGGACCCCCATTGCCAGAACAGCGATAGTAGCCCCTGGGCCCAAGGCGCGCTCGGACTTGGCTTAGCAGCAAAGCCAAAGGGCAAGTGCGGAGCGCCGCGGGCCCCAACAGCATGCAGCCTTGGTCGCCGCGTGGCGGTTGATTGGATGTGGGTGTCTCTGCTTCCCCACGCTTCCTCGGCGACTGCCCGATTTGACGAGTCCCCGCTGCATGCAAAAAAGAGTCATGATTACCTGCGATCATGGAGGCTGACGGTTGGCCTCCCCTGGACTATAAGTACGGAGAGGCGCAAGCCCCCGTTGTCCATCTCTTCTTGCTCTGCTTCACTTCTTCTTCCTTGCTCTTCCTCCATCTTGCCGCCAATGGCACCAATCCGCCGGTTCTCAACTGAGGAGAAAGGACAGGCCCCCCAAGAGGGGCCCGACCCGCTCCCGCTGAAGAAACGGCCGGTCCCCGGCCGCCACGATGAGGTTGCAAGGCCGGAGAGGTCGAGGTCTTGGTACGAGCGGCCGCCTCCTCTGTTTCCGCTACCCCTATACGCCCGGATTGAGGGCCCTAGAGAATAAGACGCCGAGCGACACCGTCCACGCCGTCGGCAACGCCGACGAGCCATGGTGGTGCGCGCCGTAGCTCCTGGAGTCCACACTATGGACTCCTCTCGCGAGCTCGTACTCCACGCTGCGATGCCTCCGAGCTCCTGGATCTGCTTTCCTCCCTTCTTTGCCTTCGAGATGCCCCCGAGGGGGCCTCTCGAGCTTTGGTTACAGCACGCCGACTGCGGTACCCCGGCGACCGGAGCAGAGGTTGAAGTCGTCGCTCCGGGCAAGGTCTACATGACCCGGGGCTGGGGCGAGATCGCCCAGGTCTGCCGAACAGCGGGTTCCCTCAAGATTCATTTCGAATACGATGGCGCCTCCTTGATGCTCTTCAAGGTCTTCGATGCAGAAGGCCGCCGGCTGGAGTGCTGCCCCAGAGGAGGCAGCCAGGACATCGATGTGGCAAGGGCTAGGCCAGCCACCCGCTTCCCCAACGGCTCCTCTGGCAGCAGTGGTGATGCTTGGGAGTCCAGCGACTCTCGAGCTCTTCGTGACTCTGGAGACGAGCGATAATAGCTACGTGCCCCCGAGCTCGCATCGTGCTCGGAGCAAGGCGGCTGCGTCAGGCCGCCGGTGCGGCTGACCTGGATGGGGTTGTTGGGGAACGTAGTAATTTCAAAAAAATTCCTATGCACACACAAGATCATGGAGATGCATAGCAACGAGAGGGGAGAGTATTGTCCATGTACCCTCGTAGACCGAAAGCGGAAGCGTTAGAATAACGCGGTTGATGTAGTCGTACGTCTTCACGATCCGACCAATCCAAGTACCGAATGTACGGCACCTCCGAGTTCAGCACACGTTCAGCTCGATGACGATCCCCGGAGTCCGATCCAGCAGGGTGTCGGGGATGAGTTCCGTCAGCGCGATGGCGTGGTGACGGTGATGATCTTCTACCGACGCAGGGCTTCGCCTAAGCACCGCAACGATATGACCGAGGTGGAATATGGTGGAGGGGGGCACCGCACACGGCTAAGGAACGATCACCAAGATCAACTTGTGTGTCATGGGGTGCCCCCCTGCCCCCGTATATAAAGGAGCCAAGGGGGAGGGGGTGGCCGGGCAAGGAGGGCGCGCCAAGGGGGAGTCTTACTCCCACCGGGAGTAGGACTCCCTTCTTTCCTAGTTAGAGAAGGAGAAGGGGGGAAGGAGGAGGAAGAGGAAGAGGGGAAGGAAAGGGGGGGCGCCGCCCCCCTCTCCTTGTCCTATTCGGACTAGGGGGGAGGGGGCGCGGCCAGCCCCTTGCCTCTTCTCTTCCTCTCCACTAGGGCCCATGTAGGCCCATTAAGCCCCGGGGGGGTTCCAGTAACCCCCCGGTACTCCGGTAAAATCCCGATTTCACCCGGAACGATTCTGATATCCAAATATAGGCTTCCAATATATCAATCTTTATATCTCGAACATTTCGAGACTCCTCGTCATGTCCGTGATCACATCCAGGACTCCGAACAACCTTCGGTACATCAAAACTTATAAACTCATAATATAATTGTCATCATAACGTTAAGCGTGCGGACCCTACGGGTTCGAGAACTATGTAGACATGACCTAGAACTATTTCCGGTCAATAACCAATAGCGGAACCTAGATGCTCATATTGGATCCTACATATTCTACGAAGATCTTTATCGGTCAAACCGCATAACAACATACGTTGTTCCCTTTGTCATCGGTATGTTACTTGCCTGAGATTCGATCGTCGGTATCCAATACCTAGTTCAATCTCGTTACCGGCAAGTCTCTTTACTCGTTACGTAATGCATCATTCTGTAACTAACTCATTAGCTACATTGCTTGCAAGGCTTATAGTGATGTGCATTACCGAGAGGGCCCAGAGATACCTCTCCGACAATCGGAGTGACAAAACCTAATCTCGAAATACGCCAACTCAACATGTACCTTTGGAGACACCTATAGAGCTCCTTTATAATCACCCAGTTATGTTGTGACGTTTGGTAGCACACAAAGTGTTCCTCCGGTAAACGGGAGTTGCATAATCTCATAGTTATAGGAACTTTGTATAAGTCATGAAGAAAGCAATAGCAACATACTAAACGATCAAGTGCTAAGCTAACAGAATGGGTCAAGTCAATTACATCATTCTTCTAATGATGTGATCCCGTTAATCAAATAACAACACATGTCTATGGTTAGGAAACACAACCATCTTTGATTAATGAGCTAGTCAAGTAGAGGCATACTAGTGACGTTAAGTTATGTATTCACACATGTATTATGTTCAGGTTAATACAATTCTAGCATGAATAATGAACATTTATCATGATATGAGGAACTAAATAATAACTTTATTATTGCCTCTAGGGCATATTTCCTTCAGTCTCCCACTTGCACTAGAGTCAATAATCTAGATTACACAGTAATGATTCTAAGACCCATGGAGTCTTTGTGTTGATCATGTTTTGCTCATGGAAGAGGCTTAGTCAACGGGTCTGCAACATTCAGATCCGTATGTATCTTGCAAATCTCTATGTCTCCCACCTGGACTTGGTCCCGGATGGAATTGAAGCGTCTCTTGATGTGCTTGGTCCTCTTGTGAAATCTGGATTCCTTTGCCAAGGAAATTGCACCAGTATTGTCATAGAAGATCTTCATTGGTCCCGATGCACTAGGTATGACACCTATATCGGAAATGAACTCCTTCATCTAGACTCCTTCATTTGCTGCTTCCGAAGCAGCTATGTACTCTGCTTCGCATGTAGATCCCGCCACGACGCTTTGTTTAGAACTACACCAACTTACAGCTCCACCGTTTAATAAAAACACGTATCCGGTTTGCGATTTAGAATCATCTGGATCAGTGTTAAAGCTCGACGTAACCATTTATGACTAGCTCTTTGTCACCTCCATAAACGAGAAACATATCCTTAGTCCTTTTCAGGTATTTCAGGATATTCTTGACCGCTGTCCAGTGATCCACTCCTGGATTACTATGGTACCTACCTGCCAAGCTTATTGCTAAGCATACGTCAGGTCTGGTACACAGCATTGCATACATGATAGAGCCTATGGCTGAAGCATAGGGAACATCTTTCATTTTCTCTCTATCTTCTACTGTGGTCGGGCATTGAGTCTGACTCAACTTCACACCTTGTAATACAGGCAAGAACCCTTTCTTTGCCTGATCCATTTTGAACTTTTTCAAAACTTTATCAAGGTATGTGCTTTTTGAAAGTCCAATTAAGCGTCTTGAGCTATCTCTATAGATCTTGATGCCCAATATGTAAGCAGCTTCACCGAGGTCTTTCATTGAAAAACTTTTATTCAAGTATCCCTTTATGCTATCCAGAAATTCTATATCATTTCCAATTAACAATATGTCATCTACATATAATATCAGAAATGATACAGAGCTCCCACTCACTTTCTTGTAAATACAGGCTTCTCCAAAAGTCTGTATAAAACCATATGCTTTGATCACACTATCAAAGTGTTTATTCCAACTCCGAGATGCTGGCACCAGTCCATAAATGGAACGCTGGAGCTTGCACACTTTGTTAGCACCTTTTGGATTGACAAAACCTTCCGGTTGCATCATATACAACTCTTCTTCCAGAAATCCATTCAGGAATGCAGTTTTGACATCCATTTGCCAAATTTCATAATCATAAAATGTGGCAATTGCTAACATGATTCGGACAGACTTAAGCATCGCTACTGGTGAGAAAGTCTCATCGTAGTCAACCCCTTGAACTTGTCGAAAACCTTTCGCAACAAGTCGAGCTTTGTAGATAGTTACATTACCATCAGCGTCAGTCTTCTTCTTGAAGATCCATTTATTCTCGATGGCTTGCCGATCATCGGGCAAGTCACCCAAAGTCCATACTTTGTTCTCATACATGGATCCCATCTCAGATTTCATGGCTTCAAGCCATTTTGCGGAATCTGGGCTCATCATCGCTTCCTCATAGTTCGTAGGTTCGCCATGGTCAAGTAACATGACTTCCAGAATAGGATTACCGTACCACTCTGGTGCGGATCTTACTCTGGTAGACCTACGAGGTTCAGTAGCAACTTGATCTGAAGTTTCATCATCAATATCATTAGCTTCCTCACTGATTGGTGTAGTTGTCACAGGAACCAGTTCTTGTGATGAACTACTTTCCAACAAGGGAGCATGTACAGTTACCTCGTCAAGTTCTACTTTCCTCCCACTCACTTCTTTCGAGAGAAACTCCTTCTCTAGAAAGGATCCGAATTTAGCAACGAAAATCTTGCCTTCAGATCTATGATAGAAGGTGTACCCAATAGTCTCTTTTGGGTATCCTATGAAGACAATTTTCTCCGATTTGGGTTCGTGCTTATCAGGTTGAAGTTTCTTCACATAAGAATCACAGCCCCAAACTTTAAGAAACGACAACTTTGGGGTCTTGCCAAACCACAGTTCATAAGGTGTCGTCTCAACGGATTTCGATGGTGCCCTATTTAACGTGAATGCAGCCGTCTCTAAAGCATAACCCCAAAACAACAATGGTAAATCAGTAAAAGACATCATAGATTGCACCATATCTAGTAAAGTACGATTATGATGTTCGGACACACCACTTCATTGTGGTGTTCCGGGTGGCGTGAGTTGTGAAACTATTCCACATTGTTTCAAATGTAAACCAAACTCGTAACTCAAATATTCTCCTCCACGATCAGATCGTAGATATTTTATTTTCTTGTTACGATGATTTTCCACTTCACTCTGAAATTCTTTGAACTTTTCAAATGTTTCACACTTGTGTTTCATCAAGTAGATATACCCATATCTGCTCAAATCATCTGTGAAGGTGAGAAAATAACAATACCCGCCGCGAGATTCAATATTCATTGGACCACATACATCAGTATGTATGATTTCCAATAAATTAGTTGCTCGCTCCATAGTTCCGGAGAACGGCGTTTTAGTCATCTTGCCCATGAGGCACGGTTCGCAAGTACCAAGTGATTCATAATCAAGTGATTCCACCAGTCCATCAGTATGGAGTTTCTTCATGTGCTTTACACCGATATGACCTAAACGGCAGTGCCACAAATAAGTTGCACTATCATTATCAACTCTGCATCTTTTGGCTTCAACATTACTAATATGTGTATCACTACTATCGAGATTCAATAAAAATATACCACTCTTCAAGGGTGCATGACCATAAAAGATATTACTCATATAAATAGAACAACCATTATTCTCTGATTTAAATGAATAAGTGTCTCGCATCAAACAAGATCCAGATATAATGTTCATGCTTAACACTGGCACCAAATAACAATTATTTAGATCCAAAACTAATCCCGATGGTAGATGTAGAGGTAGCATGCCGACCGCGATCACATCGACTTTGGAACCATTTCCCATGCGCATCGTCACCTCGTCCTTAGCCAATCTTCGCTTAATCCGTAGTCCCTGTTTCGAGTTGAAAATATTAGCAACAGAACCAGTATCAAATACCCAGGTGCTACTGCGAGCATTAGTAAGGTACACATCAATAACATGTATATCACATATACCTTTGTTCACTTTGCCATCCTTCTTATCTGCCAAATACTTGGGGCAGTTCCGCTTCCAGTGTCTAGTCTGCTTGCAGTAGAAGCACTCGGTCTCAGGCTTAGGTCCATACTTGGGTTTCTTCTCTTGAGCAGCAACTTGTTTGCTGTTCTTCTTGAAGTTCCCCTTCTTCTTCCCTTTGCCCTTTTTCTTGAAACTGGTGGTCTTATTGACCATCAACACATGATGCTCCCTCTTGATTCCTACCTTCGCAGCCTTTAGCATCGCGAAGAGCTCAGGAATAGTCTTGTCCATCCCTTGCATACTATAGTTCATCATGAAGCTCTTGTAGCTTGGTGGCAGTGATTGAAGAATTCTGTCAATGACACTATCATCAGGAAGATTAACTCCCAGTTGAATCAAGTGATTATTATACCCAGACATTTTGAGTATTTGTTCACTGATAGAACTATTCTCCTCCATCTTACAGCTATAGAACTTATTGGAGACTTCATATCTCTCAATCCGGGCATTTGCTTGAAATACTAACTTCAACTCCTGGAACATCTCATATGCTCCATGATGTTCAAAACGTCGTTGAAGACCCAGTTCTAAGCCGTAAAGCATGCCGCACTAAACTATCAAGTAGTCATTAGCTTTGCTCTGCCAGACATTCTTAACATCGTCAGTTGCATCTGCAGCAGGCCTGGCACCCAGCGGTGCTTCTAGGACGTAATTCTTCTGTGCAGCAATGAGGATAATCCTCAAGTTACGGACCCAGTCCGTGTAATTGCTACCATCATCTTTCAACTTAGCTTTCTCAAGGAACGGATTAAAATTCAACGGAACAACAGCACGAGCCATCTATCTACAACAAACATAGACAAGCAAAATACTATCAGGTACTAAGTTCATGATAAATTTAAGTTCAATTAATCATATTACTTAAGAACTCCCACTTAGACAGACATCTCTCTAGTCATCTAAGTGATCACGTGATCCAAATCAACCAAACCATGTCCGATCATCACGTGAGATGGAGTAGTTTCAATGGTGAACATCACTATGTTGATCATGTCTACTATGTGATTCACGTTCAACCTTTCGGTCTCCGTGTTCTGAGGCTATATCTGTATATGCTAGGCTCGTCAAGTTTAACCTGAGTATTCCACGTGTGCAACTGTTTTGCACCCGTTGTATTTGAACGTAGAGCCTATCACACCCGATCATCATGTGGTGTCTCAGCACGAAGAACTTTCGCAACGGTGCATACTCAGGGAGAACACTTCTTGATAATTTAGTGAGAGATCATCTTAAAATGCTACCGTCAATCAAAGCAAGATAAGATGCATAAAGGATAAACATCACATGTAATCAATATAAGTGATATGATATGGATCAGACTTATATCCTGATCTTATACAACTACAAACGGATACTTGAGATATGTGGCTCCGGGATTGCTTTCTCGCAGGGAGTCGAGGAAGGATCTCTGGGCATTAATGTTACAACATGCTTGTTAAATATTAAACTGCTATTCTTTACTCTTCTACATGCTGTAAGATGCTCGGAGCTGCGTGAAGATGCTAGTCTTCGATAGGCTAGGCTTTCCCCCTCTATTCTGGCATTCTGCAGTTCAGTCCACAGATACAACCCTTCCATTTGATACAAATGCATACTTAGTATAGATCTGATGCTTGCGAGTACTTTGGATGAGTACTCACAGTTGCTTTGCTACCCCTTTTCCCCCTTCTTTCTTCTTTGTGGTTGATGCAACCAGATGGTGGATCCCTGGAGCCAGACGCCATCGCCGACGAATACTGCTACGTGGAGACCATCGACGACCAGGAGTAGTTAGGAGGTCCCAGGCAGGAGGCCTTGCCTCTTCGATCGCGTTGTTTTTGTGCTAGCCTTCTTAAGGCATCCTTGTTTAACATATGTTTGTACTCAGATATTGTTGCTTCCGCTGACTCTTGTGTATCGAGCTATGTATTCGAGCCCTCGAGGCCCCTAGCTTGTAATATAAAGCTTGTATTATTTTATTTGTGTCTAGAGTTGTGTTGTGATATCTTCCCATGAGTCCCTGATCTTGATCGTACACATTTGCGTGTATGATTAGTGTACGATTGAATCAGGGGCGTCACAATATGGCCATCATCATCTTGTGCTTGTGATCTCCATCTCCGAAGCACCATCGTGATCACCATCGTCACTGGCGCGACACCTTGATCTCCATCGTAGCATCGTTGTCGTTTACGCCATCTATTGCTTCTACGACTATCGGTACCGCTTAGTGATAAAGTAAAGCAATTACGGGGCATTTGCATTTCATACAATAAAGCGACAACCATATGGCTCCTGCCAGTTGCCGATAACTTTGATTACAAAACATGATCATCTCATACAATAAAATATAGCATCACGTCTTGACCATATCACATCACAACATGCCCTCCAAAAAGAAGTTAGACGTCCTCTACTTTGTTGTTCCAAATTTTACGTGGCTGCTACGGGCTGAGCAAGAACCGTTCTTACCTACGCATCAAAACCACAACGATAGTTCGTCAAGTTAGTGTTGTTTTAACCTTCGCAAGGACTGGGCGTAGCCACACTCGGTTCAACTAAAGTGAGAGAGACAGACACCCGCCAGTCACCTTTAAGCACGAGTGCTCGTAATGGTGAAACCAGTCTCGCGTAAGCGTATGCGTAATGTCGGTCCGGGCCGCTTCATCTCACAATACCGCTGAACCAAAGTATGGCATGCTGGTAAGCAGTATGACTTCTATCGCCCACAACTCACTTGTGTTCTACTCGTGCATATGACATCTACGCATAAAACCTGGCTCGGATGCCACTGTTGGGGAACGTAGTAATTTCAAAAAAATTCCTACGCACACACAAGATCATGGAGATGCATAGCAACGAGAGGGGAGAGTATTGTCCACGTACCCTCGTAGACCGAAAGCGGAAGCGTTAGAACAACGCGGTTGATGTAGTCGTACGTCTTCACGATCCGACCGATCCAAGTACCGAACGTATGGCACCTCCGAGTTCAGCACACGTTCAACTCGATGACGATCCCCGGACTCCGATCCAGCAGGGTGTCGGGGATGAGTTCCGTCAGCACGACGGCGTGGTGACGGTGATGATGTTCTACCGACGCAGGGCTTCGCCTAAGCACCGCAATGATATGACCGAGGTGGAATATGGTGGAGGGAGGCACCGCACACGGCTAAGGAACGATCACGAAGATCAACTTGTGTGTCATGGGGTGCCCCCTGCCCCCGTATATAAAGGAGTGAAGGGGGAGGGGGCGGCCGGCCAAGGAGGGCGCGCCAAGGGGGAGTCCTACTCCCACTGGGAGTAGGACTCCCTTCTTTCCTAGTTGGAGAAGGAGAAGGGGGGAAGGAGGAGGAAGAGGGGAAGGAAAGGGGGGCGCCGTCCCCCTCTCCTTTTCCTATTCGGACTAGGGGGGAGGGGGTGCGGCCAGCCCCTTGCCTCCTCTCTTCCTCTCCACTAGGGCCCATGTAGGCCCATTAAGCCCCGGGGGGGTTCCGGTAACCCCCCGGTACTCCGGTAAAATCCCGATTTCACCCGGAATGATTCCGATATCCAAATATAGGCTTCCAATATATCAATCTTTATGTCTCGACCATTTCGAGACTCCTCGTCATGTCCGTGATCACATCCGGGACTCCGAACAACCTTCGGTACATCAAAACTTACAAACTCATAATATAATTGTCATCGTAACGTTAAGCATGCGGACCCTACGGGTACGAGAACTATGTAGACATGACCTAGAACTGTTTCCGGTCAATAACCAATAGCGGAACCTGGATGCTCATATTGGCTCCTACATATTCTACGAAGATCTTTATCGGTCAAACCGCATAACAACATACGTTGTTCCCTTTGTCATCGGTATGTTACTTGCCCGAGATTCGATCGTCGGTATCCAATACCTAGTTCAATCTCGTTACCGGCAAGTCTCTTTACTCGTTACGTAATGCATCATTCCGTAACTAACTCATTAGCTACATTGCTTGCAAGGCTTATAGTGATGTGCATTACCGAGAGGGCCCAGAGATACCTCTCCGACAATCGGAGTGAAAAACCTAATCTCGAAATACGCCAACTCAACATGTACCTTTGGAGACACCTATAGAGCTCCTTTATAATCACCCAGTTACGTTGTGACGTTTGGTAGCACACAAAGTGTTCCTCCGGTAAACGGGAGTTGCATAATCTCATAGTTATAGGAACTTTGTATAAGTCATGAAGAAAGCAATAGCAACATACTAAACGATCAAGTGCTAAGCTAACGGAATGGGTCAAGTCAATCACATCATTCTTCTAATCATGTGATCCCGTTAATCAAATGACAACACATGTCTATGGTTAGGAAACACAACCATCTTTGATTAATGAGCTAGTCAAGTAGAGGCATACTAGTGACGTTAAGTTTGTCTATGTATTCACACATGTATTGTGTTTCCGGTTAATACAATTCTAGCATGAATAATAAACATTTATCATGATATGAGGAAATAAATAATAACTTATTATTGACTCTAGGGCATATTTCCTTCAGGGTTGGCGTCAGCCCCTCGTGGCCCAGTGTTGATGATGGTGTCGGCTATGAGGGCGCGTCTAGTTAGGGCTCCTTAGGATTCACACCTTTTGTTCCCTGCGAGGAATTGAGAAAGTACCCCGTGGGGGCATGTAAAGTATCTGCAATGTCTTTTTTTGATATTATCCTGATTATGAAGTGGTGCAAATGCTTGTCTTGTTCCGGCTTGGCTCCCCCTTTCTAACCTCACAACGACTTGGCGCTCTACGCTGACAGGTCCCGGTCCCCAGGCAGGCTTCAGCCGTCGCTGGTATGCCAGGTCGCGATGCCGTGGTCAAGGCCAGGAGGTGAGCGGCCCGAGGTCCAGTAAGAGCCCCTGAGGCGCGATGCTCAGGAGGTCCCCTTTAGCGCGCAAGTAGCCGTCGACGGGTGAGAAAGGAAGGCAATGTCGCTATCACAGAGCCGTACTGGGTGGAGGTTTCGTGTCGCGTCAATTAGCTATTCCAGGGGCGAGACTTATCTCGAAAGCAGCGGTAGATCCTTCGCGAGGCGTCGGACTTGCATGCCTGCAGCTGGGATATAGCTGGGCTAGGCCTTCGTGAGCTTCCCCTCTCTTCCCCGTACTCTCCTTCGTGCTCTACGTCCTTAGGTCCCGGCCCTCGAGCGAGCTCAGCTGCCGCTGTTATGCGAGGTCGCGATGCCGTGGACAAGGCCAGGGGGTGAGGGCTGGAGAGCCAGTAAGAGCTCCTGAGTCGTGATGCTCAGGCGCCCCCTTTTAACGCGCAAGCGGATCGCACGGGTAAGAGAAGGACAGAGCTCGTGATGCCTCCCGTTTTAGGCCTTAGGTAGTCCCTGTAAACCAACACGAGAAAAGCAAGTGTTGCCATTACGATTGCCAGCCGACAGTTGGTTGCTCCGAGAGAGTGGTGAGGGCACCGAGGTCCTGGTGAGGTGACCCTTGCGGGGCTGCCGCGGGCCAGACCTCGACTGCTCAGATTTCTCGATGTTGCAGGGACGGACCCATGCACAAGCATCGTGCCAGCACGAGCGGCTCCAGAGGTAGGTGTCAATCGAGCAGGCGATTATCACAAGCAGGTTAAGCATGAAAGGCAAATCAGCTTAGATAGATGCAGGAAGGATACATGCCACTGCGTCAGGCCCGACCGGCTTGGGGATGATGCAGCCCGAGAGGCGCCCAAAGCAAGGTAAAGTAAAGACATAAGCAAAAGGGATACATGCCTCAGGGACAGACCCACGCGACCTGGGAATAATGCAGCCCCGAGGGCGCTCCCAGCTGAAATGAACTCGAAAGATGTCACCTGATACCATTGTAGAGCGGGTGCTGAAGTAGCTGACGATGCGCGGTGAAGGGGCCGATCCTCACGAGCCACCGGAGCCCTGAGCCTCGGGAGGCTCTGGGGGTCCGGGCGGCTCCTCGAGGACCATCTCCACCTCCGCCAGGACCGCGTGGTGTCTGGCCTCCTGAGCTGCCAAAATGCTCCGCAGAAGACGCTGGTGAGTGGCAGCCGCGTTCAACAGACCAAAAGGTATGCGAATGTAGCTGTGCAGCGGACCCTCGCAGCGTCCCACGCGCGAAGGCCAGAAGCGCTCCTGAGCGCGACTCGGCTGGTTGGCTGGAGTTGATCATAAGGCACTTGTAGGTTGTTGAACGCCTTGATGGACAGAACGTTGAGTCCTGCGCCGCCATCGATGAGGGTCCTGGTAACTTGCACATTTCTGATGACTGGGGAACAAAGCATTGGGAGGATGCCAGCTGTAGACGCACACTTGAGCTGATCCGCTGAGTTGAACGTGATGGCGCACGTGGACCACCTGAGAGGGCGCGTGGCCTCGAGCATGGGGAGGACTACGTTCACCCCGCGAGCAAACTGCTTGAAGATGCGCTGAGAGGCTGGGGCCTGGGTGCCGCCCAAGATGCAAGTGATAGCACATGGCTCCTGGAAGCCCCCAGCCCCCTCGTCTTGGTGGTGGCCGTCATTCCTTCTTGGCGGTGGTGGCAGAGGAGGAAGGCCTGTGTTGCCCTGCGGGCGATCCTCACAAGGCTAACCCCACCAAGCCCCCTCGCGAGGCTGGTCTTGCCAGCGATCCTCGCGAGGTCGGTCACGCCACTCCTAGCAAGGGCCTCGATCGTCCCATCGTCCTCTACCTCTTCCTCCTCCTCGACCGTAGCCCCGGTTGTTGCGCACAGGGCATCGACCGATGCGTCCTTCTCGAACGGCTCTGAGCTCCTGGCATTCGTTGGTGTTGTGGGTGTAGAGATTGTGGTAGGCGCAGAATCGGTTGCCCTTGGACGACTCCGGTTGGTCCCTGCCGTGCTTTGTGTCTGGTTCTGCTGCGAGCATGGCTGCTCCTTTGCGCTTCATGTCCTTGGCCTTGGCTATCATCTCTTCTGGGTCAGCAACTGGAAGCTCGAGGAGAGAGAGGCGCCCCTCCTCAGCTCTTGCGCACTTGGTCGCCAGGTTGAACAGCTCCAGGGATGTGCACAGATCCTCGTGGATGGCGAGCTCCTCCTTCATCTTGACGTTGCGGACGCCGTCAGAGAACGCTGAGATGATGGCCTCCTCGGTCACCTAGGGAATCTTGAGGCGAGCACTGTTGAAACGCTGGATGTACTTCTGCAAGGTCTCTCCTGGCTGCTACTTGATGCGGCGCAAGTCACCCATGACTGGAGGACAGTCGCGAGTGCCCTGGAAGTTGGCGATGAAGCGGCTTCACATCTCGTCCCAAGAGGAGATCGAGCCGGGAGGCAGGTTCAGGAGCTAGGTGTGGGCACCATCCTTGAGCACCATGGGAAACCAGTTCGCCATGACCTTTTCGTCTCCGTTGGCCGCCTCGATGCCCAGCTCATAGAGCTGCTGGAACTCCGCGGGGTCGGCAGTGCCGTCGTAGCGAGGAGGCACATCTGGCTTGAACTTGCCCGGCCAGGCAACACTGCGTAGCTCGATGGTGAAGGCGCGACAACCTGCGGTGGCCACCGGAGCTCTTTTCAGACGCGAGCTTGCTCTTGGAGATTCCCGCGTGCCGCCGCCAGGGGCAGCGCGGGGTTTTAACGTGCTGGTGCAGGGATGCGGTCTTGTCATGCTGGAGCAGGGAGCACGCGAGCACCTACTTGAGGCCGAGGGATTTCCTGGCAGCTCCTTTCTTGTCGCGCGGGCGCTGGACGCGGAGGGTCTTGTCCAGGGGCCGCGCGCCTTGGGGCCAGGGCACCTTCTTGGGGAGGAGGTGGCGGAGGCGCCTCCTGAGCTGCATCACCCATGCAGTACGGAGGGCGAGGCAGCGAGAGGGACGGCGCAGGAGAGCCCTTACGGCACTAATGAGCTCGGTGATGTGAGCGAGCCATTCCTCGTAGAGGTCGTCGATGGGGCGGTAGTGCAGGAGCTCACGTGCTAGGAGCAACGTGGCCTACGTGTTCGTGGGAGCGTGACCAACGTGAGACGATGAACCAGCTAGAGTTAGCAACGGAGTGGCGGTGCGGCCTTCCCGCCGCACCGAGGGATGCAATGACGACGCTTGCTGCTCGTTCCCCGCTGGGCCGGTGGCGGCGTTGGCGGCAGGCGGTGGAGAAAAACGAGGAGGCCCACCGACGGGAGCCGTCTGGGCGACGCGGGCGGCGAGAGCAGCCCGACGCTTGGCGCGAGCTCGGCGAGCGTCTGCCATGGATGCGACAAATTGATGGAACGCAGAACCGCGGAAAGAAGATTCCAGCACACCCCTACCTGGCGCGCCAGATGTCGGATATCGGGTTCCGGCAAAACCCTTAAGGTTCAAACTCTGGGGTGCGCACGAAGATCTTCCTATAGATCCATGCCCCGAAACCTCATCGCGAATCTAAGCTACACGATGAACAACACAAGGGACACAAGGTTTATACTGGTTCGGGCCACCGTTGTGGTGTAATACCCTAATCCAGTGTGTGGTGTGGTGGATTGTCTCCGGGGCTGATGATGAACAGTACAGATGAAGAACAACCTCGTGAGGGGTGTTCTTGAGCTGGTGCGGCGATCTACTTGGGATGGATTCGATCAGCTCTCGATGAAATCTCCTCTTTCTATGGTGGTGGCTATCTCTATTTATAGGGGCCCTGGTCCTCTTCCCAAATATTGAGCGGGAAGGGAGCCAAACACGGCCATTTTGAAGGGGGACAGCTAGTACAAGTTACCTGACTAAAGTTAGTCTTCGACTGCCAAAGGCACTGGTGATGACGCCGTCTTGGGCTCCACGATGATCTCCGTCCTGCCGTCCTGCTGGTGTTGGTCTCGTTGCACCGATAGGGAAACCTTTGCTTGATGCCTCTGTACTCCGCGCCTGCGCTTGCCCCCTTTGCACCAAAGAGGAAAAGAGGACACTGCTGTGGCTGGCGCCCGCCTGGTCTCGATCGTATGGCTTGCATCACAAGCACCTCGTGAGGTACTCCTTGCCTTGATCTCTCCGCCTCCTCGTGAGCCCGCCTGATGAGGCCGCCCCTGAGGAAGCCTTGCATCGTCCGCCCCGCGAGGCTTGGCCCCTCGCGAGGGTCTTGAGCTTGGGTTGATGGAGACGGGCCATACTGGGCCACTGCTTGACCCATGCCGCAGGCCACAGGCAGGCAAGTCTGGGGACCCCTGTTCCCAGAACGCCGACAATTACTGTCGAACATGTTGGAATTCTTGAAAGCCTTCATGATCGTGCAGTCCTTCTATAGGTGAGTGGCCGACTTCTGTGGGGTGTCGTGTCTCGGACAGGGCTCATTCAGCAACTACTCAAGCATGGGGCTTGACCCACCAGACCGAGGAGGTGGCCTCCCCTTACGTCGTTTACCGTTGCCCTGCGCATTGGTGTTAGCCTCAAACTCCAAGCTACCATCAGCCTTATGTTTATTATTACCTCCTTGATTTGCCGGGTTATGCTAAGGATCCTTGGCGTTGCCGTTCTTCTTTTCCTTCCCTGTCTTCTCATCATCAGACTCGAGATCCTTGGTACTATCAGAATCGGCGTATTTGACTAGAGCCGCCATCAGCTGGCCCATGTCATTACAATCGTGCTTGAGCCACCCCAGCTTCATCTTTAGAGGCGTAAAACGGCAATTTTTCTCCAACATTAAGACTGCAGACATGGCATCCATCTTATCAGACGAATGTATTATGGCCTTGACCTAGCGCACCCAATGGGTCATGGACTCGCCCTCCTCTTGCTTGCAATTAGTCAAATCCACAATTGACATGGGCTACTTGCATGTATCTTTGAAGTTCTGAATGAACCGGACTTTTAGCTACGCCCATGAACAGTGGAATTAGGCAGCAGCCCCTTCAACCAAGTGCGGGCAGTCCCATCCAACATCATTGTGAAATACTTGGCCATCACAGCATCACTGACTTCTAGTAATTCCATAGCCATCTCATAGATTTCAATCCACGCCCCAGGCTGTAAATCAGCCGTGTAATTAGGAACCTTTCAAGGCCCCTTGAAATCCTTGGGCAAACGCTCGTTACGCAGAGCCGGCACCAAACACGGGATACCTCCGGTCCTAGTGGTCACACCTGCCTCAGTAGATGTCGTCGGATAAACCGGAAAAGGCTGGTAAGCCGCCCGCTGAGCCGCCTGCTGAGCCACCCACTCAGCCTCTTGACATAGTCTGTCCTGATCAATAAAGTTAAGAGCTTCATCATGCGCCGGGTCATGCCCGCACGGCTGGTCATGGCGCCGGGCGTTGCTTGAAATGGCTGCTAAGTCCATGTGCCAGCTATAACTCGTGCTCCGGCTTGGACGAGGGGTTGAATGAATCTTGTCCCGGCTATATGGGTATGCCTCCTGCTGTGCAAAAGCCGTCTGAAGAAGCTCTTTGATCCTACGAGTTTCAACCGCCGTCGGAGAGTCGCCCTCTACCGGGAGAGCCGCCAACCATGCCGCCACATCAACCATGTTCTCCAAAGGGTTAGAATAATGACCCTGTGGCGTTGATATATACTGAGGCGAAGCAGTATTTATCTGGGGTGGCTCCATCGTACATGGCTGAACCGGCGTCCCAGCCCCGGGTGTTGCGACCCGGTTTACTTCCGTGGGTTACTGGGCCCTGCCCCGGGAGTTCGGAAGAGCTTTCGAGGATCATAAACCGGAGGCAGACGGGACTGACTCTTCTGATACCTTCTCATCATGACCTCGTTTGATGCGTTCTGATCCTTCGTGAGTTGGAAAGCCTGCGACTGAATCTGTTGAGCCTGAGCGTCCAAAGCCGCCCGCTCTGCGGTCATCCTGACATCTTCCGCCGCCAGGTCTTCCCTAGCATGCACTATATCTTGTTTTAACTGTGCCACTTCCGCATCATGTTGAGCTTGATCCGCCGGGTTGACTGCGGCGGTTAACAGAGCTGCCATCTAATCCATGAGATCCATCAGCACCTAAGCCGGCGGGCGCACAGGGCTTCCTGCCCCGGCTGCCGCTGACCCGGAGGTTACCGCTGCCGCAGTTGTGGAGTTTTGAATGGGTTGCGTGCCAGCCATGAAGATCCCAACTCTGCTCGGTGGTTCAAGGAGATCTGGAATACTACTGCCATCGGAACAGCCCCCAAGCCCACCGTCTTGTAATTGATACAACGAATCCATCTCACCCTTGGACGACTCGACATCAGAGTAGATGGCTGTCTCACCGGCCATCACAGATCCTTCAGGAAGTTCTCCTCCATGGATGCATCCCACAAAGGCACGCTTCATAGCAGGCTAAGCCCGGGCGGGTCTCGCACGCTAAGCCGTCTCGACGAGGTCGGTGCAGATGTCCGGCTCAGGGTCCAACTCACCGATCTTGCGGATGAAGACGTGGATTTGGCCGAAGGGGACCCGGTACCCATACTCAATTGAGCCGGCGTCGGGGCCCCAGCCTGCATCGTCGATGTAGAGCTTGCCGCGACGACTATTGGTCATCCGACCCACAGCGTATCCCTTGAGCCCTTTGAAGCTGCCCTTCAAGAATTCAAATCCACCGTGCGCTAGCACCATGGTGGGCGCCTACTGTCATGGATTTGTCACGTCAGATGTCCTAGTGAAAGGACATAGTCGTGGAGCCATCGCAACTAGGAAGCTTAAAGGGGTTAATTGGGACAAAGGACATAGGGTTTATACTGGTTCGGCCCCTTACGGTGAAGGTAAAAGCCTACGATCCAGTTTGAGTGGGATTGCGTATGTCTCGATTACTAGGGAGCAGAATCGCTTGACCTAGCTCTCGATCTGATCTTACTTGCCCTGAACCGCCGCCGGGTCGTCCCTTTATATACAGAGGTCGACACCCAGCAGCTCATAGAGTCCCGGCTGGCTCATAAACAGTGTCCGGCTCAGTCTCTAACTATTCTTGCCTTACAATACAAGTCACGTATATATGGCGGTTTATCTCTACGGGCCTTAAGTCGCCTTTGGGCTTTGGGCCTTTAACTGAACCGCCATCTTCAAGCTTGTCCTGGGCCTCAAGAGTCTTCATAGGTGTAACTCCGCCCCTCCTGGGCGGGTCATACCTAATAGTTATATCCCCAACACTGACAGAACTATTCTCCTCCATTTTGCAGCTGTAGAACTTGTTGGAGACTTCATATCTCTCAACTTGGGCATTTGCTTGAAATATTAACTTCAACTCTTGGAACATCTCATATGCTCCATGACGTTCAAAACATCTTTGAAGTCCCGATTCTAAGCCTTAAAGCATGGCACACTGAACTATCGAGTAGTCATCAGCTTTGCTCTGCCAGACGTTCTTAACGTCGTCAGTTGCATCTGCAGCAGGCCTGGCACCCAGCGGTGCTTCGAGGACGTAATTATTCTATGCAGCAATGAGGATAATCCTCAAGTTACGGACCCAGTCCGTGTAGTTGCTGCCATCATCTTTCAACTTAGCTTTCTCAAGGAACGCATTAAAATTCAAAGGAGCGGTAGCACGGGCCATTGATCTACAGTAACATAGACATGGAAAATAACTATCAGGACTAAGTTCATGATAAATTAAGTTCAATTAATCATATTACTTAAGAACTCCCACTTAGACAGACATCTCTCTAGTCATCTAAGTGATCACGTGATCCAAATCAACCAAACCATGTCCGATCATCACGTGAGATGGAGTAGTTTCAATGGTGAACATCACTATGTTGATCATATCTACTATATGATTCACGTTCGACCTTTCGGTCTCAGTGTTCCGAGGCCATATCTGCATATGCTAGGCTCGTCAAGTTTAACCCGAGTATTATGCGTGTGCAAAACTGGCTTGCACTTGTTGTATGTGAATGTAGAGCTTATCACACTCGATCATCACGTGGTGTCTCGGCACGACCACTACAAAAAATATGTCAACTAGTGACCTTATGTCAGTGATCCTGGAAGAATTGGTCATAGATCTATGACCATTTCATACCAATTGGTCAAAAATTGTTCGGGGTGCTCCAAACCCTAAACTATAACGACCATTTTGGTCAGAAAGGTCGTAATTTCCTTACACGAAATGGTCAAAAAGCAGATAGCACTAGTCCGCTGCCTTATTTCTAGCTAATCATGACCAATATAGATGGTCATAACCTTGTAACTTGTGGTGGGTTGCTATGACTAGGCGCCACCTCATCAGTTTTGCCTATGTGTCATGTCCATGTGGCAGTTTTTGCCCTAGGTTGTGAAGCAACCTATATTTCTGTCATTCCCAAAATTCCCAAAAAAAAATGCATAAATTCTTTGGGTCATATGTTCGTCATATATGTAAAAAACCTTCCTTGCCTAGTTCAAAAATAATTCAAAATTATTCATTTTCCTATTCTGTTCAGAAAAACACTTTGTGAAGGAAGTACCACTTTGGCATGTCCAAATGGTATCCATTTTCTGCAGTGCTTTCCTATGCCCAAATAACCATCCTCCACCAAATGTCAGCTCAATCCATTCATTATTTTGAGACCAGCTTCAACATTCGTATTTATGTCCAATGTGGTACTTTGCAAAGAGAGTACCACCTAGGCTCCTCCTTTTGAGCTGAAAATTTGTGAAGACAGTTTTCTTAGTAACTGATCATCCTCCGCCAAAACTCACGCCCATTAGCCATGTGCATTTCCTGTACCGCTAATCAAACACTTGGCTTCTTATTCATGTTTGAGCATCGATCGGTCTCCTCGTGAGAATCTTATGTTGTGATTTTCTTCCTAGCACCTACCGGGGGAGTGCCCAACCCACTAGACATGCCTAGGCCGCCCAGAATACCTGGCAACGCCACGGTCATGTGGTGACCACGCGGCGGGCATGCGAGTTTGCGCGCTCTAGAGTTGGGGCCCTCGGCCACTGTCCAAACCTCGACGTATCGCCACCGAACCATGTATTTGTGGTTAAATATGTACTTATGTAACTAGAAATGATTTTTGAAAAAAAAATAGCAAACTATGAGGTAGCTGCAGTTCAAATTTGACCCGCTTCCTGCTGAATCTGCGGGAATTTGTCTTTTTCACTAGAGGTGGATCAAAACTTTTGACACCCAACCATTTTGTCAATTATGCATTAAATATGGCCTAGTATTTTAGAAAATTCATTTGGTCCAATTTTGCAACAAGTAAATGGTAGGTCCTTCACAAAACAAACTCATTTCAGGCACTCGGAAAATGGAAAATGAATTTTCCGTGCAAAGAAAATGAAAACTCCCTTAGGCAACATTGTTTGGAATTCCAAGATGCACCCTTGTGCACAATATGAGATCATTTGAACAAACTATGCCATGAATGTGGCCATAAGATTGATCATTTGGCTTGAAAGCCCTGAATCTTCACGCGTGATAGGTCATTTCTGAGAACACTTTTTAAAAATAATTGCCGTATTACAAGTTCATTATTTTTCCTGGAAATTTGGTCACATATAATGACACAATGTGAAGGTTTTCCAATTTTTTGATTTTTTTTTGAATTTTTTATGCCCGTTTCAAAATGCGGTCAAAACAGCGGGCTTGACTGTTCCTAGCTAGTGGTTGAATCTTGGAAAACTTTTGATGTTTCCCTGATTAAATATATACTTATGTACCTGGAAATGATTTTTGGAAAAAATAAAGATCAAACTATGAGGCAGCTGCACTTCAAATTTGACCCGCTTCCTACTGAATCAGTGGGAATTTGTCTTTTTCACCAGAGGTGGATCAAAACTTTTGACACCCAACCATTTTGTTAATTGTGCATTAAATATGGCCTAGTATTTTAGAAAATTGATTTGGTCCAATTTTGCAACAAATATATGGTAGGTCCTTCACAACAAAAACTCATTTCGGGAACTCGGAAAATGGAAAATGAAATTTTCGTCCAAAAAAAATGAAAACTTCCTTCGGAAACATTGTTTGTCATTCCAATATGAACCCTTGTGCATAATATGAGATCAATTGAACAAACTATGCCATGAATGTGGCCATAAGATTGAGCATTTGGGTTGAAAGCCATTCATCTTCACACTTGATAGCTCATTTCTGAGAACACTTTTTTAAAATAATTGTTGTATTACAAGTTTATAATTTTTGCTGGTAACTTGGTCACATATAACGACACAATGCGAAGCTTTTCCAATTTTTTGATTTTTTTTGAATTTTTTATGCCCGTTTCAAGACGCGGTCAAAACGGCGGGAATGACCGTTCCTAGCTAGTGGTTGAATCTTGGAATTTTTTTTGTGTTTCTCTGATTAAATAGATACTTATGTACCTATAAATGATTTTTGAAAAAAATTAAGAGAAAACTACGAGGCAGCTACAGTTCAAATTTGACCCGCTTACAACTAAATCGGCGCAAATTTGTCTTTTTCACGAGAGGTGAATCAAAACTTTTGACACCCAACCATTTGGTCAATTGTGTATTAAATATGTCCTAGTATTTTTGAAAACTGATTTGGTACAATTTTGCAACAAATATATGGTAGGTCCTTCACAAAAAAACACATTTTGGGCACTCGAAAAATGGAAAAATAAATTTTCGTCCAAAGAAAATGAAAACTTCCTTAGGCAACATTGTTTGTCATTCCAATATGCACCCTTGTGCATAATATGAGATCATTTTTAAAAAAAATTCATGTGAAAAAGTAGAAGAAAAACAAAAACAAAAACACTATTATATGTGCTCTATTCTCATTGGTGGAATTCGTTGTCACACGGATCGATGACATGGCGCCCATCCATCCATCCATCTCCTCATCCCACATCCATCCATCCATGCATCCATCTACAAAAAAGAAAAAATGAAAAAGAAAACCCCACCCGCAGCCACCTACCCAAACCCCACCCACAGCCACCGACCCAAACCCTAACTCCCATCGCACTCCTCCTCCCCCCATCTCCTCTCCAATGCCACCGACGATGCCCGACCCTCCCCTCGATCCCCATCTCCAAGCCACGCTCTCCCTCCCTCAGATCTGGATCCGCCATCGTCCACCTCAGCACGCACCCCATCCTCCTCGCCCGCCTCCGCGCGGCCTCCACCTCAAGCCCCATCCTCGCCTTCCACTCCCCCGCGCCACAGGTCGCCCTCCGCGGTCGACTTTGACTCTGCCCCAACCTCATCTTCGGACTGAGCCACGAGCGGGCGACGGCAGCGCGTTTAGGGAGGAGCTGCTGAGCCACGGGCGGTGCCGAGGCCACGCGCTGCAGATGTCCAACTTCAAGGACGACTCTGGCCACCTGGCCTAGGACTACTCTGCGCGGGTGCGCACTTACGCGCTCTTCCTCGAGGAGTGGGTCGAGTGCTTCGCGGTGCTTCGGTACGACATGGAGGCGGAGCGCCTCAGAGCCCCGACGCCGGCAACGGAGGGGCAGACGCCTCACACCAAGGCGCAGAGCAGGACGATGGTACCCGGTCTCGCTCGTGGAGGACCTGGACCCACGCGTGCCCACCCCGTTCCAGCTCCTCAACCGCGACCTCGTCATCTGGAACGACCCCAACTCCGGCAAGTGGGTCGCGCTCAATGACCGCTGCCCGCACCGCCTCGCCCCGCTCTCGGTACCTCTCATCTCATCTCCTCTCCCTCGCCTCTGTTTGTTTCAAGAGCCAAATCCTGTAGTACTGATGAGTGGATGCTGCGTGCGTGCGCGCACGTAGGAAGGGCGGATCGACGAGACGGGTGACCTGCAGTGCTCCTACCACGGCTGGTCCTTCGACGGATCCGGCGCCTGCACCAGGATCCCGCAGGCCGTGCCCGAGGGTCCCGAGGCCTGGGCGCTGCGCTCGTCCAGGGCCTGCGCCACCAAGTTCCCCACGCTCCTCTCCCATAGGCTGCTGTTCGTCTAGCCTGACGGGAAGGGCTGGGACAAAGCCAAGGCTACCAAGCCTCCAATGTATGTGCGTCAACTCTGCAGCTATGCTGCGGGACTTCTTCACTGGAAAATTCAGTAAACAGGAAACATCATCATTTTGTTTCGCTTGGTTTCAGGATGCCAAAGGAGTTCGATGACCCGGCCTTCTCCATCGTGACGATCCAGAGGGACCTCTTCTATGGGTATGACACGTTGATGGAGAACGTCTCTGATCCGTCGCATATAGAATTTGCTCACCACAAGGTAAATGTTGTGCAAAGATTTGAGAATGAGTTTACTTGTTTGCTATACAAGGTTTCCTCTGATAGAAGAGGATGATTACTATCATTTCTATCCATTGTACGAAGATCTTGCTTGCCAAGAGACATTTCTATCCATTGTACGATAAGTTATCCAAGGGATACACATCAATAAAATGTTGAATTCATGCTGGGAACACTGCTATAGCACCTAATCAAATTTTCAGCTTGCTTGACCTGCTTTGTATTATTTTTTTGAGTGCTGGAACAAGGAACATATGCTTAGAGAGCATTGCAAGGTACCATCAGCTGATGTTGCTTTGTTATTTAGCAATGTTTTATTACTAGAATTATAATTGATTACCCCGGGGTCAAGTTATGTTCCCTTCGCGGCTGGTAGCATCACTCCCTCTGAATGTCGTGTGACTGTTAGTTATGCATATGAGTGTTGGGTCTGTAGGATAATAGGATCGTCAACTCCCCTATTTCCTGTTGTCAGTAGTTAATCTCGGGGAAGAATTTTTTATGGAAACATGGAGGATGATGCTTTTGCTGTGCAATTGTTTATCACCCCTCGTAACATGTATATTTAGCGGTTACTACTAAAAGTTTTGCATTTGAGTGTTGGGTAGGTAGGATCTTAGGATCATCAACTCTTGTACACTGTTTTAACTGGTTCTGCATTTGTACATACATGTGTACACCTAAATCCAAGTGTACGTGCTGCCTTTTGCAGGCTTATTTCAGGTTGTGGTTGTTTGTCCTAAAATATATCAGTCTGTTTTTTTATATCCTCGTCCACTAAGCTATCTGTGCTATGTCCTATTGAAGAAGATTTCATATTCAGTGCCTTTGTAAATGTTGTCTTTAGCCTGAAGCTTTCTATTCTTCATCAATTTTGCCATGTTTCTCATTAATTATGCTCCTCCTCGCAGTTGCGTGCAGACCAGCAGCCGCCCTACACCCTCTCTCCACAGTCCACACTGTGGCCTATGGCATCCGCTGGTGGATCCCTCGTTGTGGTGTTCATCGCGGGCTTCCTCGTGGGCACCAACCCACGGTGGCACGTTGATACGTCTCCGACGTATCTATAATTTTTGATTGTTCCATGATATTATATTACCCCTTTTGGATGTTTATGGGCTTTATTTTACACATTTATATCATTTTTGGGACTAACCTACTAACCGGAGGCCCAGCCCGTATTGCTGTTTTTTTGCCTATTTCAGTATTTCGAAGAAAAGGAATATCAAACGGAGTCCAAATGGAATAAAACCTTTGGGAGCGTTATTTTTGGAACGAACTTGATCCAGTGGGCTTGGAGTGCAAGTAAAGAAGCAGCTGAGGCTCCCACGAGATAGGAGGGTGCCCCACCCCTATAGGGCGCGCCCCCTGTCTCGTGGGCCCCTCGGACGTCCACCGATGTACTTCTTCCTCCTATATAAGCCTACATACCCCGAAAACATTCAGGGAGTAGACGAAACACAATTTCCACCGCCGTAACCTTCTATATCCGCGAGATCCCATCTTGGAGCCTTCGTTGGCGCTCCGCCGGAGGGGGAATCGACCACGGAGGGCTTCTACATCAACATCCTTGCCCCTCCAATGAGTTGTGAGTAGTTTACCACAGACCTACGGATCCATAGTTATTAGCTAGATGGCTTCTTCTCTCTTTTCGGATCTCAATACAATGTTCTCCCCCTCTCTTGTGCAGTGATAACCCACAAGTATATGGGATAGTTGTAGCCTCTTTCGATAAGTATGAGTGTCGAACCCAACGAGGAGCTAAAGGTAGAACAAATACTCTCTCAAGTCCTATCGGCCACTGATACGACTCTACGCACTCTTGACGTTCGCTTTACCTAGAACAAGTATGAAACTAGAGGTACTTTGTAGGTGTGATAAGATAGGTTGGCAAGATAATAAAAAAACACGTAAAAATAAACTAGGGGTTGTTTAGATAAAGATGCAATAAAGTAAATATAGCGAGTGTGGAAAAGTGGTGGTAGGAGTTGTGAAATTGTCCCTAAGCATTTGACTAGGTTACTAGACCGGTAATCACTATTGCAATTCTATTTGAGGGAGAGGCATAAGCTAACTTACTTTCTCTTCTTGGATCATATGCACTTATGATTGGAACTCTAGCAAACGTCTACAAATACTGAAGATTCATTAAGGTAAAACCCAACCATAGCATTAAAGTATCAAGTCCCCTTTATCCCATACGCAAACAACCTACTTACTCGGGTCTGTGCTTCTGTCACACACGCCACCCACCATAAGCAAATCATAAACATATTGCAACACCCTACAACGGGAATCCCTCATGCTTGCGCGACACGGAGGGCAGCATAGGACAACACCAATAATAAACATGCAACTCAAACCAATCATAGCAATTCATCAATCACCGATAAGACAACGAAAATCTACTCAGACATCATAGGATGGCAACACATCATTGGATAATAATACGAAGCATAAAGCACCATGTTCAAGTAGAGGGCACAGCGGGTTGCGGGAGAGTGGACCGCTGGATATAGATGGGAGAAGGTGATGGAGATGTTGGTGAAGATGACGGTGGTGTTGGTGAAGATTGTGATGATGATGATGACCCTCGGCGGCGTTCCGGCGCCACTGGAAGCAAGGGGGAGAGAGCCCCCCTTCTTCTTCTTCTTCCTTGACCTCCTCCCTAGATGGAAGAAGGGTTTCCCCTCTAGTCCTTGGCTCCCATGGCTTGGGAGGGGCGAGAGCCCCTCCGAGATTGGATCTATCTCTCTGTTTCTGCGTTCTCAGATTCTACCCCTTCACCGTTTCTTCTATATCCGGAGATCCGTAACTCCGATTGGGGCGAATCTTTCGCCCAGATCTTTCTCATAAAATTAGCTTTCTTGCGGCAAAAGAAGAGCGTCAACCG
>NC_041391.1:510298625-510381633 GCF_002162155.2 Triticum dicoccoides
GCCCCCCTATCTCCTGGCCCCCTCGGGCACCGTCTCGCGTTGATTTTACTTCCCAAAAATCACAAATATTCCAAAATAATCCTCCGTCCGTTTTTATCCCGTTTGGACTCCGTTTGATATTGGGTTTCTACGAAACAAAAAACATGCAACAAACATGAACTGGCATTGGGCACTGGATCAATATGTTAGTCCCAAAAAATAGTATAAAAAGTTGCCAAAAGTATAAAAAAGTTGAATAATATTGGCATGGAACAATCAAAAATTATAGATACGACGGAGACGTATCATGGAGATCTATCCGATGTAAACTCTTTTTTCGGTGTGTTTGTCGATATTCGATGAATTGTGGGTTTATGATCAAGTTTATCTAAGAATAATATTTGAATCTTCTCTGAATTCTTTTATGTATGATTGAGTTATCTTTGCAAGTCTCTTCGAACTATCAGTTTGGTTTGGCCTACTAGATTGATCTTTCTTGCCATGGGAGAAGTGCTTAGCTTTGGGTTCAATCTTGCGGTGTCCTTACCCAGTGACAGAAAGGGTTGCAAGGCACGTATTGTATTGTTGCCATCGAGGATAACAAGATGGGGTTTATATCATATTGCTTGAGTTTATCCCTCTACATCATGTCATCTTGCTTAATGCGTTACTCTATTCTTATGAACTTAATACTCTAGATGCAGGCAGGAGTCGATCGATGTGTGGAGTAATAGTAGTAGATGCAGGCAGGAGTCGGTCTACTTGTTGCGGACATGATGCCTATATACATGATCATGCCTAGATAATCTCATAATTATTCGCTTTTCTATCAATTGCTCGACAGTAATTTGTTCACCCACCGTAATACTTATGCTATCTTGAGAGAAGCCACTGGTGAAACTATGGCCCCCGGGTCTATCTCTTATCATATTTGCTTCCAATCTACTTTTATTTGCATCTTTACTTTTTGCATCTATATTATAAAATATCAAAAATATATTTATCTTATCATACTATCTTTATTAGATCTCACTTTCGCAAGTGGCCATGAAGGGATTGACAACCCCTTTATTGCGTTGGTTGCGAGTTCCTTGTTTGTTTATGTAGGTGCGTGGGACTTTTGAGGAGCCGCCTACTGGATTGATACCTTGGTTCTCAAAAACTGAGGGAAATACTTACGCTACTATTGCTGCATCACCCTCTCCTCTTCGAGGAAAACCAACGCAAGCTCAAGACGTAGCAAGAAGGATTTCTGGCGCCGTTGCCGGGGAGGTCTTCGCTCAAGTCAATACATACCAAGTACCCATCACAAACCCATCTCCCTCGCATTTACATTATTTGCCATTTGCCTCTCGTTTTCCTCTCCCCCACTTCACCCTTGCCGTTTTATTCGCCCTCTCTTTCCCAATCTCCTCCTCTCTTTTCCGCTTGCCTTTTTCTGTTTGCTTGTGTGTTGGATTACTTGTTGCCATGGTGCAAGATAATACCAAATTGTGTGATTTCTCGAATAACAATAATAATGATTTCCTTAGTACTCCGATTGCTCCTCTTAATGATGTTGAGTCTTGTGAAATCAATACTGCTTTGCCGAATCTTGTTATGAAAGATCAATTCGCTGGCCTTCCTAGCGAAGATGCCGCTACTCATCTAAACAACTTTGTTGATTTGTGTGATATGCAAAAGAAGAAAGATACAGATAACATATTGTCAAATTGAAGTTATTTCCGTTTTCACTTACAGATCGTGCTAAAGTTTGGTTTTCGTCTTTGCCTAAAAATAGTATTGATTCTTGGAACAAGTGCAAAGATGCTTTTATCTCTAGGTATTTTCCTCCCACTAAGATCATCACTCTTAGGAACGATATTATGAATTTTAAACAACTTGATCATGAGCATGTTGCCCAATCTTGGGAAAGAATGAAATTGATGCTTCGCAATTGCCCTACTCATGGTTTGAATTTATGGATGATCATACAAAAAATTTATGCCGGTTTGAAATTTGCTTCTAGAAATCTCTTAGATTCGGCCGCGGGAGGCACATTTATGGAAATAACGTTAGGATATGCTACAAAACTTCTTGATAATATTATGGCTAATTATTCTCAATGGCACACCGAAAGATCTTCTAGTAAAAAAGTGCATGCTATAGAAGAAATCAATGTTTTGAGTGGAAAGATGGATGAACTTATGAAATTGTTTGCTACTAAAAATACTCCTCTTGATCCCAATGATATGCCTTTGTCTTCCTTGATTGATAATAATGATGAATCTATGGATGTGAATTTTGTTGGTAGGAATAGTTTTGGAAACAATGCTTATAGAGGAAACTTTAATGCTAGACCGTTCCCTAGTAATTCCTCTAATAATTATGGAAATTCCTACAATAATTCCTATGGTAATTTTAATAAGATGCCCTCTGATTTTTAGAATAGTGTCAAAGAATTTATGATTTCTCAAAAGAATTTTAATGCTTTGCTTGAAGAAAAATTGCTCAAAGTTGATGATTTGACTAGGAATGTTGATAGACTTTCGCTTGATGTTGATTCTCTTAAACTTAGATCTTCTCCTCCTAAGCATGATATCAATGAGTCTCTCAAAGCAATGAGAATTTCCATTAATGAGTGCAAGGAAAGAACCGCTAGATTGCATGCTAAAAAAGATAGCTTTATAAAAGTGTGTTCTTCTAGTTTCCATGAAAATAATGATGGGGATCTTAAAGTTATTGATGTGTCTCCTATTAGATCTATGTTTTGCAATTTGAATTTTGATGATTATGGGACTGATGATGAATCAACTTTGCCTAGAAGGCGTCCCAAGAATTCAGTGTTTTTAGATCTTGATGCTAAATTTGGTAAAAGTGGGATTGGGGTGGTCACAACTTTAAATAGCGTTGAACCCACTATCTCGGATTTCAAGGAATTTGATTATGATAATTGTTTTTTAGAAGGTTGTATTTCCTTGTTGCAATCCGTTGTTAATTCTCCTCATGCTTATAGTCAAAATAAAGCTTTTACCAAACATATTGTTGATGCCTTGATGCAATCTTATGATGAAAAACTTAATTTGGAAGTTTCTATACCTAGAAAACTTAATGATGAGTGGGAACCTACTATAGAGATTAGAATTAAAGATCATGAGTGTTCTGCTTTGTGTGATTTGGGTGCTAGTGTTTCCATGATTCTAAAAAATTTATGTGATATTCTAGGTTTCCATGATCTTGATGATTGCTCTTTAAATTTGCACCTTGCGGATTCCACCATTAAAAAGCCTATGGGAAGGATAAATGATGTTCTTATTGTTGCAAATAGAAATTTCGTGCCCGTAGATTTTATCGTTCTTAATATAGATTGCAATCTTTCTTGCCCTATTATTATTGGTAGACCTTTCCTTAGAATGATTGGCGCGATTATTGATATGAAGGAAGGGAATATTAGATTCCAATTTCCATTAAAGAAAGGCATGGAGCACTTTCCAGGAAAGAAAGTCAAATTACCTTATGAATCTATCATGCGGGCTACTTATGAATTTAGTGCCAAAGATGGCACTCGTTAGATCTATCTTCGCTTTTATGCCTAGCTAGGGGCGTTAAACGATAGTGCTAGTTGGGAGGCAACCCAATTTTCTTTATGTTTTTTGTTTTTGCTCTTGTTTAGTAATAAATCTTGCATCTAACTTCTGTTTAGATGTGCTTTTATCTTTAATTAGTGTTTGTGCCAAGTAGAACATGTAGGATAACCTACGATGATAGTTGATTTGATTCTGCTAAAAAACAGAAACTTTGCACGCACGAATTTAGTATTGTTAAACGACAGAAACGTGATTTTGTGTTGATTCTTTTTGATGCTGATCAGTAAACAAATTTTCCAGGAATTCCTATTTTGGTAGGATTTTTAGAGTTCCAGAAGTTTGCGTTAGTTATAGATTGCTACAGACTGTTCTGTTTTTGATAGATTCTGTTTTTCGTGTGTTGTTTGCTTATTTCGATGCATCTATGGCTAGTAAATTAGTTTATAAACCATAGAGAAGTTGGAACACAGTAGGTTTAACACAAAAATAAATAAATAATGAGTTCATTACAGTACCTTATGTCGTGATTTTATTTTCTTTCACTAACGGAGCTTATAAGATTTCCTGTTGAGTTTTGTGTTGTGAAGTTTTCAAGTTTTGGGTAAAGCCTTTATCGACTGTGGAATAAGGAGTGGCAAGAGCCTAATCTTGGGGATGCCCAAGGCACCCAAGATATTCAAGGATAGCCAAAAGCCTAAGCTTGGGGATGCCCCGGGAAGGCATCCCCTCTTTCATCTTCATTCATTGGTAACTTTACTTGGAGCTATATTTTTATTCGCCACATGATATGTGTTTTGCTTGGAGCGTCGTGTATTATATTAGTCTTTGCTTTTTAGTTTACCACAATCATCCTTGCTGTACACACCTTTTGGGAGAATCCTATTTGATTAGAATTTGCTAGAATACTCTATGTGCTTCACTTATATCTTTTGAGCTTGATAGTTTTTGCTCTAGTGCTTCACTTATATCTTTTAGAGCACGGTGGTGTCTTAATTTTGAAGCAATTGCTAGTATATCATGCTTCATTTATATCTTTTGAGATTCTTTTAGAACAACATGGTATTTGCTATGGTTTTAAAGTTGGTCCTAGAATAATGAGCATCCAAGTTGGGTATAATAAAAACTATCATAGGAAGAGAATTGGATGCTATAATCAATTTGATGCTTGATAATTGTTTTGAGATACAAAAGTAGTAATGTTAGGGTCATGCTAGTGGGTAATTATGAAATTTAGAAATACTTTTGTTGAAGTTGGCAAGTCCCGTAGCATGCACGTATGGTAAAAGTTGTGTGACAAATTTGTTGCATGAGGTGCTCTTTTGATTGTCTTCCTTATGAGTGGCAGTCGGGGACGAGCGATGGTCTTTTCCTACCAATCTATCCCTCTTGGGGCATGCGTAGTAGTACTTTGCTTTGAGGGCTAAGTAGACTTTTGCAATAACTATATGAGTTCTTTTTGACTAATGTGAGTCCATGGATATACGCACACTCATCCTTCCACTTTGCTAGCCTTTATTATTACCGCGCAACTTTCGCAGGTATCATGAACCCTTTATTTACCTTCCTCAAAATAGCCACCATACCTACCTATTGTGGCATTTCCATAGCCATTCCGAGATATACTGCCATGCAACTTTCCACCATTCTGTTTATTATGACACGTTCCATCATTGTCATATTGCTCTTTGCATAATCATGTAGTTGACATCGTATTTGTGGCAAGGTCACCTTCATAATTTTCATACATGTCGCTCTTGATTCATTGCATATCCCGGTACACCGCCGGAGGCATTCATATAGAGTCATATCTTGTTCTAGCTTTGAGTTGTAAATCAATAGAAGTGTGATGATCTTCATTATTAGAGCATTATCTCAGTGAGAAAAGGATGATGAAGACTATGATTCCCCCACAAGTCGGGATGAGACTTCGGACTTTACAAAAGAAAAAAAAAGAAGAAAAAAAAAGAGAAAGGCCAAAAAGAAGAAAAAAAAGAAAAAGAAAAAAAGAAAAAGAAAATAAAAAATAAAAAAATAAAATGAGAGAAAAAGAGAGAAGAGACAATGCTACTATCTCTTTTTCCACACTTGTGCTTCAAAGTAGCACCATGATCTTCATGATAGAGAGTCTCCTATGTTGTCACTTTCATATACTAGTTGGAATTTTTCATTATAGAACTTGGCTTGTATATTCCAATGATGGGCTTCCTCAAAATGCCCTAGGTCTTCGTGAGCAAGCGAGTTGGATGCACACCCACTTAGTTTCTTTTGTTGAGCTTTCATATATTTATAGCTCTAGTGCATCCGTTGCATGGCAATCCCTACTCACTCACATTGATATATATTAATGGGCATCTCCATAGCCCGTTAATACGCCTAGTTGATGTGAGACTATCTTCTCCCTTTTTGTCCTCACAACCACCACCATATACCACCATAGTGGTATGTCCATGGCTTGCGCTCATGTATTGCGTAAGAGTTGAAAAAGCTGAAGCGCGTTAAAAAGTATGAAACAATTGCTTGGCTCGTCATCGGGGTTGTGCATGATGGGAGTGTTTTGTGTAATGAAAATGAAGCATGGCCTAACTATATGATTTTGTAGGGATAAGCTTTCTTTGGCTATGCTATTTTGATAGGACATGATTATTTGTTAGTATGCTTTGAAGCATTATTATTTTTATGTTTTATAAGCTTTTATTTTGAATCATTTGGATCTGAACATTCATGCCACAATAAAGAAAATTACATTGAGAATTATGCTAGGTAGCATTCCACATCAAAAATTTCTTTTTTATCATTTACCTACTCGAGGACGAGCAGGAATTAAGCTTGGGGATGCTTGATACGTCTCCAATGTATCTATAATTTTTGATTGTTCCATGCTATTATATTACCCCTTTTGGATGTTTATGGGCTTTATTTTACACATTTATATCATTTTTGGGACTAACCTACTAACCGGAGCCCCAGCCCGTATTGCTGTTTTTTTGCCTATTTCAGTATTTCGAAGAAAAGGAATATCAAACGGAGTCCAAACGGAATGAAACCATCGGGAGCGTGATTTTTGGAACGAACGTGATCCAGAGGACTTGGAGTGCAAGTCAAGAAGCAGCTAAGGCTCCCACGAGATAGGAGGGGCCCCCCTATAGGGCATGCCCCCTGTCTTGTGGGCCCCTCGGGCGTCCGCCGACGTACTTCTTCCTCCTATATAAGCCTCTGTACCCCGAAAACATCTAGGGAGCAGACGAAACACAATTTCCACCGCCGTAACCTTCTATATCCGCGAGATCCCATCTTGGAGCTTTCGCCAGCACTCCGCCGGAGGGGGAATTGACCACGGAGGGCTTCCACATCAACATCCTTGCCCCTCCGATGAGTTGTGAGTAGTTTACCACAGACCTACGGGTCCATAGTTATTAGCTAGATGGCTCCTTCTCTCTTTTTGGATCTCAATAAAATGTTCTCCCCCTCTCTTGTGGAGATCTATTCGATGTAAACTCTTTTTGCGGTGTGTTTGTCGAGATCCGATGAATTGTGGGTTTATGATCAAGTTTATCTATGAATAATATTTGAATCTTCTCTGAATTCTTTTATGTATGATTGAGTTATCTTTGCAAGTCTCTTTGAAGTATCAGTTTGGTTTGGCCTACTAGATTGATCTTTCTTGCCATGGGAGAAGTGTTAGCTTCGGGTTCAATCTTGCGATGTCCTTACCCAGTGACAGAAAGGGTTGCAAGGCATGTATTGTATTGTTGCCATCGAGGATAACAAGATGGGGTTTATATCATATTGCTTGAATTTATTCCTCTACATCATGTCATCTTGCTTAATGCGTTACTCTGTTCTTATGAACTTAATACTCTAGATGCAGGCATGAGTCGGTCGATGTGTGGAGTAATAGTAGTAGATGCAGGCAGGAGTCGGTCTACTTGTTGCGGACGTGATGCCTATATTGATCATGCCTAGATAATCTCATAATTATTCGCTTTTCTATCAATTGCTCGACAGTAATTTGTTCACCCACCGTAATACTTATGCTATCTTGAGAGAAGCCACTGGTGAAACCTATGGCCCCCGGGTCTATCTCTTATCATATTTGCTTTCAATCTACTTTTATTTGCATCTTTACTTTTTGCATCTATATTATAAAATACCAAATATATATTTATCTTATCATACTATCTTTATTAGATCTCACTTTCGCAAGTGGACGTGAAGGGATTGACAACCCCTTTATTGCATTGGTTGCGAGTTCTTTGTTTGTTTGTGTAGGTGCGTGGGATTTTTGAGGAGCCTCCTACTGGATTGATACCTTGGTTCTCAAAAACTGAGGGAAATACTTACGCTAATATTGCTGCATCACCCTCTCCTCTTCGAGGAAAACCAACGCAAGCTCAAGATGTAGCACACGTCTATGTTGTCGCCATGCCACAGAAGTTGTAGGTCGATGAGCTCGCCGCCGTTCACCTCTTAAAGGACAACCTTCCAACCTTGTTGTGAGATACGACCGACTCCCCCCTTCTGTTCCTAGCCTTGTGAATCAGGTTATGCAAACTTGTTGCATTTATCACCATCAAAGCTTGTTACTACATCAGTTGCTTGCTCCAAGTGTCTTGTTCTGGGTTCTTTGATTTTACCCTGGTGTGCACAACACTGATATTTCTGGATAAGCTGAAACTAGTTTCTCCACCATATGCTATCTAGCTGTTGGGTGCTAATTATAGTTACTTTATATGAAGAAACACTTACCTTTCAGCCATCGAATATGCAATTCTAATAATATGTGATGCCTGCTTTTTTTAGTTGTATATGCCATTCATGCATGAATTCCTTTTCTTATGTACCAACTCCCTAATCAACATTTTGTGTTTTCAGTTTGCTATCTTAGCAGAACCTGGTGTGCTATATGGGGAAGCAAAGCAGCAGCCTAGAACCCGACTTGTGATTCCAGATGAAGGCACCACGACACACCATGGTGCTCCCTTGGAAGGTCAGCTCCTGGACCGCAACTTTCTCTCAATTTGTGCTCTGCTTGATATCAGTTCCTTGTATTCCTGCTGCATTGATGCAAGTTGCAATGTGCAAGGCTTCCGAGTTTGCACCCTGCCACCTAGACGGAGCAAGGAGGGGGCATTGTCCATACCACGGAGTTGGTTGAGCCTTGAGTGTGACCTGGAGAAGCAGTGCATTATCTAGGGTCATCTGTTGCTGGTGTCGTGGTAAGAACAGAGTGCCACTCTTTGTCGTGCATGTATCAAAATGGCAGAAATGTCGAATACATGTTCACTCTCAGCTGGGATACTTTCGAGGGAAGATACTTGGTTGTACTTAGTTTTGTGATTTATTCATGTTCGTGCTATTTGTTAAGCGATTATCTTTATGCCGTTGCTACCCCGTTGTGTATCTCTGTTTTCTTGTGCGCTGCATCATTGTAGATATGCTTGATGGAGTGAATGCTTTCAGTTCTGGTTTTTACAAACCTTTACTATGTACCATGCTTAGTGTTTACTGTACTGAGGCATTGGCCATCGGAATTTGGGCGTGTATGTATAATTTTAGTTCTGGATGTGTCCAATGCAAACATTACTATCAGTTGTTCAATTGATTCTAGAATTTCTCATTAACTTCATTTCATACTGTGATTTTTGGATTTGGTACCAATTTATTGTTGGCCTGCATGTGCTCTGTACCTTGCTGTGGTTTTAAGTAGCAAGTACCTTAGTACCTTTTCTGTCATGTGGTGTCCATGGATTGAAATGTTGGCTGTTATGTATTGATTGTAGTATCAAAAATGGCTCAAACCTGAAGTACTTAGAATAGATTGTAGTTTCTTTCTTGTTTGTTTTGATACCCATATACCTGCCCTGTATTAGCTCTTTCCTTTTGTGCATGTTAATTCAGTGTTTGTGTTGATTTGATGCCAATGTTCAGAAACAAGATTTTGATGGATGGGTTTATGTGTTCTGCTAGTATATATGCACACGGATTGGCCTTCATTATTTTGTATATGCTGTTAGATATATGCTATTAGATTTGCTATATTTTGTACCTAACCATTTTGTTCTATAACATGCAGATGATGGCGTTTCATGTTTCATCATGATCATCAAGACGAAGAAGTCGGAAGAAGCATAGTTCAAGCTCATTGGAGCTAGTTCTAGGAGTAATGAAGCCCTTGATGCTGATCGTATTGGAACAAACTGAAGCACGAACTTGGCTCATGTGACATATTGTACACATGTAGAGCTTGTTATACTGTGGTCGCATTTGTATGTGTGTTGATGTAACAGATTGTTGCTTCTTGTTATTTGAAGTATTACACTTGTTTTCTGTCTATTTTGATTTAAATATTGGCTATTTAATTATTGGCATATTGAAATCTGAGGAACATGACCATGACAACAAGGACCCACAAACCAGAATCAGACATTTGGGACCCACTTATCAGAACCTGACAATTGGGACCCATTTGAAAAAAGAAAAAAAGGGACACAAGCCAAACATAAAAAGGCCGAATTATAGGGCCTGGCCCGTGTAGCTTACCCGAATTGAAAGAAAAAACAACAACAAATGGGCTAAATTAATGGGCTCGGCCCAACTAAAGCACCGAAATGGACCGGGCTGATTCTAAGTAACGACCTTTTCAATTGGTCATAATTTTGCCATGTCGGATCTGACGTGGCCTGGGCAGACAGCCAGTGACCAAAACAAAAAGGTCATGGGTTCAACAACCTTCTGTTTTGGTTAATTTCAGTTTACGACCGCTAGCTTTTGACCTTCTATTTTTGGTCATAAAAAGGCCGCAAATGAAAAACAATGACCTTTCAGTGACCAATAGTCAAGGTCACAAGTTGACATATTTCTTGTAGTGGATGAACTGTAGCAATAGTGGATACTCAGGGAGAACACTTGTACCTTGAAATTTAGTAAGGGATCATCTTATAATGCTACCGTCATCATCTTGTGCTCATGATCTCCATCACCAAAGCATCGTCATGATCTCCATCGTCACCGGTGCGACACCTTGATCTTCATCGTAGCATCGTTGTCGTCTCGCCAACTATTGTTACTATGACTATTGCTACCGCTTAGTGATAAAGTAAAACAATTACATGGCGATTGCATTGCATACAATAAAGCGACAACCATATGGCTCCTGCCAGTTGCCGATAACTTTGTTACAAAACATGATCATCCCATACAACAATATATATCACATCATGCCTTGACCAGATCCAATCACAGCAAGCCCTGCAAAAACAAGTTAGATGTACTCTACTTTGTTGTTGCAAGTTTTACGTGGCTGCTACGGGCTTCTAGCAAGAACCGTTTTTACCTACGCATCAAAACCACAACGATTTTTCGTCAAGTGTGCTGTTTTAACCTTCAACAAGAACCGGCTGTAGTCAAACTCGATTCAACTAAAGTTGGAGAAACAGACACCCGCCAGCCACCTTTGTGCAAAAGCACATCGGTAGAACCAGTCTCATGAAGGAGGTCATGTAATGTCGGTCCGGCCGCTTCATCCAACAATACCGCCGAATCAAAGTAAGATGGTGGTGGTAAGCAGTATGACTATTATCGGCCAAAACTCTTTGTGTTCTACTCGTGCATATAACATCTACGCATAGACCTGACTCGGATGCCATTGTTGGGGAACGCGGTAATTTCAAAAAAAATCCTACGATCATGCAAGATCTATCAAGGTGATGCATAGCAACGAGAGGGGAGAGTTTGTAGACCGAAAGTGGAAGCGTTAGTTAACGGGGTTCATGTAGTCGAACGTCTTCGTGATCCAACCGATCAAGTACCGAACGTACGGCACCTCCGCGTTCAGCACACGTTCAGCTCGATGATGTCCCTTGTACTCTTGATCCAGTTGAGGCTGAGGGAGACTTTCGTCAGCACGACGACGTGGCGACGATGATGATGAAGTTACCGGCGCAGGGCTTCCCTAAGCACTAAGACGATATGCACGAGGTGTATAACTATGGAGGGAGGCACCACACATGGCTAAAAGATCCACTTGTGTGTTCTAGGGTGCCCCCCTGCCCCGTATATAAAGGAGCAAGGGGGAGGCCGACCGGCCCTCCTAGGGTGCGCCCACAAGGGGAGTCCTACTAGGACTACTAGTCCTAGTAGGATTCCACCAAGAGGAAGAGAGGGGGAAGGAAGGAGAGGGAGAGGGAGAAGGAAAGGGGGCGCCGCCCCCCTTCCCTAGTCCAATTCGGACCCAAGGGGGAGGGGCGTGTGGCCTGCCCTGGCCGCCCCTCTCTCTCTCTCCACCAAGGCCCATGTGGCCCATTAGTTCCCTTGGGGGGTTCCGGTAACCCTCCGGCACTCCGATTTTATCCGAAATTTCTTCGGAACACTTCCGCTATCCGAATATAGCCGTCCAATATATCAATCATTATGCCTCAACCATTTCGAGACTCCTCATCATGTTGGTGATCTCATCCGGGACTCCGAACAAACTTCGGTCATCAAAACACATAACTCTTAATACAAATCGTCGTTGAACGTTAAGCGTGCGGACCCTACGGGTTCGAGAACTATGTAGACATGACCGAGACACATCTCTGGTCAATAAGCAATAGCAGAACCTGGATGTTCATATTGGCTCCTACATATTCTATGAAGATCTTAATCGGTCAAACCGCATAACAACATACGTTGTTCCCTTTGTCATCGGTATGTTACTTGCCCGAGATTCGATCATCGTTATCATCATACCTGGTTCAATCTCGTTACCGGCAAGTCTCTTTACTCGTTCCGTAATACTTCATCCCATAACTAACTCATTAGTCACAATGCTTGCAAGGCTCATAGTGATGGGTATTACCGAGAGGGCTCAGAGATACCTCTCTGAAACACGGAGTGACAAATCCTAATCTCGATCTATGACAACCCGATAAAAACCTTCAGAGACACCTGTAGAGCACCTTTATAATCACCCATTTACGTTGTGATGTTTGGTAGCACACAAAGTGTTCCTCTGATATTTGGGAGTTGAATAATCTCATAGTCTGAGGAACATGTATAAGTCATGAAGAAAGTAGTAGCAATTAAACTGTAACGATCATAATGCTAAGCTAATGAATGGGTCATGTCCATGACATCATTCTCCTAATGATGTGATCCCGTTCATCGAATGACAACACATGTCTATGGTTAGGAAACATAACCATCTTTGATTAACGGGCTAGTCAAGTAGAGGCATACTAGGGACAATATGTTTTGTCTATGTATTCACACATGTACTAAGTTTCCGGTTAATACAATTCAAGCATGAATAATAAACATTTGTCATGAAATAAGGAAATAAATAATAACTTTATTATTGCCTCTAGGGTATATTTCCTTCATTTCTTCCTCAGGTGCTCGCTCGATGACTGAGGGAGTCCTGGACTAAGGGGCCCTCGGGCGTCCGGGCTATTTGATATGGGCCAGACTGATGGGCCATCAGGATACAAGGAAGATGACCACCTCTCGTGTCCGGATAGGACTACCGTATGTGTGAACGACAAGTCTAGGTGTCCAGATATACTATTTCCTTTCTGTTAAACCGACTTTGTACAACCCTAACCCCCTCTGGTTTCTATATAAACTGGGGGTTTAGACCGTAGTCACGATCATAACATTGATAGGCTAGCCAAGTCAGGGTTTAGCCACTACAATCTCAAGGTAGATCAATTCTTGTAACCCTTATACTCATCGTATATAATCAAGCGGGAGTAAGGTTTTACCTCCATTAAGAGGGCCTGAACCTAGGTAAACATTGTGTCCTTTTGACTATTGTTCCCATCGATCTCGAGACATACAACTTGGGCCCCCTACCCAAGATCTGCCGGTTTTGACACCGACATTGGTGCTTTCATTGAGAGCTCTGCTGTATTGTTGACACAAGGATTGATGGCTCGCCACTTCATCAACGAAGATGTTGCGTCCAGGGAAACCTTTCTCCCCGGACAAGTCTTTGTGTTCGGCGGCTTCGAGCTTCGTACCAACTTGACCGGCCACCTTGAGCAGGTCGACAGTTACGCCCCCGGCCACCAGATCAGGTTTGGAAACCTAAACTACATCGCTGATATCCGAGGAGATTTGATTTTTGACGGGTTCACAGCCTCGGTTGCCGCCCCTTGCTCCCATGAAGGAAGCTCTTCGGATTCGCTCTAAGATCCCGTTCAGGGGTCAAATCTCACGCCCGCCTCGGCCTTAGATTCGAAGTCGGTCGTATCGTCCGAAGACGGGAGGATCAGCCCCGCCGGACTCTTTTCCATCATGGAACTTCCGATCGGAGACCCATACGCGATCTTGGACTTGCCTCTGGATGACAACTTCGAACTGTCGAAGTCTGCGTCAATCGGGCCCATTCAGGTGTCTATCACCGGACTCATCCCTGCAGATCCGCAGACTCATGCCCAGCTTTCACCCTTAGACAAAGCATTGGGCTTAATGCAATCTCTCGCCATTATGGAAGCCTTTCCTCCGAACTGCACCCAGCATAGGCTGGGGGTTGAGAGCGGGGAATTTTATGACCCGCCCACCACCCACTTAATAGCCACTATCGAGGATTTAACCGACATGTTGGACTATGCGTCCGAGGACATCGACGGTATGGACGACGATGCCGACACTGAATCAAGCCAAGTCCCACCCATCACAGGGCGTTGGACGGCCACTCAACTTATGACGTATACATGGTGGACACTCCTGATAAGAAGGACGTCAAGGATAATCAGAATCCCGATGAGGACATGCCCATCGACGAACCACCAAAACACCGACGTCAGCAGCGCTGCTCACGATCGCATCGGGCAAAGGATAGTAATACCAGCACCGGAGATAATGAGACTCTGGATAAGGCCGAAGATCCCGAACACCCCGTCGAGCCCACATCCGAACAGGATGAGAGGGAAGAGGGTCAGTATAGCCCCGAACACGTTGATCATGACGATTCGGAAGACAGCAATTATATGCCAGTCTCTGAAGAGGATGTTAGCCTCGGGGACGAAGACTTTATCGTCCCATAGGAACCCCTCGAACAAGAACACTTCAAGCGACAGCTCATCGCCACAACGCGGAGACTGAAAAAAAATAGCAGCAGCTCAAAGTTGAACAGGACACGCTCAATGAAAGGTGGACCAAGGTCCTCGCCGCCGAGGAGTACGGCCACAAGCAACCTGCAAAAAGTTACCCCAAGCGCAAGCTGCTGCCACAATTCGATGACTAAGCCCTTGAGCCAATAACGTCAAAATATAATCAAGCGGATTAACAAGACCAACCACCACGTGGACGGGATAAAGCGGCATATCAAGCCAAACACCGACCTGCGCCCCCTCGCTGAAAAGGCAAGGAGACAGCGGTTGCAGGCTATACATATGATTTGTATCAGGACCAAGCCAATAAAGCCGGCTGTCGGTGTCAAAACCGGCGGATCTCGGGTAGGGGGTCCCGAACTGTGCGTCTAGGCGGATAGTAACAGGAGACAAGGTACACGATGTTTTTACCCAGGTTCGGGCCCTCTCGATGGAGGTAAAACCCTACTCCTGCTTGATTGATATTGATGATATGGGTAGTACAAGAGTGGATCTACCACGAGATCAAGGAGGCTAAACCCTAGAAGCTAGCCTATGGTATGATTGTTGTTCTGTCCTACGGACTAAAACCCTCTGGTTTATATAGACACCGGAGAGGGCTAGGGTTACACAAAGTCGGTTACAATGGTAGGAGATCTACATATCCGTATCGCCAAGCTTGCCTTCCACGCCAAGGAAAGTCCCATCCGGACACAGGATGAAGTCTTCAATCTTGTATCTTCATAGTCTTGGAGTTCGGCCGATGATGATAGTTTGGCTATCCGGACACCCCCTAGTCCAGGACTCCCTCAGTAGCCCCTGAACCAGGCTTCAATGACGACGAGTCCGGCGCGCATATTGTCTTCGGCATTGCAAGGCGGGTTCCTCCTCCGAATAATTTATAGAAGATTGTGAACACCAGGATAGTGTCCGGCTCTGCAAAATAAATTCCACATACCACCGTAGAGAGAATAATATTTACACAAGTTCAATCTGCTGGCGTATTTTGTGGCGTGACGTCACGCCACAACCAAGCCTTTGTTGGAAATATGCCCTAGAGGCAATAATAAAAGCATTATTATTATATTTCCTTGTTCATGATAATTGTCTTTTATTCATGCTATAATTGTATTATCCGGAAATCGTAATACACGTGTGAATACATAGACCACAATACGTCCCTAGTAAGCCTCTAGTTGACTAGCTCGTTGGTCAACAGATAGTCATGGTTTCCTGACTATGGGCATTAGATGTCGTTGACAACGGGATCACATCATTAGGAGAATGATTCGATGGACAAGACCCAATCCTAAGCATAGCACAAGATCGTGTAGTTCGTTTTGCTAGAGCTTTTCCAATGTCAAGTATCTCTTCCTTAGACCATGAGATCGTGTAACTCCCGGATACCGTAGGAGTGCTTTGGGTGTACCAAACGTCACAACGTAACTGGGTGACTATAAAGGTGCACTACAGGTATCTCCGAAAGTGTCTGTTGGGTTGACACGGATCGAGACTGGGATTTGTCACTCCGTATGACGGAGAGGTATCTCTGGGCCCACTCGGTAATGCATCATCATAATGAGCTCAAAGTGACCAAGTGTTTGGTCACGGGATCATGCATTGCGGTACGAGTAAAGTGACTTGCCGGTAACGAGACTGATCGAGTCTCGGGCTTGTAACGTACCGATTGACAAAGGGAATAGTATATGGGGTTGCTTGAATCCTCGACATTGTGGTTCATCTGATGACATCATCAAGGAGCATGTGGGAGCCAACATGGGTATCCAGATCCCGCTGTTGGTTATTGACCGAAGAGCCGTCTCGGTCATGTCTGCGTGTCTCCCGAACCCGTAGGGTCTACACACTTAAGGTTCGGTGACGCTAGGGTTATTAGGAACACTTGTATGTGATTACCGAATGTTGTTCGGAGTCCCGGATGAGATCCCGGACGTCACGAGGAGTTCCGGAATGGTCCGGAGGTAAAGATTTATATATGGGAAGTTGTCATACGGACACCGGAAGGTTTCAGGGGCATATCGGTATTGTACCGGGGCCACCAGAAGGGTTCCGGGGGTCCACCGGGAGGGGCCACCCCTCCCGGGGGGCCACATGGGCTGCGTGGGGCAGGAGCCAGCCCCTGGAGGGCTGGGCGCCCCCACCTTGGGCCCATGCGCCTAGGGTTGGGGGGGGGGGAACCCTAGAGGGGGCGCCCCCCTTGCTTGGGGGGCAAGTCCCCCCTCCCTGGCCGCCGCCCCCCCTCTAGATCCCATCTAGAGGGGCCGGCCCCCCTTGCCCCTTCCCCTATAAATAGAGGGGTGAGGGGAGGGCTGAACACCCAAGCCAAGGCGCAGCCCCTCCCCTCCCCAACACCTCTCCTCCTCCGGTGTGTGCTTGGCGAAGCCCTGTCGGAGTACTGCCTCTCCACCATCATCACGTTGTCGTGCTGCTGTTGGAGCCTTCTTCCTCAACCTCTCCTTCCCCCTTGCTGGATCAAGAAGGAGGAGACGTCGCCCGTACCGTACGTGTGTTGAACGCGGAGGTGATGTCCGTTCAGCACTTGGTCATCGGTGATCTGAATCACGGCGAGTATGACTCCATCATCACCGTTCCCTCGAACGCTTCCGTACGCGATCTACAAGTGGTGTGTAGATGCAAACTCACTCCCTTGACTCGTTGCTTAGATGAACTCATAGATGGATCTTGGTGAAACCGTAGGAAAAAATTTAATTTTCTGCAACGTTCCCCAACAGTGGCATCATGAGCTAGGTCTATGCGTAGTTCTCTATTGCACGAGTAGAACACAATTTTGTTGTGGGCGTAGATCTTGTCAACTTGCTTCCCGCTACTAGTCTTATCTTGCTTCAGCGGTATTGTGGGATGAAGCGGCCTGGACCAACCTTACACGTACGCTTACGTGAGACCGGTTCCACCGACTTACATGCACTAGTTGCATAAGGTGGCTGGCGGGTGTCTGTCTCTCCCACTTTAGTTGAAGCGGATTCGATGAAAAGGGTCCTTATGAAGGGTAAATAGAAGTTGACAAGATCACGTTGTGGTTATTCGTAGGTAAGAAAACGTTCTTGCTAGAACCCAATTGCAGCCACGTAAAAGATGCAACAACAATTAGAGGACGTCTAACTTGTTTTTGCAGCAATTGTCATGTGATGTGATATGGCCAGAAGTTGTGATGAATGATGAATGATATATTGTGATGTATGAGATCATGTTCTTGTAATAGGAATCACGACTTGCATGTCGATGAGTATGACAACCGGCAGGAGCCATAGGAGTTGTCTTTATTTTTGTATGACCTGCGTGTCATTGAAGAACGCCATGTAAATTACTTTACTTTATTGCTAAACGCGTTAGCCATAGAAGTAGAAGTAGTCATTGGTGTAACAACTTCATGAAGACACGATGATGGAGATCATGATGATGGAGATCATGGTGTCATGCCGGTGACGAAGATGATCATGGAGCCCCGAAGATGGAGATCGAAGGAGCTATATGATATTGGCCATATCATGTCACTATTATATAATTGCGTGTGATGTTTATTATGTTTATGCATCTTGTTTACTTAGAACGACGGTAGTAAATAAGATGATCCCTTATAATAATTTCAAGAAAGTGTTCCCCCTAACTGTGCACCGTTTCTAAAGTTCGTCGTTTCGAAGCACCACGTGATGATCGGGTGTGATAGATCCTTACGTTCACATACAACGGGTGTAAGATAGATTTACACATGCAGAACACTTAGGGTTAACTTGACGAGCCTAGCATGTACAGACATGGCCTCGGAACACAAGAGACCGAAAGGTCGAACATGAGTCGTATGGAAGATACGATCAATATGGAGATGTTCACCGATGATGACTAGTCCGTCTCACGTGATGATCGGACACGGCCTAGTCGACTCGGATCGTGTAACACTTAGATGACTAGAGGGATGTCTAATCTGAGTGGGAGTTCATTAAAATAATTTGATTAGATGAACTTAATTATCATGAACTTAGTCTAAAACTTTTTGCATAATATGTCTTGTAGATCAAATGGCCAACGCTCATGTCAACATGAACTTCAACGCGCTCCTAGAGAAAACCAAGCTGAAAGATGATGGCAGGAACTATACGGACTGGGTCCGGAACCTGAGGATCATCCTCATAGCTGCCAGGAAACAATATGTCCTAGAAGGACCGCTAGGTGATGCTCCCGTCCCAGAGAACCAAGACATTATGAATGCTTGGCAGTCTCGCGCTGATGATTACTCCCTCGTTCAGTGCGGCATGCTTTACAGCTTAGAGTCGGGGCTCCAAAAGCGTTTTGAGCAACACGGAGCATATGAGATGTTCGAGGAGCTGAAACTAGTTTTCCAAGCTCATGCCCGGGTCGAGAGATATGAAGTCTTCGACAAGTTCTATAGTTGTAAGATGGAGGAAAATAGTTCTGTCAGTGAGCATATACTCAAGATGTCTGGGTTGCACAACCGCCTGTCCCAGCTGGACATTAACCTCCCGGATGAGGCGGTCATTGACAGAATCCTTCAGTCGCTCCCACCAAGCTACAAAAGCTTTGTGATGAACTACAATATGCAGGGGATGGTGAAGACCATTCCTGAAGTATTTTCAATGCTGAAGTCAGCAGAGGTTGAAATCAAGAAAGAACATCAAGTGTTGATGGTCAATAAGACCACTAAGTTCAAGAAGGGCAAGGGTAAGAAGAACTTCAAGAAGGATGGCAAAGATATTGCCGCGCCCGGTAAGCCAGTTGCCGGGAAGAAGTCAAAGAATGGACCCAAGTCTGAGACTGAGTGCTTTTATTGCAAGGGGAAGGGTCACTGGAAGCGGAACTGCCCCAAATACTTAGCGGACAAGAAGGCCGGCAACACTAAAGGTATATTTGATATACATGTAATTGATGTGTACCTTACCAGTACTCGTAGTAACTCCTAGGTATTTGATACCGGTGTCGTTCCTCACATTTGTAACTCACAGCAGGAGCTGTGGAATAAGCAGAGACTGACGAAGGACGAGGTGACGATGCGCGCCGGGAATGGTTCCAAGGTCGATGTGGTCGCCGTCAGCACGCTACCTCTACATTTACCTACGGGATTAGTTTTAAACCTCAATAATTGTTATTTAGTGCCAAGTTTGAGCATGAACATTGTATCTGGATCTCGTTTAATACGAGATGGCTACTCATTTAAATCCGAGAATAATGGTTGTTCTATTTATATGAGAGATATGTTTTATGGTCATGCCCCGATGGTCAATGGTTTATTCTTGATGAATCTCGAACGTAATATTACACATATTCATAGCGTGAATACCAAAAGATGTAAAGTTGATAACGATAGTCCCACATACTTGTGGCACTGCCGCCATGGTCACATTGGTGTCAAGCGCATGAAGAAGCTCCATGCTGATGGACTTTTAGAGTCTCTCGATTATGAATCAATTGACACATGCGAACCATGCCTCATGGGCAAAATGACCAAGACTCCGTTCTCCGGAACAATGGAGCGAGCAACCAACTTGTTGGAAATCATACATACCGATGTGTGCGGTCCAATGAGTGTTGAGGCTCGCGGAGGATATCATTATGTTCTCACTCTCACTGATGACTTGAGTAGATATGGGTATGTCTACTTGATGAAACACAAGTCTGAGACCTTTGAAAAGTTCAAGGAATTTCAGAATGAAGTAGAGAATCAATATGACCGAAAGATAAAATTCTTATGATCGGATCATGGAGGAGAATATTTAAGTCACGAATTTGGTACACACTTAAGAAAATGTGGAATCGTTTCACAACTCACGCCGCCTGGAACACCTCAGCGAAACGGTGTGTCCGAACGTCGTAATCGCACTCTATTGGATATGGTGCGATCTATGATCTCTCTTACCGATTTACCGCTATCATTTTGGGGATACGCTCTAGAGACAGCTACATTCACTTTAAATAGGGCACCGTCTAAATCCGTTGAGACGACACCGTATGAATTATGGTTTGGGAAGAAACCTAAGCTGTCGTTTCTAAAAGTTTGGGGATGCGATGCTTATGTCAAGAAACTTCAACCTGAAAAGCTCGATCCCAAGTCGGAAAAATGCGTCTTCATAGGATACCCTAAAGAAACCATTGGGTATACCTTCTACTTAAGATTCGAGGGAAGATCTTTGTTGCCAAGAACGGATCCTTTCTGGAAAAAGAGTTTCTCTCGAAAGAAGTAAGTGGGAGGAAAGTAAAACTCAATGAAGTACTACCTCTTGAACAGGATAGTAGTGCAGCTCAGGAAAATGTTCCTGTGATGCCTACACCAACTGAAGAGGAAAATAATGATAATGATCAAGGTACTTTGGATCAAGTTGCTACTGAACTTCGTAGGTCCACAAGGACACGTTCCGCACCAGAGTGGTACGGCAACCCTGTCCTGGAAATCATGTTGTTGGACAACGGTGAACCTTTGAACTATGAAGAAGCAATGGCGGGCCCAAATTCCAACAAATGGCTAGAAGCCATGAAATCCGAGATAGAATCCATGTATGAAAACAAAGTATGGACTTTGACTGACTTGCCTGATGATCGGCGAGCGATAGAAAACAAATGGATCTTTAAGAAGAAGACGGACGCGGATGGTAATGTCACCATCTATAAAGCTCGACTTGTCGCTAAGGGTTTTCGGCAAGTTCAAGGGATTGACTACGATGAGACTTTCTCTCCCATAGCGAAGCTTAAGTCCGTCCGAATCATGTTAGCAATTGCCGCATACTATGATTATGAGATATGGCAGATGGACGTCAAAACGGCATTCCTTTACGGGCATCTTAAGGAAGAACTATATATGATGCAGCCGGAGGGTTTTGTCGATCCTAAGAATGCTAACAAAGTATGCAAGCTCCAGCGATCCATTTATGGGCTGGTGCAAGCATCTCGGAGTTGGAACATTCGCTTTGATGAGATGATCAAAGCGTTTGGGTTTATGCAGACTTATGGAGAAGCCTGCATTTACAAGAAAGTGAGTGGGAGCTCTGTAGCATTTCTCATATTATATGTAGATGACATACTTTTGATGGGAAATGATATAGAACTTTTGGATAGCATTAAGGCCTACTTGAATAAGTGTTTTTCAATGAAGGACCTTGGAGAAGCTGCTTATATATTAGGCATCAAGATCTATAGAGATAGATCGAGACGCCTCATAGGTCTTTCACAAAGCACATACCTTGATAAGATTTTGAAGAAGTTCAAAATGGATCAGTCCAAGAAGGGGTTCTTGCCTGTATTGCAAGGCGTGAGATTGAGCTCGGCTCAATGCCCGACCACGGCAAAAGATAAAGAAGAGATGAGTGTCATCCCCTATGCTTCAGCCATAGGATCTATTATGTATGCCATGCTGTGTACCAGACCTGATGTAAACCTTGCCGTAAGTTTGGTAGGAAGGTACCAAAGTAATCCCGGCAAGGAACACTGGACAGCGGTCAAGAATATCCTAAAGTACCTGAAAAGGACGAAGGACATGTTTCTCGTTTATGGAGGTGACGAAGAGCTCGTCGTAAAGGGTTACGTCGACGCTAGCTTCGACACAGATCTGGATGACTCTAAGTCACAAACCGGATACGTGTATATGTTGAATGGTGGAGCAGTAAGCTGGTGCAGCTGCAAGCAGAGTGTCGTGGCGGGATCTACATGTGAAGCGGAGTACATGGCAGCCTCGGAGGCAGCACATGAAGCAATTTGGGTGAAGGAGTTCATCACCGACCTAGGAGTCATACCCAATGCGTCGGGGCCAATCAAACTCTTCTGTGACAACACTGGAGCTATTGCCCTTGCCAAGGAGCCCAGGTTTCACAAGAAGACCAGGCACATCAAGCGTCGTTTCAACTCCATCCATGAAAATGTTCAAGATGGAGACATAGATATTTGCAAAGTACATACGGATTTGAATGTCGCAGATCCTTTGACTAAACCTCTCTCGCGAGCAAAACATGATCAACACCAGAACTCTATGGGTGTTCGATTCATCACAATGTAACTAGATTATTGACTCTAGTGCAAGTGGGAGACTGTTGGAAATATGCCCTAGAGGCAATAATAAAAGCATTATTATTATATTTCCTTGTTCATGATAATTGTCTTTTATTCATGCTATAATTGTATTATCCGGAAATCGTAATACACGTCTCAATACATAGACCACAATACGTCCCTAGTAAGCCTCTATTTGACTAGCTCGTTGGTCGATAGATAGTCATGGTTTGCTGACTATGGGCATTAGATGTCGTTGACAACGGGATCACATCATTAGGAGAATGATGTGATGGACAAGACCCAATCCTAAGCATAGCACAAGATCGTGTAGTTCGTTTTGCTAGAGCTTTTCCAATGTCAAGTATCTCTTCCTTAGACCATGAGATCGTGTAACTCCCGGATACCGTAGGAGTGCTTTGGGTGTACCAAGCGTCACAACGTAACTGGGTGACTATAAAGGTGCACTACAGGTATCTCCGAAAGTGTCTGTTGGGTTGACACAGATCAAGACTGGGATTTGTCACTCCGTATGACGGAGAGGTATCTCTGGGCCCACTCGGTAATGCATCATCATAATGAGCTCAAAGTGACCAAGTGTTTGGTCACGGGATCATGCATTGCGGTACGAGTAAAGTGACTTGCCGGTAACGAGACTGAACGAGGTATTGGGATACCGACGATCGAGTCTCGGGCTTGTAACGTACCGATTGACAAAGCGAATAGTATACGGGGTTGCTTGAATCCTCGACATCGTGGTTCATCTGATGACATCATCGAGGAGCATGTGGGAGCCAACATGGGTATCCAGATCCTGCTGTTGGTTATTGACCGGAGAGTCGTCTCGGTCATGTCTGCGTGTCTCCCGAACCCGTAGGGTCTACACACTTAAGGTTCGGTGACGCTAGGGTTATTAGGAAGACTTGTATGTGATTACCGAATGTTGTTCGGAGTCCCGGATGAGATCCCGGACGTCACGAGGAGTTCCGGAATGGTCCGGAGGTAAAGATTTATATATGGGAAGTTGTCATACGGACACCAGAAGGTTTCGGGGGCATATCGGCATTGTACCGGGGCCACCGGAAGGGTTCCGGGGGTCCACCGGGAGGGGCCACCCCTCCCGGGGGGGGCACATGGGCTGCTTGGGGCAGGAGCCAGCCCCTGGAGGGCTGGGCGCCCCCCCTTGGGCCCATGCGCCTAGGGTTGGGAGGGAACCCTAGAGGGGGCGCCCCCTTGCTTGGGGGGCAAGTCCCCCCTCCCTGGCCGCCGCCCCCCTCTAGATCCCATCTAGAGGGGCCGGCCCCCCTTGCCCCTTCCCCTATAAATAGAGGGGTGAGGGGAGGGCTGAACACCCAAGCCAAGGCGCAGCCCCTCCCCTCCCCAACACCTCTCCTCCTCCGTTGTGTGCTTGGCGAAGCCCTATCAGAGTATTGCCTCTCCACCATCATCACGCCGTCGTGCTGCTGTTGGAGACTTCTTCCTCAACCTCTCCTTCCCCCTTGCTGGATCAAGAAGGAGGAGACGTCGCCCGTACCGTACATGTGTTGAACGCGGAGGTGCTGTCCGTTCAGCACTTGGTCATCGGTGATCTGAATCACGACGAGTACGACTCCATCATCACCGTTCCCTCGAACGCTTCCGTACGCGATCTACAAGTGGTATGTAGATGCAAACTCACTCCCTTGACTCGTTTCTTAGATGAACTCATAGATGGATCTTGGTGAAACCGTAGGAAAAATTTTAATTTTCTGCAACGTTCCCCAACAGCCTTTACTCGAATCGTTTTTATTATACCACCTCGGCGCGTTTAGCGAAGCAGTTTCCTTGGCACGTCTTGTCGAAGCAGAGATCGTGTTCCCCTTATTCTGGGATTCCCATCAATACGGACGTGGGTAACCCAACCGCGCCATTGATTGCGGCGTTTGGGAGATAAGCGAGTTTTACCAGGCCGGTGGGGACGCATAGTTTCGTCCGCCCATATATAAGGGGATAAGGATCCACCTTTTTACCTACGCCTTCTTCCTCCTTTGCTTATCCATCTCTGCGTACTCGAGCTCCAGCGCCCAAGTCCGCACATCTCACCTCAACCTTCTCCAATCATGTCCGGAGCAGGAGGCAAGTGGATGGCCTCCTCCATCACAGAGGGGCACATCAAGAAGCTGCGCAGCGCCGGATATCTGTCCAGCGACATCGCGCACCGGCTCCTTGATGAGGGGCAGCTCATCCCCACCACCGGGCCCCATGAGAGGGTGGTATTCCTTCCCCATTTCCTCCGCGGACTGGGCTTCCCACTCCACCCCTTTGTCTGGGGGCTCATGTTCTACTATGGCCTGGATTTCCATGATCTGGCCCCGAATTTCATCCTCAACATCTCAGCGTTTATCGTCGTGTCCGAGGCCTTACTCTGCATCTAGCCCCACTTCGGCTTGTGGCTCAAGACCTTCAACGTCAAGCCAAAGATTGTGAAGGGCAGCCAAGCGGAGTGCGGAGGCTCCATGGTGGGCAAGATGCCCAACGTCACTTGGCTCGAGGGCGCCTTCGTGGAAACCATCAAAGGGTGGCAATCGGGGTGGTTCTACATCACCGAGCCGCGTGACCCTAAATGGGTAGCGGCCCCCGAATTCAGATCTGGCATCCCCATGCGGCTCACCTCCTGGAAAGAGAAGGGCCTGCTATGGGGTAGTTCGGAAGAGCTGACCGGACTCCAGTCCTGTCTCCAAACCCTGGTGAACAAGAAGCTCAAGCTTGTCAATGTGATCCAGGTCATGCTCGTCCGCCGGATTCTCCCCTGCCAACAACGGGACTTCAATTTGTGGGAGTTCAATCCGGCACAGCACCGGACCTTGAGCGGGCTCTTCGACACTACGTACGAAGATGCCTGGAGGGTGCTGTTCAAGGGCGCCGAAGCCCCCGCATCCGCTACCGAAGATTGCGGATTCAGCTCGCAGCGTCCGGCTGGCGAGGTAAGCCATGTTATCCTTTATGGGACACTTGCTTTTCATGTTTTGACTTTATGCGGGGTCTAAACTCCCAATACCTTTAACAGGCTTGGCAGGCGACGTCCGGACAGGTTAACTGTCCGGCTCCCCTTCCAGAAGACCCAGAGGATGCCCGTTTGACAGGGCTGCTGGTCCCGGCACTTTACGTAGTGCCGGAGAAGAAGGCCAAGAAGAAGGCCACGGGAACCCGAAGGAGTTCCCGACGTCAGGTGGTATCGGACTCATCGTCCGATGACTCCGAGGCGGACTCCTCCCACGAGGACGAGGAGGAGAAGAAAGAGGCCTCTCCCCCAGCGGGGGGAGAGAAGAAGAGGAAGGCCTCCCCAACGAGGGAGGCCGAAGGGTCCAAGAAGGGAAGGACCCTTCCCCCGGACTGTTCCGCCAACGTCGGCGACGACGACGGGGAGTGGCCCTCAAGGGCCAAGCCCCTGGCGAGATCGTAAGTATCCGGACTCCCGAATAACTTCATGATTTTTATTTTCGCCACACGGTGTCTTTCTAGTGCCGCATACAACCCTGCAGTCCGCCCAAGGACGATCTTCCCGCTTCGTCGAGCGGGTCCTTGGGTACGTCGGATGTGGATAGTACTTCACTTCTGACCGCCTCCACCCCCCGTGACGCCGACGACACCGAGGTGGGATCCCAGAGAGGAACCCACCCAGAGGAGGAGGCCCCGGAGGTGCCACAGGGCAACCTCCCGGACTGCGTACCAGACTCCGTACCGGAACCTGCAGTGGTTCCGGAGTCCGGCAGGCAGCCCCTTCGCAAGAAGGGCAAGACTGTGACGCCAGCGGCCTCCGTCCAACCGGAGGTGCCGGATAACTTGCTGGAGGCGCTCAACGGCGCTTCCATCGAAGAGGAACACCGCACTGTCATGAGTGCGGTGATTCGGAAGGTTCAACTCGCCAAAAGCGGGCTGACCGAGGCCTGCAGCAGCCTTCTAATAGGCTTTGAGGTAAGAATTTTAATATATGTAAAATAGTACCGCATAGAAAGTAGCCCCTGATGCTCGGTTCGGTGTTCGGAAAGAAAAGCCGGACTGAGGATCTAAAAAGATATACGCAGGAGTCTTAAAAAATATGTCAATATGGGATTGCAGGCTGCGCTGCTGACCTCTGCCGCACTGACTGCGGAGGTCAATGCTTTGAAGCAAAGCCTCGAGAGGTCCGAGAGCGAGCTCGGCCGTGCCAAGAAGCAGCTCGAGGACAAGGAAGGTGAGTAACACCTTATTAAAGTTGTACCTTACAGAAAAGGATTTGGTTGCAAGAGGAAGGACAAGGATAACGTGGGTACTCCAGGGGCCACGAACGAGGTGGCGACCCTGAAGGAGGCGGTGTCCGCGGCCAAACGTAATGCGTCCGCGGAGCGAGCTGGTCGAGAGAAGCAAGAGGCGCGGGTGGCGGAGGTACAGCAAGAGCTCCAGGATCTCGTGGAAAAACATGAGAGTTTGGAGCGCGACTCGAAGACTCGAGAGTCCGAGCTTGCATCGGCTCTTGAGAGTGCCAAAGCCGCTAAGGCCGAAGCCCACAAGGCCCTCCAGGAAATCGAGGCGTTGAAGAAAATAGCGGCGGGTAAGGCATTTTTCATGCAAAGCAAGCATGTGAATGTGAATTACCTATTACTTACCCGAATTCGGAGCTCTCCAGGAGCGTTCGCAGATCTGCCCCGCAGCGTGTCCGATGCTGCCGCTTTCTACAGGGTCGAGGAGGGGAGCTCGACGGAGAAGGTCTTCTGGTCTCAGTATGCTGAGGCCGGACATCCGGTGCCCCTTAGCGACCAGCTGAAGCAGCTGGTCGAGCTCCACAAGGTGGCCGAACAGGCCATGAAGGGCCTCATAGTTCGGCTATGGCCCAAGGAGGCCTTGCCTGGGAGCTACTTCGGCCTGGTGCGGCGGCTGGTGGATGCTTGTCCATGGATTGAAGTCATCAAGCACTCCGCCTGCATTGAAGATGCCCGTCGGGCCCTTGCCCGTGCTAAGGTGCACTGGGGCAAGATGGACGCTGATAAGCTTGTGACGGACGCGCCACCGCCGGGCAAGGAGTATCGCACGCCCGAGATGTATTATAAGGGTGTCCTGAAGGGTGCCCGCATTATTGTGGGTGAGTGCTCCAAAGATGTAATATTTGAGTAGACTCGCATTTTGTTATCCTGTGCGCTGAAAACTTTGTTCATGTGCGCTAAGCAACGCTTGTTAATTTAAAATATTACCTTCTGTGCGGCCGTTTATCAAATCTGAGAGATGGCAAGTCGTCGGCTTCGGCCCCCATGCCACGAGTGCTGGGGTGTTCGGGATAAATTTGAGCACTCTTGTTCCCATTTTTGGGTCCATCTAGGGAGGCGCTCAACACAACGAACGAGGCAACCGGACTTATAATGCTTGAACACTCTCACTTAGCCATAGAATTCTATAATTTTAAATTTCAGCAAAGCCCCTAGTGTTCGGAAGGCCGAATTTGGGGCGCTATCCACGCTTGGGCCGGACAAAGCTGGTTCCTCGCTCTAAGCGGCATAAGTCTTTAGGGACTCGAAAAAACCTCTCGAACAGCGACCGGCTCTCGCCTCATCATGACGGTCAGTTTTAGCTTTCTCCACTGAGGCGCTCGCCCAGCTCAACTGGGGCACAATCGCAGTGGTTCTCCCAGCGCTACCTTAGCCGATACAACGGAATGTAAGGTACCAAAACATGGGAGCCGGGCAAACCCAACTATTGACCCAAGACATGATTCGGAGCCGATGCATATAATGCTATAAGTTCGGGGTGCCGCACTTGTGAAAGTGTTCGGACTTATCACACCATAATGTGGGGAACTTAAGCCCCTGGTGTATTTAGCCGTACCAAAGTGTACGGATGCAACATGTCATAAATGAACATATGTATAAAAAAGGAATGCAATTATAAGCAAAAAAGCGATGCATTGTTTATTCAAGAAATACTGCCATGAATGCAGAATGATACAAATAGTGCGGTAAGCAAGGGATGGGACTATTAAACATGTCCCCCTCCAGGGGTAGGCTGCGGAATGGTGTATAAAACAGATTTAATGCTCGTAATGGAAACCACCTGGATACTCGTCGTAGCCTTTCTCCTTCCCTGGCTGTTGCATCGTGAGTTCGGCAGGTCTACTGCCGGACAGGGCCTCTGGTGAACGGAGTCCTGTGGGTAAGAAAAAAAAAGAAAAAGGAAAAAAAGGAATGACACACTTGGGAGCCCCTGGTGTGGTTAAGCCGCATTCTGGGCCTATCGTGGTCGTGCCCCTCCCCCTATGCCCATGGTATCTCCAAAGCGTAATGATGTACGCGAAGGACCAGTCTTGCAATTTTGCAAGGGCTGGGGTTGGTGCTGCATTGCTATGCGTGCTCGGAACGTGCCAGGTGGTCTTGTTGTAGGTTACTCCGGGCGCGTTTAGCCGTGTCCGGTCGCTTAACGGCCGGACTCAAGAATTGCCTTAAGAGGCTGCACTGTACTTCTGCTGCGAGAGCCGCTGTATGTTCCTCCGTTCGGAGAGAGCGCTCAGTGTTTCCGTTGACCGTGATGACTCCTCGAGGGCCTGGCATCTTGAGCTTGAGGTATGCGTGGTGCGGCACCGCGTTGAACTTCGCAAACGCGGTCCGTCCGAGCAGAGCATGATAGCCGCTGCGGAACGGAACTATGTCGAAGATTAACTCCTCGCTTCGGAAGTTATCCGGGGATCCGAAGACCACTTCCAGTGTAACTGAGCCTGTACAATTGGCCTCTACACCTGGTATGATGCCTTTGAAGGTCGTCTTTGTGGGTTTAATCCTTGAGGGGTCTATGCCCATCTTTCACACTGTGTCCTGATAAAGCAGGTTCAGGCTGCTGCCGCCGTCCATCAGGACTCTGGTGAGGTGAAATCCATCGACGATTGGGTCTAAAACCAATGCGGTGAATCCGCCATGGCGGATGCTGGTGGGTGGTCCCTTCGATCAAAAGTGATCGGGCAGGAGGACCATGGGTTGAACTTCGGGGCGACTGGCTCCATCGCGTATACATCCCTGAGTGCGCGCTTCCGCTCCCTCTTGGGTATGTGGGTTGCGTATATCATGTTCACCGTCCACACTTGTGGGGGGAAACCCTTCTGTCCTCTATTGTTCGGCGGTCGGGTCTCTTCCTCGTCATCGCTATGAATCCCCTTGTCATTGTTTTCGGCAATTAGCTTGCCTGCCTACTTGAATACCCAACAGTCCCTGTTGGTGTGGTTAGCTGGCTTTTCGGGGGTGCCGTGTATCTGGCACGAGCGATCGAGTATTCGGTCCAAATTAGACGGACCCGGAGTAGTTCTTTTGAATGGCTTTTTCCGTTGACCGGGTTTGGAGCCTCTGAATCCAGCATTGACTGCCATATCCTCATTATTGTCGCCGTTAATGCGGCATGTGTTCTTGTTGCGATGCGACCTGCCGTTGTGGTCCTTGGTATCCGGACTGCCAGAATTTTTGCTGAGGTTGTTGCTGCGGGCTAGCCAGCTGTCCTATCCCGCGCAGAAGCGGGTCATGAGTGATGTGAGGGCTGCCATGGATTTCGGCTTTTCCTGTCCCAGGTGCCGGGCAAGCCACTCGTCACGGATGTTATGTTTGAAGGCCGCGAGGGCCTCCGCATCCGGACAGTCGACGATTTGATTTTTATTAGTTAAGAACCGTGTCCAGAATTGCCTGGCCGATTCATCTGGCTGCTGAATTATATGGCTTAGGTCGTCAGCGTCTGGTGGTTGCACATACGTGCCCTGGAAGTTATCAAGGAATGCGGCTTCCAGGTCCTCCCAACACCCAATTGATTCTGCTGGCAAGCTGTTAAGCCAATGCCGAGCTGGTCCTTTAAGCTTGAGTGGGAGGTATTTGATGGCGTGAAGATCATCACCGCGGGCCATGTGGATATGAAGGAGACAGTCTTCGATCCAAACCACGGGGTCTGTTGTGCCATCATAGGATTCAATATTCACAGGTTTAAACCCTTTGGGGATTTGATGATCCATTACTTCATCTGTGAAGCATAGTGGGTGTGCGGCGCCTCTGTATTGGGCTATATCACGACGTAGCTCAAAGGAGCTTTGTCTACTGTGTTTGGCCCGGCCGGACTTGCTGTATCCGGCGCGACGGTTGTCGTCGCGTATCATGGGGCGCCCACGCAATCCGTAGATCGATCTTGATTGTCTTGCCTTATCCTCCAATATATCTCGCAAGTCCGGAGCGTTCCCCTGTGGCTTTGTGCTTTTCGAGCGATGCCGGGGTACGGTTCTAGTGGAGGGCCTAGAGGCCTCTCTGTCGTGGCCACGAGGTGGTCGGTCAGCCGTATTGTGCGCTGGTGATGCAGGTTTATATGCCTCCTCCTCTAATCGGGGGAGCAGCTTGCGTTTGGGGTAGCTTTTGGAGGGGCGTTCGAGTTCGTGCTCTTCGGCCGCAAGGACTTCAGTCCATCTGTCGGCTAGCAGATCTTGATCAGCTCTAAGCTGTTGCTGCTTTTTCTTGAGGCTGTTTGCCATGGCCATAAGCCTACGTTTAAAACACTCTTGTTCGACGGGATCCTCAAGCACGACGAATTCGTCGTCGTCGAGGCTTGCCTCGTCTCTGGAGGGAGGCATGTAATTATCATCCTCTACCTCTTCGTCTGCCGCTCTCTCATGAGGGCTGGCTTCTCCGTCCTCTTGTGCTGAATCTTGCTGGAGGGGGTTGTCTTCGGCACTATCTGGGGTGTTATTATCTCCGGTGCCGGAATCTCCATTCTTGCTGTGGCGGGATTTAGAGCGGCGCCGCTGACGCCGGCGCTTGGGCTGTTTCTTGGAGGGGTCTTCCTCCGCTGTTCCCTCACCATTCCCATCCTTTGGGATATCCACCATGTATATGTCATATGACGAGGTGGCTTTCCAGTGCCCAGTAGGCGCTGGTTCTTGGTCGTCTCCGGCATCGTCGTCCATACCGTCGATGTCTTCGGAGTCGAAGTCTAGCATGTCGGTTAGATCATCGATAGTGTCTACTAAGTGGTGGTGGGTGGGCTTTGAATTTCTTCGTCGTCCGCATTCCAACCGTCCTGACCGCAGTCCGGCCAGGGCTCTCCTGATAACAAGAGATACTTTAGCGAATTCAGGATGTCGCCAAAAGGTGAGTGTTGAAAGATGTCCGCAGCGGTGAACTCCATGATCGGCGCCCAATCGGACTCGATTGGAGGGGGCGCGGGAGGTTCGAAGTCCGGCGAGGAGTCCGACACCTCGGAGTCACGAGCTTCACAAGGGACAAGGTCAGTATTCGGCTCCATCACCGTAGAGGTTGCAGCCCCCGAGGCGGTGTCTAGGCACCTGTCCTCGATCTGCGCAGCCAGCTCTGAATTGAGGGTCGGAGGGGACTCGTGTGCGGCCTCCAGGGCACTGTCCATCAGCAGAGCTAAATCATGCCCATCGTGACAGTGCGGCGCGCTCGGCTGTGGCTCGAATCCATCGAAGATCAAGTCTCCACGGACGTCAGCCGTGAAGTTCAGACTTCCAAATCTGACCTGACGGCCAGGGGCGTAGCTTTCGATCTGATCTAGATGGCCAAGCGAATTGGACCCAGTGCAAAGCCGCCGAATACGAAGATCTATCCGAGTAGAAAAGTCTCACCCTGGACTGCGTCGTTGTTGTTGATGATCGAAGGAGCCATCGAGCCTATCGGTGACGACACAGAGGAACTCTCAATGAAAGCACCAATGTCGGTGTCAAAACCGGTGGATCTCGGGTAGGGGGTCATGAACTGTGCGTCTAGGCGGATGGTAACAGGAGACAAGGGACACGATGTTTTTACCCAGGTTCGGGCCCTCTCGATGGAGGTAAAACCCTACTCCTGCTTGATTGATATTGATGATATGGGTAGTACAAGAGTGGATCTACCACGAGATTAAGGAGGCTAAACCCTAGAAGCTAGCCTATGGTATGATTGTTGTTCTGTCCTACGGACTAAAACCCTCCGGTTTATATAGACACCGGAGAGGGCTAGGGTTACATAGAGTCGGTTACAATGGTAGGAGATCTACATATCCGTATCACCAAGCTTGCCTTCCACACCAAGGAAAGTCCCATCCGGACACGGGAAGAAGTCTTCAATCTTGCATCTTCATAGTCTTGGAGTCCGGACGATGATGATAGTTCGGCTATCCGGACACCCCCTAGTCCAGGACTCCCTCACCGGCCACTCCAGATCAATCTACGGATCAAGAGGTCATGCCCCGGCAAGAGATAATGGCTATGAATCCCGGTGCGATGAACAGTACAATGTTCAGGATCAGCACCGAACTCAGATGTCATCCAATCTCCGCCGTGATGTCGCACGATACAGGGGTGCTGCACACCCTATGTGATTTACCGATGAAGTAATGCAACACTAGTTTCCGGAAGGGTTTAAACCCGTGAACATCGAGCAGTATGATAGAATGACAGATCCGGCTGTTTGGGTTGAAGATTTTCTTCTCCACATTCATATGGCTCGTGGAGATGACCTCCATGCCATTAAATATCTTCCTCTAAAGCTGAATGGACCAGCACAACACTGGTTGAACAGCCTCCCAGAGAACTCCATTGGAACCTGGGAAGATTTAGAAGATGCTTTATGGGCCAACTTTCAGGGCACTTATGTCCGACCACCGGATGCGGATGACTTGAGTCACATAATCCAGCAACCAGGCGAATCGGCTCCCAAGCTTTGGAATCGGTTCCTAATTAAAAAGAACCAAATCGTGGACTATCCAGACACGAAGCCTTAGCGACCTTCAAACAGAGCGTCCAGGATGAATGGCTCGCTCGATACCTCGGGCAGGAGAAGCCAAAGACCATGGCAGCCTTAATTGCACTTATGATCCGCTTCTGTGCGGATGAAGATAGTTGGTTGGCTTGTAGAAGCAACAGCTCAGGCGACCCCGACACTTCTGAGGCCAGGGATCGCAATGGTAAACCACGCCATAATAAAAACAAACGTCAAAGCAACAATGAAGACGCAGATGATACGGCAGTCAATGCCAGATTCAATGGTTCTAAATCCAGTCAGTGGAAGAAACCTTTCAAAGGAAACATGGACGGTCCATCCAGCCTGGACAAAATCCTTGAGAGACCCTGTCAGATTCATGGCACACCCGATAAGCCTGCTAACCACACCAACAGGAACTGTTGGGTTTTCAAACAGGCCGGTAAGATAAATACCGAACACAAGGGAAAGGGACCTCCAAGTGAGGACGATGATGAGCCCCGTCAGCCGTACACCGGGGGCCACAAGCAATTTCCCCCTGAGGCGAAAACAGTGAACATGACCTATGTCACTCACATCCCCAAAAGGGAGCGCAAGCGCACACTAAGGGATGTCTACACCGTAGAGCCTGTCGTCCCAAAATTCAACCCATGGTCAGCCTAACCGATCAATTTTGATCGCAGGGATCACCCAACTAGTATCCGTCATGGGGGTTCGGTTGCCCTGGTACTCGATCCAATTATCAACAGATACCATCTCACTAGAGTCCTTATGGACGGGGGCAGCAGTCTCAACTTGATTTATCAAGACACTGTCCGCAAGATGGGCACTAACCCAGCAAGAATCAAGCCTAGTAACACTACCTTTAAAGGTGTGATACCCGGAGTGGAGGCCTGTTGTACGGGCTCACTGACACTGGAGGTAGTATTCGGCTCCCCAGACAACTTTCAAAGTGAAGAATTAATCTTCGACATCGTCCCATTCCACATTGGTTATCACACATGTTCGGGCGAACTGCCTTCGCCTGCTTTAACGCAGTCCCCCACTATGCTTATTTGAAGCTTAAGATGCTCGGACCTTGCGGTGTTATTACAGTCAATGGAAATATGGAGTGCTCCCTCCGTACTGAAGAACACACCACGGCCCTTGCAGCCGAGGTGTATGGTGGCCTTATCAAGCCGAATAATTCGTCGGACATTAAAGCCAACAACATCTCTAAACGAGTCCGGTTCGTGCATCACTATGGTAACTCGACGGATCCGGACCTCGATTAGCAGTTCGGCCTCCGCTGACTGCCCCATAAGGTTGTGGCTTACATACCATGCGTACATAACTACGCACTCAAAATACCTTGGGCAGCGCCAGAGGCACACTGCAGGAAAAGTCCATAACACGACTTGACCCTATTTGGACTGCATACATCTTTTTTTCACTACAGGTTCATTAAGAGCCATATTTGTTGTATGGTTGCATTAGGGATCCTTTCAAGGCTAGTGTTTCCCACCTTTACGACCAACCATCGAATACTCCTATCAAAGGATCTGTTACTAAGGAGAAATGGTGCAGATGTGCGGCAGGGCATCACTTGAGTCTTTGAACCATTACTTTAGGCCCTGTTCTAGGCTTTCGCTTATGTATTTTTTTAGGCATGTAACATGACCTTAATATTAATGGCATTGTATGTTGAAACATGCCTCGACGTATTGATAAGGATATAAAGGAAGCAGAAGATCACCACCTTTTTGTTGGGTTCTTATATTATCTCGTCATCCATATGCCCTCCTTGCTTTCGACTGACATACACGCTTCGGCACAGCCTTCATACCAGGGGTTGTATTCGGCCCCACAAATTCTCAAAGTCCGAACACCTATACGGAACCCTTCGGCATCCCAGATATTGCACTATATGCATCGGCTCCGAATCATGTCTTTGGTCTATAGTTGGGTTGCCCGGCTCCTGTGTTTGCCACCTTATGTTTCGCAAGTTCGGCTAAGGTAGTAAAGGGAGAACAACTACGATTGCATTTCTGGTTCGTCCAGTTAAGTACCTCAGTAGAGAAAGCCGAAAACTGACTATCATGATATGTGAGAGCGGGTCAATGGTCCGGTGACTCAGTGTTATACTACAAATCGTTCGCGATTTATGCCGTGTTATACGAGGGGCTGGGCTTTGACCAGCCGTGTTGCAAAGGCACCTTAATCCAGATTTCTGTTCATGCAATAGGGGCTAGTACTTAGTCCCACCAATGGACTCTTATTGCTAAGTGAAGGTGATAAAGCCGCATAGTCTGATTGCCTTGTTCATCTGGCAAGACGCCTCCTATATAGGACCAACACGTTGGATAAAGTGTGGATATGCATTCTCGAACACCCCCATAATATTTACACGGGGGCAGAAGCCAACGACTGGTAAGCTTTCAGACTTATAAAATAAATAGCCAAACAGGAGGATAAACTAACAAAATCATAAAGCGCAAGCATAAATATTTCACATCATGAGTTCATTACATGGTTCTTACAAACTGAACTCCACTACTCAAATATGATATCCTTTGAGCACTGACCCTCTACAATGTGGGCCCCCTCGAGGACCTCGCTGAAGTACTTCTCCGGCTTCCGGTGATCCTTACCTTCAGGTGGCCCTGCGGTAGCAATTTCGGTGGCCTTCATCTTCGCCCATTGCACCTTGACACGGGTGAAGGCCATCCGGGCACCTTCTATGCAGGCCGACTGCTTGAGGACGTCGATCCGAGGACGCACATCAACCTACTTCTTCATGAGTCCGAAGTAGCTGCTGGGTATGGGCTCGGCTAGCCAAAGACGGACTATTACATCCTTGATGGACAGTCCGGCCACCCTATGCAGCTCGGTCAGCTGCTTTAGCTGATCGCTGAGGGGTGCCGGATGCTTTGGCGCAAGGTATTGCGACCAGAACATCTTCTCCACCAAGCTCCCCTCTTCGGCTCGGAAGAACTCTGCGGCGTCAGCAACACTCCTCAGAAGATCCACAAACGCGCCTGGAGAACTCCAAACTCGGGTCAGCAAGATGTATCTCTTACTTGTAAATTTACTCTGCAGAAGAAAGGCCTTACCAGATGCTATCAGCCTCGCCTCCTAGATCTCCTGGCGAGCGACCTGGGCTTCAACCCGGGCTTCCTTCACGCTCTCGAGAACTTTGGTGAGCTCGGTGGCTTTTTCTGAAATCTTCTACTCCAAGGACTCGCACTTGGTAATGGCGTCCTTGAGCTCCTGTTCGACCTCTCCCACCCGCGCCTCGTGTTGTTGGCGGGCAGTTCGCTCCACCTCCAAATCCTTTGCCGCTTTGTCAATGGCCGCCCTGCTCACCTCCGCCTCCTTTTTGGCTTCGGCAAGAGCGCTCTTGAGAGACTCGACCTTGGCGGCGCCAACTATGAGTATAGTCATAAAACTCGGCATATTTAAAGAATTAGCACACATATCACTTCGGGTATGTAATAGTGTCGCATACCTTGTGTTTCGTCAAACCGCTTATTGACGCGGCCGAGCTCCTCATTGGCTAATCTAAGTTTCCGATTAAGCTCGAAAACCTCTGTGGCTTGAGCAGTAGCTGTCAGCATAGATGCCTGTCCAACAAGATACCATGATACATTATTAACTTGTTTTGATCCTTTGTCCAGATTGTTCTAATCTGGACAGAGTCTCAGGGGCTACTATCTATACATGGATTCAACCTTGCATATAAAAAAACTTGTAAGAGAATTTCATCGCATACCTCAAACCCGTCAGTAGGCTGTTGAAGGCTTCGTTCAGTCCACTTTTCATAGACCTAACCTTTTCCATAACCGCACCCACCAGGGTGCGGTGCTCCTCCATGATAGAAGCGCATTGCAACGCTTCCTCCAGAGTATGAGTGGCCTCCAGATTAACAGAGGCCGCCGATGGAGCTGCTGCTCCTCCCCCATCCGTCGAAGGAGGGTGTTGATCCGAACCCGAAGCCACATTGGTCTCCGGGGCGGTGTTTGGCGAGGCCCGGACTGTTTAGGCCCCCACCCTCGGTGGTCATTGGGGACGTCGTGCCCAGGTCTGTCGCATCCGAGGTATTACCCTCGGGTGCCTTGTGGATGGCCTTGTTTGCCCCTCCTCGGCCAGGAGAGGTCCTTTGGGACGACACCTCGGTGTCCTCCATGGTAGGGGGAGAGCTCACGACGGTCCGTCACTCTCCACCTCTTCAGGTGCCAGAGAATTCCCCGACAAAGATGAGAGGTTTGGAATATCACGCGGAGGGCTAAGATGCAAGCAAAGATACAATTTATGTAAACAGAGGCGGGTAAGCAGAAGCTGAACACGTAAGGTTTTCGATTCTTACGATTTGGCCAAGGGCTTAACCCTGGGAGCTCTCCTTGGGTTGTGTTCGGACTCCGAGTCCAAACTGACCGAGAAGGTGATCTTCTTCTTCTTTGGCGTTGCCCCCTCCGGATTCTCGGAGGCCATCCTCCTCATGACGCGAGGGGAGTCTCTCTTCGCCTCCTCCTCCTCCTCTTCGTCATCGTCTTCCTCGTGAGAGGAGATGGCCTCGATTTCTCTGGATATAGAATCTGAAGTACCTTTGTAGCGGGGCCCGCCCTTGGGCCCCCTACCCTTCTTCTTGGCCTTCTTCTCCGGCGCCTGGTAGGGCGCCGGGACCAGCATCTCCGACAGTTGGGGAGTGACTGTGTCTTTGGGAAACGGAGCCAGCCTCTTGACCCACTCCGCTTTCTTTGTCCAACCCTGTAAAGAGGTGGAATGATAAGATTTCGCATTGATCAAAAATGTAGACCGGACATGTCTTCAAAAAACTGATGCTTACCGGAGTGGCCGGATTCTCGGCGTCGAGTCCGGTGTCTTTGATCTCCATGGGCCAGCTCTTTTGCGCCTTGAAAAGAAGATTACATATTCCCTCGTGCGTCGTGTCAAGGAAGTACTGCAGAGTCCGCGGCTCCTCTGGATTGAATTCCCACATGGGGGAAGTCCGGCGCTAGTAGGGGAGGATGCGGCGGAAGAGCATGATCTGCACCACATTGGTGAGACCGACGTTCTTGCTCAGCACATTGGTGATGCGCGTTTGCAGCGTCTGCACCTCCGTCTGGGACCCCCAGTCGAGGCCCTTGGCGGTGCACTAAATGAGCCGCATGGGGGATCCGGATCTGAACACCGGAATCGCCGCCCACTTGGTGCGGCGCGACTCAGTGATGTAAAACCACTCTTGTTGCCAGACCTTGACATTCTTGACGAAGGCCCCCTTGGGCCATGTGGCGTTGGGCAGCTTGCTGATCATGGCCCCGCCGCAGTCCGCGTGCTGCCCGTCGACCACCTTCGGCTTCACATTAAAGATTTTCAGCCATAGGCCGAAGTGTGGGGGGATGCGGAGTAAAGCCTCAAACACGACGATAAACGCCGAGATGTGGAGGAAAGAGTTCGGGGCTAGATCATGGAAATCAAGCCCATAATAGAACATGAGTCCCCGGATGAATGGGTGGAGCAGAGAACCTAACGCTCTAAGGAAATGGGGGAGGAAAACGACCCTTTCGCCGGGCTCCGGAGTGGGGATGATTTGACCTTTGGTGGGAAGCCTGTGCACGATGGTTGCGGCTAGGTATCTTGCACTCCGGAGATCCTTTATCTCATTCTCCGTGATGGAGGAGGCCTCCCACTTGCCCTTCGAACCGGATCCGACCATGGTCGGAGGAGGTGGTGGTGGTGAGGAAGACGAAAACTTTCTTTCGGGCGCTGAGAGCTTGGGAGATTGGAAAGTTGAGGAGATTGGAAGGCGTGCGGAAGAGAGGAGAAATCCATTGCCCTCTTATAGGCGGTAAAAATGCTAACCGTCACTCCACTTATGCCTTGAAACTCACCTGTTCCCAACATAAGCATGCTTCGCAAAAGGTTGGATTACCCAAATCTTATTGATGAGCAATCCCGTAATAAGTGGGTGCGATCTCTGTTTTGACAAGACGGGCCAAGGGGGCTTGGCCTCGAAACACGGAATGCGGGGTGCGAAAACAGTTCAAAACGCTGAAGTGTCAAGTCTGACGCTTCGTCGGAAAAAGTTGTCGGTAAAGACATTGTTCCTATTTTTTTATATATCCTGCCTTCGCGGCTAAGGGTTGTGTTATTTATGCAAGGCCGAATACAATTCTTTTATGGAGGAAAGCTGATGTATATTGTTCAGGGAACCTGCCTCGCAATGCCGAAGATTATCTGCGTGCCGAACACATCATCATTGAAGACTGGTTCAGGGGTTACTGAGGGAGTCCTGGACTAAGGGGTCCTCGGGCGTCCGGGCTATTTGATATGGGCCAGACTGATGGTCCGTCAAGATACAAGGAAGATGACCACCTCTCGTGTCCGGATAGGACACCCGTATGCGTGAATGGCAAGCGTAGGTGTCCGGATATACTATTTCCTTTTTGTTAAACCAACTTTGTACAACCCTAAGCCCCTCTGGTATCTATATAAACTGGAGGGTTTAGACCATAGTCAGGATCATAACATTGATAGGCTAGTCAGGTCAGGGTTTAGCTACTACGATCTCGAGGTAGATCAACTCTTGTAACCCTTATACTCATCGTATATAATCAAGCAGGAGTAGGGTTTTACCTCCATTAAGAGGGCCCGAACCTGGGTAAACACTGTGTCCTTTTGACTATTGTTACCATCGATCTTGAGACATATAGCTTGGGCCCCCCTACCCGAGATCTGCCGGTTTTGACACCGACAGTGACTGCACCCAGTTCGAGAACACCATGGAAATCAGCTCAAACTTCAGTAGCATGGTAGACATGCACAAAGAGTCAGAGGTTGTGGTGAAGAAGGTGACACTGGAGGAGTTGAAGACGTTGATTCCTGACTCAGCAAAGGGCCCTATGTCAGTCGACATCCTTCGCTGGGCCATGAATCAGGCCAAATCCGATGACGCTCGATAGAGGTCAAGGCGGGACAAGTACAGAGAGTACAAGCATCCTCATGACCATCGTGCCATAGCATACTTCACGACAAGGACTATGGTGGCGGTGGAGGAGGAACAAGAAGCATTGGCGATGGAGGTGGAAGAAGTTGCGGTGGCGATGGTTGTAAGGGTGCCGGAGCCAGGACACCGAAGCATGCCTATCGATCTGTACTCCGGTGAGGAAGAAGAGATAGTGGTGCAGCTCGAGGAGAAGAACAAGGTCAAGGGCACCCGCCGCTCCAACCACCTCCAGGGTTGCCGAGGCTAAGATCTAGGACTATTGTGTAAGATTTACCCCCAATGCCCACTACCCTTGTACTTAATCCTGATTGGTAACCTCAAATCCAGCGATACTACAAACTCATGATAATGTTATGATCACTCTATGGCTATTTACCACGGTTCCCCATTCTCCTAATGCGGATCGAACCTAAACATGAGTCGAATGCGAATGAGTATCTGAGGAGGTGAAAAAGTGCTTACCAACATTGCTGAAGTGCGGGAGGTGATGATGCGGATGCCGGTGAAGGGGCCGGAGGTTGCCTTGTTGTTCTCCGATCTGCTGAAAGTCGTCACTGCTGTCGATGAGAGTGGAGAGATGGGAGAGCGGAGGGCGGTGAGGGTAATAATTGCCGGAGGTTCGGGAAGCAAGGCGGCTTCTCGAGCATGGCTCCTCACGTGTAGACCCCGTCGCCCACATGCATCGCGCGGGCCTGGCTCTCGAGAAACTGCCGATTCCAGCGTTTCCAGCGAGACATGCCCAAACATGCTTTGAATTTTGTGCCATGCAGGCCCAACAGTAAACGCGACTGAAAGGATCGAGAAGAGGTGTCTAGAGGGGGGGATTATACACTAAGTGAAAAAGTTACAGTTTTTAATCTCTTTAAGTTTAAGTGGAGTTTTGGCACAAGTTTAACAATCACAATACATAGCAAGCAAGCATGCAAAGAGTATATGAGCAGCGGAAAGTAAAGCATAGGATCATTGGAATTCATCTTACTCAAGGCAATAACTTTTGGATAATTTCATCTAGATTTTTCAAGGAATAATTTGGAAATCGTTCCTCAAGAAATTTCCATATGGTGTAGGCACACTTAAGAGTAGGCAAGCAACCAATCAAGTTAACCTCTAGTGATAAGATTAACAGTTCTAATATTACAAATCATGTCAATTGACTCATCAAGGGTAGGATGCATAGGATCAACATGAGGCGCACAAGGGCTAGCAATGTACTTCTTCAAATGATATTCATTGAAAATCACAAGCATCTCATTTTTTCACTCATGAAAGTACTCCCCATCAAGTATAGGCACTCTATGTCCAAGACTCCCCAAAGTAGACTCATCCATCTTCCTCCAATGGTGTTTAAACCAAAGCAATGGAGACCAACACTCTGATTCCAATTAAAAGGATCGAGAAGAGGTGTCTAGAGGGGGTGGGGATTAGACACTAAGTGAAAAAGTTACAGTTTTTAATCTCTTTAAGTTTAAGTGGAGTTTTGGCACAAGTTTAACAATCACAATACATAGCAAGCAAGCATGCAAAGAGTATATGAGCAGCGGAAAGTAAAGCATGCAACTTGCAAGAATGTAAAGGGATGGGATTGGAGTGTGCAAACGCAATTGGAGACACGGATGTTTTTGTCGTGGTTCCGATAGGTGGTGCTATCGTACATCCACGTTGATGGAGACTTCAACCACGAAGGGTAACAGCTGCGCGAGTCCACGGAGGGCTCCACCCATGAAGGGTCCACGAAGAAGCAACCTTGTCTATCCCACCATGGCCGTCGCCCACGAAGGACTTGCCTCACTAGGGTAGATCTTCACGAAGTAGGCGATCTCCTTGCCCTTACAAACTCCTTGGTTCAACTCCACAATCTTGCCGGAGGCTCCCAAGTGACACCTAGCCAATCTAGGAGACACCACTCTCCAAGAAGTAACAAATGTTGTGTTTATGATGAACTCCTTGCTCTTGTGCTTCAGATGATAGTCTCCCCAACACTCAACTCTCTCTCACAGGATTTGGATTTGGTGGAAAGAAGATTTGAGTGTAAAGCAACTTGGAGCAGGCTAGAGATCAAGATTCATATGGTAGGAATGGAATATCTTGACCTCAACACAAGTGTAGGTGGTTCTCTCTTAGAAAATGTAGGTTGGAAGTGTAGGCATGTTCTGATGGCTCTCTCCACGAATGAAGAGTGGGTGGAGGGGTATATATAGCCTCCACACAAAATCTAACCATTACACACAACTTACCAATATCGGTTGGACCGAATCGTTAAACTCGGCCAGACCGATTTAGCAAATAATGTGACCGTTAGGATTTTCGATGGGACCGACATGTCAACTCGGTGGGACCGATATGGTTAGGGTTAGGGCATAACGTAATCTCGGTGAGACTGATTACTCAAACTTGGTGTGACCGATTTTGGTAATAAGCTAACCAGAGAGTTCGTCAAGCAAACTCGGTGGGACCGATTCGCTCATCTCGGTTGGACAGAAATGTTACGAAGAGGAACAGACAGTTTGCATTGTAATCTCGGTAGGACCAATTATGCAAACTCGGTGTAACCGATTTTGGTAATGGATACATACTGATAGATTACAATCCCATCTCGGTGAGACTGAGATCCCTATTGGTGAGACCGAAAAGACTAGGGTTTGTGGCAGTGGCTATGACATCTGAACTCGGTTGTGCCAGATAGAAAGAATCGTAGAGCCGAGTTGGACTTTTGGTTTGGGTCATATGTGGATGTGAGAAAGTAGTTGAGGGCTTTGGAGCATATCACTAAGCACTTTCAGCAAGCAAGCCATTAAGCAACACCTCTTCCCCTCTTGATAGTATTGGCTTTTCCTACAGACTCAATGTGATCTTGGATCACTAAAATAGAAAATGTAGAGTCTTGTGCTTTGAGCTTGAGCCAATCATTTGTCCTTAGCGTCCTGACGGGGTTCCACATCCTCTAGTCCATGCCACTCTATTGTTGAACTTATCTGAAACATACTAGGTAAAAGTGTTAGTCCAACAAGAGATATGTTGACATAAATTACCAAAATCAGCCAGGGAGCACTTGTGCTTTCAATCTCCCCCTTTTTGGTAATTGATGACAACATACATCAAAGCTTGAGACAAAGATATAGAGAATAACAAGTAAAGCTTTGGAAAGACATGTAACATGCATAGGCTCCCCCTACATGTATGCAATCATGTAAATATGGAATATAGGAGCAAGTGAATGCATAAGCATGACAGAGTAAGCAATGTGTTACATGTATCTTGGCTATATGCATCAGAGCAAATGATGTGAATATGGGAATTGTACCTTCATGCTCATGAGTCTTTCTTGCAAACAATATGTACATCAACAAGAAATCCACATACACATGACTGTGATGCATATACTTACCTTGTGGTCTTGAGTTGGCTGAGGAAGGAATGAACCTGTGTAAACAAGGTTAGATAACACAGATACACCTACTGGCCAGAGCAAACAAAATAAACCACAAGAGAACCAAGACTAGGATGACATGTAGAGTGAGTACTAAGTATCACATTGAACATAGACATGTCCCCAAAGGTAAATATTTGCAATGAATTTAAGGATTCCCTTCCCTTAGATGTCTTGCTCCCCCTGAATCTAGCATGTGATACTGGGAGAAGATAGGGAACATAAAATCATAGCTCAAAGAAAAGAAACAGAGCTAATGCAAACAAACAAATATGAACATGTCTTTCCCCTCTTAAAGACATGTGACTTCTCTCCTCTTTAACACCAAGTATCTGGGGTCCTCTCTCCCCTTGAGTATTCTTTCCCCCTATAGATATGATTAAGCTTTTATGTGATCTCTCTCTCCCCCTTTGACATCAATTTCCAAGAAGGGTTCTTCTGGATTTTTGTTTCAAAAGGATTTGGTCCTTGAGTCACAGAACAAAGCAGTAAGTTGAAAGTGATGCTGGTAGAGGACAAGAATCATTGAGTGGAGCTGGATCAAAAAGAATGCAGAAACAAGTGGCAAGGTGTCTTTCCTGTAGTGAAATCGGTGGCACCGAGTTTTATGCTTCGGTGGCACAGAACGAATTCGGTTGGACCGAAGGCATCAGACCGATGAGATCAAGTTCATCACAGAGAAAACACTTGTCACCTCAGCTCACTAGACGAGTAAGATCTCACAAGGATTTGCAAGGAATTAACTGAAAGATTTGCAATGAACTGGATGCAGGGAATGCAAATCTAGATGAAGTTTTTTTTGAAAGGGGAAACAAATATGCATGAGACAAATGCAAGAACACAGAGAAGAACACAAGAAACCTTCATCTAGAGTTGATCGATGACGAAGTCACCTATGTTAGAGTATATTGACTTAGGAGTCAAGTGAGATCCCTTGATCATAGGTCATACTCATCGTTTAAGCTCAAAATGGGGTTACCATTTTTCGTTTAAGCATCTTGATGTATTCACATCTTGTCGAGTTGCTTTGACTCATGACTTGGAGTAAAGCTTCTCTAAGATGGAATAACATACCTTGGGTGGTGGTGTTGATCGTGATCATGTAGTTGAACTGATGTGGGTTGCTCAAGGTTGATGTAGCTCATCAAGAGTTGGAAGCACCACTTGGAATGTGAGTTCATCTACCTACATGTGTTAGTTTTGCAAGGAAGAGCACTTGTGTATCCAAAATGACAAGCATAAAGTTCAAAATAGAATTTGTCAAAGGATATTTTTGAATGGTCTCGTGCTTCCTTGTCTTCAACCACCACTGTGCAAAGACTTGGTGATGTAAAGATTGCTCAAGATGTGAGTGAGTTGCAATCTCATAGATTTAGATTCATCCAAGTACCTACACGGGTTAGATAACATGCAAGGTGCAAATATATCCAAGACATAAGATTTTCATCATAAGAGAAATATCAAGGATTAGTCATAGGCTCATGTCTTGCATGTATCAAATGGAGTTCCTACTCCAAGTTTGAAGCATCAATGATGTTCAATTCACCTCTTAACCTGCAAAACACTTTCTCATCAAGTGGTTTAGTGAAAATATCCGCTAATTGCTTATCAGTGCGAACATGTTTAAGATTAATGTCCCCTTTCGCAACATGATCTCGAATGAAATGATGACGAACTTCAATATGCTTAGTTCGAGAATGTTGCATGGGATTGTGAGCAATCTTAATAGCACTTTCGTTGTCACAAAGTAATGGAACATGTTTCACATATATCCCATAATCTTTAAGAGTTTGGGTCATCCAAAGTAATTGAGCACAACATGAACCAGCGGCAATGTATTCCGCTTCGGTGGTGGATAAGGATACCGAGTTTTGTTTCTTGGAAGACCAAGACACAAGAGATCTACCAAGAAATTGACAGGTACCCGAAGTGGACTTTCTATCAACCTTGTCTTCAGCATAGTCCGAGTCGGAGTAGCCAACAAGATTGAAATACGCCCTCTTTGGATACCAAATGCCAAAATTTGGTGTGTGAATTAAGTATCTCACTATCCTTTTCACGGCCTTAAGATGACATTCTTTAGGGGCGGCTTGATATCGTGCACACATGCACACACTTAGCATAATATCGGGACGTGAAGCACATAGATATAACAATGAACCAATCATAGAGTGATAAACCTTTTGATCAACCGGTTCACCATCTTTGGTCAAATCAAAATGTCCACTAGTAGGCATGGGTGTAGTCATACCTTTGCATTCTTGCATATTGAACTTCTTGAATAAGTCCTTGGTGTACTTTGTTTGAGAGACAAAAGTACCTTCCTTAGTTTGCTTGATTTGCAAACCGAGAAAGAATTTGAGTTCACTCATCATCGACATCTCAAACTTCTCCGACATTAGCTTTCCAAACTTTTCACTAAAGTGAGGGTTAGTTGAACCAAATATAATATCATCAACATAGATTTGGCACACAAATAGTTCTCCATTAACCCTTTTAGTAAAAAGAGTAGAATCAATTTTTCCAATTTCAAAGCCCTTTTCAATAAGGAACTTGGTCAAGCATTTATACCATGCTCTAGGAGCTTGTTTAAGACCATAAATAGCTTTGTGAAGTTTGTAAACATGATTAGGTTTCTTAGGATTGACAAAGCCGGGAGGTTGCTTAACATAAACTTCCTCCTCTATTTCACCATTTAGAAAAGTGCTTTTAATGTCCATTTAATACAAGGTGATATCATGGTGATTAGCATAGGCAAGTAAGATGCGAATGGACTCAAGTCTAGCAACGGGGGCGTATGTCTCACCATAGTCCATACCTTAGACTTGAGTGTAGCCTTGGGAGATGAGTCGTGCTTTGTTGCGAACTACTTGTCCATCTTCATCTTGCTTGTTGCGAAACACCCATTTGGTACCGATGATGTTGTGGTTGTTGTCGGGCTTCTCAACCAATGTCCAAACTTGATTTCTCTCAAAGTTGTGTAGCTCTTCATGCATGGCATTTATCCAATCTGGATCTTCCAATGCTTCTTCAACCTTCATAGGTTCAATGCTAGAGATGAATGAATAGTGTTCACAAAAGTTAGCTAAACGAGTTTTAGAGCGAGTGATTCTCCCTGTTTGGATATCATTGTAGATTTTGTCGACGGGATGGTCTTTAGCAACTCTTGCTCGAACTCGTGAAAGCTTTTGCTTGGATCTAGGTGGAACATCTTCTTCATCTTGTTCTCTTCTTGGCCTTCTTCATTGTTGATGTTGTCGTTCTCTTGTTGTGGTGGAGAAGGAGGTTGTTGACGTTCATCTTGGTGTACTTCCTCGTTTTCCTCATCTTGGTGTGTCCCACTTGTGGATGCTTCAGTATCAACTCTTGGTTCACCTTGTCGTGAGGTGGAAGCTTCCACTTGGACGGATGAGGTACTCTCCTTCACCTCCGTTGGACGAATCCTGCCAATAGACAAGTCCTAGATTGCTTCCTAAGGGTCTTTGTCTCCTACATCAATTGGCAATTGCTCTACTTGCGAGCCGTTAGATTTATCAAACTTCACATCTACCGTCTCTTCAACATTTCGGATGAAATTGTTGTAGACCCGGTAAGTGTGAGAGTTTGAGCCATAACCAAGTAGGAAACCTTCATGAGACTTAGGAGCAAATTTAGAAGGACGATGCTTATCAAGAATGTAGCACTTTGAGCCGAATACTCGAAAGTATCCAACTTGGGGTTTGTTACCGGTGAGGAGCTCGTATGTCGTCTTGCCAAGTAGCTTATGAAGATACAAGCGATTTGTTGCATGACAAGCCGTCTCGACCGCTTCCGCCCAAAAGTGCTTCGGCGTCTTGTACTCATCAAGCATCGTTCTCGCCATTTCAATGAGCATCCGGTTCTTCCTCTCAATAACTCCATTTTGTTGAGGTGTGTACGTAGCCGAGAACTCATGTGAAATCCCTTCTTCGTCAAGAAAGGTGTCCACATTTGTGTTCTTGAACTCCATTCCGTTGTTGCTGCGAACCTTCTTGATCTTCACTTCAAACTGATTTTGGGCCTTCCTAGCGAAGTTTTTGAAGATCTTTTGGACCTGTGATTTATCATCGAGAAAGAACACCCACGTAAATCTTGAAAAATCATCAACTATAACTAGACCAAAAGAATTTCCACCGAGACTTTTGTAGGCGTTGGGACCGAAAAGATCCATATGAAGTAGCTCGAGTGGCCTCCTTGTGGTCATGATGTTCTTCATGGGATGCCTTCCTCCAACCTGTTTACCTGCTTGACAAGCGCTGCAAAGTCTATCCTTATCAAATATAACATCGTTAACACCAAGGATATGATTTCCTTTAATAAGCTTGTCAAGGTTTCGCATGCCCACATGACCTAATCGTCTATGCCATAACCAACCTTTAGAGGATTTAGCAATAAAGCAAGTTCTAGATTGAGCCTTTTTAGTGAAATCAACAATGTAGAGATCACCTCTACGAATACCGGTAAAGACCATTTTATGATTATCTCTACGAAACACTTGGCAATCTACTTCAGTGAATAGGACATTGAAACCAAAATCAGCAAGTCTAGATACTGAAAGTAAATTGTAGCCAAGAGATTCAACGAGCATGACATTTTCAATGGAGCTATCATGTGAGATGGCCACCTTACCGAGGCCAACCACCTTACCCTTTGAGTTATCACCAAAAGTGACATACTTTCAAGGGCCGTCGTTTTCAGCAAGCTCACGAAACATATCTTTATCTCCGGTCATGTGATCGGTACATCCACTGTCAAGAACCCATTCCTTTCCTCCTGCCATATATCCCTGAAGATTTGCCATAAGACCAAAGTGTCTCATTGCATCATCAAGATCAAAGTCACTATCATCATCCTCATCATAGTATCCATGTTCAACATCATCATGTGGTGGATCAAATCCTAGAGAGGGTGATTCATTAGAGTGAGTTTGACAATGATCTTCTTTATGAATTTTAATAGCTTCGGAAATAATATCGTTAATGATTCCAACATCTCCTTTGGCACGCATAAGGTTTGTAAGCTCAAATAGACAATCACCAAACATAGGATCATTTGAATTCATCTTACTCAAGGCAATAACTTATGGAGAATTTCATCTAGATTTTTCAAGGAATAATTTGGAAATCGTTCCTCAAGAAATTTCCATATGGTGTAGGCACACTTAAGAGTAGGCAAGCAACCAATCAAGTTTCTAGGCAAACCTCTAGTGATAAGATTAACAGTTCTAAGATTGCGAATCATGTCAATTGACTCATCAAGGGTAGGATGCATAGGATCAACATGAGGCGCACAAGGGCTAGGAATGTACTTGTTCAAATGATATTCATTGAAAATCACAAGCATCTCATTTTTCCATTCATGAAAGTACTCCCCATCAAGTATAGGCACTCTATGTCCAAGACCCCCAAAGTAGACTCATCCATCTTCCTCCAATGGTGTTTAAACCAAAGCAATGGAGACCAACGCTCTGATACCAATTGAAAGGATCGAGAAGAGGTGTCTAGAGGGGGGGATTAGACACTAAGTGAAAAAGTTACAGTTTTTAATCTCTTTAAGTTTAAGTGGAGTTTTGGCACAAGTTTAAAAGTCACAATACATAGCAAGCAAGCATGCAAAGAGTATATGAGCAGCGGAAAGTAAAGCATGCAACTTGTAAGAATGTAAAGGGATGGGATTGGAGTGTGCAAACGCAATTGGAGACACGGATGTTTTTGTCGTGGTTCCGATAGGTGGTGCTATCGTACATCCACATTGATGGAGACTTCAACCCACGAAGGGTAACGGCTGTGCGAGTCCACGGAAGGCTCCACCCACGAAGGGTCCACGAATAAGCAATCTTGTCTATCCCACCATGGTCGTCGCCAACGAAGGACTTGCCTCACTAGGGTAGATCTTCACGAAGTAGGCGATCTCCTTGCCCTTACAAACTACTTGGTTCAACTCCACAATCTTGTCGGAGGCTCCCAAGTGACACCTAGCCAATCTAGGAGACACCACTCTCCAAGAAGTAACAAATGGTGTGTTGATGATGAACTCCTTGCTCTTGTGCTTCAAATGATAGTCTCCCCAACACTCAACTCTCTCTCACAGGATTTGGATTTGGTGGAAGGAAGATTTGAGTGGAAAGCAACTTGGGGAAGGCTAGAGATCAAGATTCATATGGTAGGAATGGAATATCTTGACCTCAACACAAGTGTAGGTGGTTCTCTCTCAGAAAATGTAGGTTGGAAGTGTAGGCATGTTCTGATGGCTCTCTCCATGAATGAAGAGTGGGTGGAGGGGTATATATAGCCTCCACACAAAATCTAACTGTTACACACAACTTACCAATCTCGGTTGGACTGAATCGTTAAACTCGGTCGGACCGATTTAGCAAATAATGTGACCGTTAGGATTTTCGGTGGGACCGACATGTCGACTCGGTGGGACCTATATGGTTAGGGTTAGGGCATAATGTAATCTCGGTGAGACTAATTACTCAAACTCGGTGTGACCGATTTTGGTAATAAGCTAACCAGAGAGTTGGTCAGGCAAACTCGGTGGGACCGATTCGCTCATCTCGGTTGGACCGAAATGTTACGAAGAGGAACAGAGAGTTTGCATTGTAATCTCAGTAGGTCCGATTACACAAACTCAGTGTAACCGATTTTGGTAATGGATACATACAGAGAGATTACAATCCCATCTCGGTGAGACCGAGATCCCTGTCGGTGAGACCGAAAAGACTAGGGTTTGTGGCAGCGACTATGACATCTGAACTCGGTGGCTCCGGATAGAAAGAATCGGTAGAGCCGAGTTGAACTTTTGGTTTGGGTCATATGTGGATGTGAGAAAGTAGTTGAGGGCTTTGGAGCATATCACTAAGCACTTTCAGCAAGCAAGCCATTAAGCAACAGCTCATCCCCTCTTGATAGTATTGGATTTTCCTATAGACTCAATGTGATCTTGGATCACTAAAATAGAAAATGTAGAGTCTTGTGCTTTGAGCTTGAGCCAATCCTTTGTCCTTAGCGTCCTGAAGGGATTCCACATCCTCTAGTCCATGCCACTCCATTGTTGTACTTATCTGAAACATACTAGGTAAAAGTGTTAGTCCAACAAGAGATATGTTGACATAAATTACCAAAATCACCCAGGGAGCACTTGTGCTTTCAGCGACAACCAAATGAATCATAATCTTTTCGCATGGACCTGGTTGGCCTATATGCAGGCAACCAAACACATGTTAGGTGTCTTGCGAGACATTGTAACCATTCACTGCGGGAAAAAACCCTATAGCGCATGCAAGAAAGTTCTTGCCACGTACTACCTCCATCCTGGTTTATAGGTCCCCTTTGTAGTTTGTGCTAAATTTTGACCAAAAAATTAACTAACAAAATGTTAAAGCATGTTAATAGAAATTATATCCTTGGATTCGTATTTCAACATAGTTTTCAATGATATAATTTTTTGTGACATGCATGAACATTTTGTCAGTTCAATCTATGATCAAAATTTGACACGAAATAAAATAGGGACCAATAAACCAGGGCGGAGGGGGTGTGCGGGGTTTTGCCTGCGCGTTTTGGTTGCGGGGCAGAATGAGTGTGCGCGGGCCCCGCCGCGTGGGCCATGGGGCGCGCGGGCTTGGCTGCGCTGCGCGGGGGGAAGACCCACTTGCGCCCCGCACGTCCCCCTCACCCCACCCCCATCCCACCACACACGCGGGGTCGCTCTCGGCTCTACTAGCTGCTGCTGCTACTGGTCGCCAGCGTCACGCCGAGCTCGTTCGTGTGGCTGGCTGCTCGCGTCCGCTCGTCGCACGCTGTTTTTTTAGCGGGGCACCGTTGAGTATTAAGTAAGGCCAACTCCAACACGACCCCAAATGGACGTCCGTTTCATTCGCTTTTCATTCATTTAGGGTGGCAATGGGTCGTGTCCATCCGAATTTGTGGATGCGCCAGTGTGCATCCAACACATGGCCACATTTCGGCCGCATCTCGTCCGCATATTTTTTGTAACACATATCTTGTTATTTTCATCATTGATTTTGATACATTGGAGCACATCACCAAATCTTGACTAGAAGAGTAAGACAAAAAAAAACAAGAACCACAAGAAGACATTTTGAAAGATATTAAATTTCCATAATTGATCCCGTAAGTTGGATTAGTGCTCTCTCGATGCATTTATTGTTGATCTGCAGAGTCTCGATCTTGCATGCTTCTTTCTTCTTCAAGTCTAAAAAAGTAGACGTTGTTTCTTCGCATCTAGTCTTATATATAGCATCTATTCTAGCAACAAGTGCACTAATATCTATTAAATTACGCTCTATCAATAGATTGATATACTCTTATTCCCACTACCAAAAGTTGCATCCATCCTACACAATAAAAAATTGAGTGTAAGTAAAACGAGCCGAATCCGGGAACACAACCGAAGGTAAAACTAGCACATACCCCATCGTTTGCAGCACTTGACGAACACCCATCCGGGATGTCCCGGCGTTGTAGACACGCGGTGCAAGACCTTCCGTGGGCAGTCGTCACACTTTATGAGCGGCAACAATGTGCCGACAAGCCTTTGGGCCAGCATCGAGCCCGGACGACGACCCTTGATGTATTTGCCGACGAACCGGTGACGGAGTCGATCCGAGCTGCTAGAGGCGGAGTTGGTGCTTGCATGCAGCCTGGGGGCATTGTCGGGGCTTTGCGGTCCGGTACCCGGCCAGTCCATGGCACGGCGTGGCCCGGAAAGCCGGGGTGAGCTCAAATCCGACCGGATCCACTCCAAATCCGGCCGCCAGGTGCGCTGAAATCACGCGGCTGGAGTTGGACAGCCCCATACATCAAGGAAACGGGGCTGCGAAAGGGGAGGGACGGGCTTCGCGTCTGTGTGGTGCTGAAATCAGGCGGCTGGAGTTGGACAGCCCCGGGCATCAAGGAAACGGAGCTGCGAAAGGGGGGGGAGGGCTTCGCGGCCGTGCTGGACAGCGCACGGACAAGAAAAATGGCGGCGGCGGCGGCTAGGGCGGGGCGGGTCAGGGGGAGGGGAATAGAAAAAGGGGCGCATGTGTCCCCGACGGGCGGGCCAGTGAAGGACATGGGCACACGCCACGCGCCGTCCGCGCGTGTCTGTTCCGCCACAGATACGATCCAAAGTTGGGCCGGGATGGATCGAAAGCGGACCAAAACGCGTGGCTAAAACAGAGTATAGTATAGAAGAACAACGAAGATGTCTTCCGCTTCGTGGAATCTCTGAGTCAGCGTAGCGACTACCTGCTACGTAATCGTGGACTATTCTCCACCTGTCTCGGTGGGCCGCGCACGCCCCTATCCATAGACAGTCGACCCCACTGCCGTAGTAGCACTGGCCCCGCTTCACGAGACATCTCCAGCGAGTGACCGGCGGGCCGGCGGCGGTCGGCATTGGCTAAGCTAGGCCGCAAGGCAGGCACCCCCACCCTCACAAGTCACAGCAAGATACTCCCCATTCCCGAGACTCTCTCTCTCTCACCAACTCCCGGATTCCGTTTTCCACCCGCCCGCTCCGCTCTCGGCGCATCATTCCTTGCCAGCGGCCCACGCAAATCCCAAATCCCAAACCCCGCGCCGATGGACACGCAGCTCGAGCCCACCCGCGCCGCTCTTATACGCCGCAGCCTGCTCGGGCAGCCGTGATAACGCTCGTTCACCTCCCGCGCTGCGCGCACGTGCCGACTCTGGTGGCCTTGGCGGCGGGGCGGCGAGATGCTGGGGTCCGGGCTGAATCTGGTGACCACGGTGATCGGCTTCGGGATGAGCGCCACCTTCATCGTCTTCGTCTGCGCACGCCTCATCTGCGGACGCGCCGTGCGGGCCGACGCCGAGGCCGACGTCGCCGCCGCCCGGGCGATGGCTCCGGGCCCCGCGCCCTTCGACTTCGACATCGAGTTCCGCACTGCGGATCTCGATCGCACGGTGAGCCTCTGTCGTTTCCGCCACTGGTAGCGTATTTTATTAGCATCCTGTCATGTGCAGCCGATTGATCGCATCCGATGGAGATCGGCGTGCGCATGTGTTGCTGCCAGCCTACCAAATTTGCGATCGAAACCGTTGGTTGGTATTCGCAAAAACTTTGATGTGTGTTGATTCATTAGAACTAGAAGAAAATAATCTGGCTTTAACAGAGGTTCCGGAGATGCTTGCTTCCGGAGCCTCCCGTTGGCCGCATTTCTTTTTTATGTTTTAGCCTACACGACAAGTTCAATTGTGCAGAGTATTTTATATGAATCAGTATATATTACTTATTTTTGCATGATTAACATAAGGGGCTTTTATAAGAAATTATAAAATGATCATGCATTTTCTTTTTAAAAATATTACAATGCACCTCAAAGACAAAACACGCAACAACTAGGCTAAAAAAAAGACAACAACAACAACAAAGCCTTTAGTCTCAAACAAGTTGGCGTAGGCTCAAAAAGAAAGAAAGAAAATGGCATTGCTAAACCAGGTTGCGGATGTTATTTGGGGGGCCAATTGCTCAATTAACAGTACTAATAGTTCCATTGATTAAAGACCTTAGTATGAGAGGTCTTCTTCTATCTTCGATGCTACATTTCTTCGAGCTACGTTGCTATCTGGCATTTGTTATCCTTAATTCCCTTTAGTTCTCACACTGTTTATGTTTCCTTGTTCTTTTACCAACTCTTTACATGAAGTTGCAAGCTCACTAACTTGACTAAGCACATTAACTCTGGAAATTTTTGAAGAAAATACATTGTTTTTAAAAAAAAAAATTATGCAGTCATTATCAGTCCAATAGTATTACAAAATTATTATTATTATTATTATTTATACAATGGAAGCTTTTACCTTTTATTACCCCTGGCCTTTGCATTATATGATGCATACAGCCATAATTATTACATCACTTATTACAAAGTGATCAAACTACGGTCTTGCCAAAAAGAGGGAAAGATCAAAACCAAGAACTACAAAATTATTTACTACCATTTCCATGGAATGGTCATTTGCAATGTTAATCTGAACTATGGACAATATTACCCCCTCAATATTAAAATGTCTGAAATGGTTTGCTTTTATGTCTGATTGGTTTCAGACATCACTTTCTTATATACGTCTAGATAGGTTGGTCGACAGGTGATTGAACTTCTCTACTCTGAATGTGTTGTATATAAAGTGTATTCTGAATTGCTTGAGAGAAGTTAGAATCGGATTCTTGCCAGCATGGTGTCCTTTGGAATATCAACCTTTACAGTTATGCACTCAGGCTAACTTTCCAGTTGAAATGACTGTACACAAATGCAAAGATTTGCCTTTCAAGAACCTATTGATGGCTGATGCACAACGTTTTTTATACGCCTATCATGAAAATTCAAAACATTATATCTATTTTGCTATGTTGCTCTAATTCCTCCTCAGTAGAAGTTATGGTGAGTTTAATTTTGCATTGCCAAAATTCCTCGCAATGGTATGCATGGAGCACATTATGCCCCTTCCCACATTTTCGTCCATAGTTCGATGCCTGATAATTAGAGAAAACTGATAATAACATATTCCTCTACAATTATATATAGCTGAGGAATTTATTCTAGTTCATTCATAACTTATGAAATCAGTCGAGCATACCATTCTTTGGCAGACTAAAACCATTTAAGTTCTAATCATGCAGGCACTCTTAGAGAGTAAGATGATCCTCATGTTCCTTAGAGGGCTTTCAATTAAATATTCTATACTAATCATGGAAATTATGTTTGGGCTTTGTAATAGTATGAGTTAGTATACTCACAGTTATCTGATAATTTTGAACTTGACACACTTCATTTTCCTTTGTTCAACAGATTCAGAACACCTGCAGTGGATTGGAACCTTTCGTTGTTGCTGCAATTCCAACAATGACGTATAGCTCTGAAGCCTTCCATTCAAAAGATGATGCCCAGTAAGTACACCATATGTTCTAGAGTTAACTTGTTGCAATTTTTTCTGCTCCTGTTTATCTTTTTTTGTTCCCTCAAAGCATTTGGTGTCAATTAGCGTGCAGAGAAACACAATGTGTAATAGATGCGCCATACAGCTGGAAAACATTGTTAATTTGTGATGATCCAATGCTCGAACCTTCGAATATTACTAATATTTGATATTAGGTGAGTTATGAGTTGTGAAGCATGTAGCCTAGACAGCTGGTCAAGGGGCTTCAGTTAGAAACTGAAATGCTACAGCTGAATAAAAATGCACCTCTCTGGGCTAGCTATTTTAGTTGACATTTATAAGCTGTTAAGCGTAATATGGATTAGTACTATTATGTTTCTGAGATAAGAATTACAAGAGCTGTTCCTTGTTCTTCTTTTCGTTGTTTTCAACTGCGGAAAGGAAATGAGAAAAGCCTGAACATGAGTCCACCGATATTAATCCAACATGACCCTTTGTGACATCTCAGTAATGAAACTCTTAAATGGATTAAATTATACCATCCTCAGATTGGTAAGTATATTATCATGATTATTTACATATATGTGTACTTAGCTTGCATTATGTACTAGATAGGCATAAGTAGCATTCTTTATTGTCATATTCTTAATTCTTTAAAGTTCAGTTCAAGAATTTATTTGGTGAAAAGAATAATAGAAAATGACATGTTTTTCTTCATTTCTTGTCCATATCATTTGCAACTAAACAGTATTATATTCAAGTGATAATCGGGATTCTGTTCCCGCTTGATGATGGTTCTTTATGTATGCTGAGATATGGGTATAGAACGCTCACATACTATTATCGGACTTCCGAATCAAACAAGTAACAGATTTCTTTATTTTTCTTTCTTTTGCAGGTGCTCCATATGTTTGGGTGAATACGACGAGAAAGAGATCCTGCGTATAATGCCCACATGCCGACATAATTTTCATCTTTCCTGTATAGATATATGGTTAGAGAAGCAAACGACCTGCCCAATATGCCGAATCTCGTTGGACTTACCGGGTGGAAAAGCCAGTGCTTCTCCTGCCCGTAGCCTCCCTCAATTATTTGGCCACCCTGAGAGCTCTGCCAGTCGATCACCGCATTGGATACTTCCTATGCATCGTGATCGTAGTGGGGGTAGAGGTAACAGACCGGCCTCACAAGAATCATTAGAAGTGGTCATAACATGAAATGCACTGAGACAAAAGCAAGACACGTTGGTCAGGCTATGTTGTTCCTTGCGGTGCATCGAGGACGTCTGCCATTTGCAGAAATCCTGTGCATCCTTCTTCCATTACAATTCACCACACTTTGGGCATAGAGTTGGAGGCAATTTGTTTGTAGGCCCGGCCTTTAGGCATGCTTTCTATGTCACGGTTTGTAGATTAGCCAGTTCCCCATTTCGCCACTTCGTGGCTCTTTGTATGTTCGTTTTGATGTGCATTTGTTGTATATTCTCAAAGGAAATAGTTGTACAGATCAGACGCGGAGCTGCGAAAATATTTGTGGCTTCTCCGCTCGTCAGACAAATCGCCAGCGCTTCTGAAATGCACACCGTGTTCCCCACTTTGCAGCTTGGAGTGCTCTTCAGCCTTCGGTACTAGTTTGGCGTCCTCGCATTATCTCCGCCCTTGCCAAAATGATGACAATCTAGGCAAAAACAGAGCAACAACGCGCCTCTTTAAAATCTTCGAATACGAAAGGAACTACCTACGGTTCGCCCTCCTTGTCGACTATGGGCCCGGCTGCTAGTCCTGTGCCAACAGCAGTGACATCTAATCAACGATGGCGACGACACCTTTTGCTTCTGTATCAACAGCGGTGACTCCTGTATACTACTCATTTATCACTTGCTTCTTCACTGTGAGCGACTCAAGGACCCATCATCGTCCATGAATGACTTTTTTGGGGGTTCGTGCAACCGGTGCGGAGTCGAAATCTTAATCTTAACTCTACTATATTATTTCTACTAATTACATATTTCTAAAGAAGTTGTGAGAGATTTGTTGTTAAGAGATTCATCGCTTATCTATTTACCTACCTACTAATAAATATCTATTCTCGTCCACCATGTGTATTTTACAGAATAAATCTCGATATTTTTTAGTACAAACCAGCACTCTATCAGTAAGTCGATAAGAAAATGGTTCGGACATTTTTTTCTCTCTCTCTGTGTCGTGCACATGGGCCCGCTTGGGCCTCAGGCCGTCAATCAGTAGCCTGCCTTGTGGCCCAGCAAAGAATCGGCAAAAATAGTTGCAGCAGCGAGGTATCAAACTCACAAAGCTAAATCCTATTTGGCGCCTTCAGCGCCTGATACACCTGTTCTTGCAAACGGGCGCACACCCCCCGTTTATGTGTGATAAGTTGCATTGAGGGAGGCAACAATAACCAACGCGCCACCTACAGTTATGTGTGATAAGTTGCATCTTTTTTTTCCTTTCTTCTTTTTCTCTTCCTTTTTCCCTTTTTCAAATTCAAGTTTTTTTTCTTTTCTACAAATGGACGAACTTTTTTTCAAATTCAATGAACATTTTCCATATTCAATGAATTTTTTTAAAATTTGATGAACTTTTTTTGAATTCGATGAACTTTTTCCAAATTACATGAACTTTTTTTTGAATTCGATGAACCTTTTTCTGAATTCAATGAACTTTTTTGAATTGAACTTTTTTTTTCAAATTTGATGAACTTTTTTCAAATTCGATGAACTTTTTTTTTCAAATTCGATGAACTTTTATTTAATTCAATGATTTTTTTCCCAAAATCGAGGAACTTTTTCCTCATAACAAGAGTACATACTATAGCAAACCGGTTGGTTTTGCCTAAAAAATCAGTACATACTCTAGCAATTTTTGGAGAGAAAAAGAGAAAGAAACAAGCGACTGAGCTGGAGCCAGCGATGCGGGTGGCTAGCGAGCGAGCGGCTGGGGCCAACGAGCATTGTTGGGCCTGGCCCGGGCAAGCAATGCAGCGCGCGCTACGTTCGCCAACCGGCGCCGAAGGCGCCAAGGAGGAAGTCTCACTCACAACCTCTCGCTTGGTTTTCTTACGGACGTCCAATTGACCTAGCTCGCACTTGTGCAAAGAAACGAAGTTTTGTGTCTACAGTACCACCTCTGTTCTTTGCGCACAATCCCATCAATTTATATGTGGATGCGAGTGAAAGTCAATAACCGAGTCGAGCATTAATAAGGCTGGTCATAATGGGAGTATCATAGATATTATCATGCATGTCAACTAGCCAATTTTGATGAGGTGGCACAGAATTAAATGAAGAAAGAGAGCGTTGAGTATCATATCATGACATAGTATCATAAATAAATGTTATACTACTATGAGATATAATGTTTGATTTTTTGACCGTTCACCACCTTCGGATTTGTGTCTTCGAAGTTATTGATTTTTATGGCACTAGAACGATAGACCTCCTCGATGACATAAGGGCCTTTCCATTTAGAGAGAAGTTTTCTTGCAAAAATTCGTAAACGAGAGTTGAAAAGGAACACATAATCACTTACGTTAAACTCACGCTTTTGTTCCTTTTGTCATGCCATCTTTTAACTTTTTCTTTAAACAGTTTGGCATTCTCATAGGCTTGGCTTCTCCGTTCATCAAGTGAGCTAATGTCAAACAACCTCTTCTCACTGGCAAGTTTTAAATCATAATTGAGCTCTTTAATGGCCCAATATGCCTTATGTTCTAGTTCGAGAGGTAAGTGACATGCTTTTCCATAAACCATTTTATATGGAGACATACCCATATGATTCCTATATGCAGTTCTATAAGCCCATAATGCATCATCAAGTTTCTTGGACCAATTCTTTCTAGATCTATTAACAGTCTTTTGCAAAATTAATTTGAGCTCTTTGTTACTCAATTCTACTTGACCACTAGACTGTGGGTGATATGGAGATGCAATTATGATTAACATCATACTTAGCAAGCATTTTACGAAAAGCACCATGAATAAAATATGAACCACCATCAGCCATTAAGTATCTAGGGACTCCAAACCTTGGAAATATAACTTCTTTAAGCATCTTAATAGAGGTGTTATGATCAACACTACTAGTTGGAATATCTTCTACCCACTTAGTAACGTAATCAACATCAACTAAAATATGTGTATACCCATTAGAGGCAGGAAACGGTCCCATATAGTCAAAGCCCCAAACATCAAATGGTTCAATAACAAGAGAATAATTCATATGCATTTCTTGACGTCTACTAATATTACCAATTGTTTGACATTCATCACAAGACAAGACAAACTTACAGGCATCTTTGAAGAGAGTAGGCCAATAGAAACCGGATTGCAGTACCTTGTGTGCAGTTCTATCTCCAGCATGGTGTCCTCCATATGCCTCGGAGTGACACTTGCGTAGGATCTGTTCCTGTTCATGCTCAGGTACACAATGTCTAATAACACCATCTACTCCTTCTTTATAAAGGTGTGGGTCATCCCAGAAGTAATGTCTTAAATCATAGAAACACTTTTTCTTTTGCTGGTATGTGAAACTAGGTGGTATGAATTTAGCAACAATGTAATTAGCATAATCAGCATACCACGGAGCAGTACGAGAAGTATTTATGATAGCTAATTGTTCATCAGGAAAGCTATCATTAATAGGTAGTGAATCATCAAGAACATTCTCTAACCTAGTCACGTTATCTGCAACGGGGTTCTCAGCTTTCTTTCTATCAATAATATGCAAATCAAATTCTTGTAGTAGGAGAACCCATCTAATAAGTCTCGGTTTAGCATCTTTATTTTCCATAAGATATTTAATAGCAGCATTATCAGTGTGAACAGTTACTTTAGAATCAACAATATAAGGTCTGAACTTATCACAAGTAAATACAACTGCTAAAAATTCTTTTTCAGTAGTAGCATAATTTCTCTAGGCAGTGTCTAGAGTTTTACTAGCATATTGAATAACATTTAGTTTCTTATCAACTCTTTGTCCTAGAACAACACCTACAGCATAATCGCTCGCATCACACATAATTTCAAAGGGTAAATTCCAATCAGGCGGCTGAACAATAGGTGCAGAAATTAAAGCTTTCTTAAGTATTTCAAATGCTTCTACACAATCATCATCGAAGACAAAAGGAATATCTTTTTGTAATAGATTAGTCAGAGGCCTAGAAATTTTAGAAAAGTCCTTAATGAACCTCCTATAAAAACCGGCGTGACCAAGGAAACTTCTTATACCTTTAATGTCCTTGGGACACGACATCTTTTCAATAGCATCAACCTTAGCTTTATCAACTTCAATACCTCTTTCAGAAATTTTATGCCCCAAGACAATGCCTTCATTAACCATAAAGTGGCACTTCTCCCAATTCAAAACAAGACTAGTATCTTCGCATCTCTGCAAAACTCGTTCAAGGTTGCTTAAACAATCATCAAAAGAGGATTCATAAACGGAGAAATCATCCATGAATACCTCACAAATCTTTTCACAAAAGTCAGAGAATATAGCCATCATGCATCTTTGAAAGGTAGCAGGTGCATTACATAAACCAAAAGGCATGCCTCTATAAGCAAAAGTACCGAAAGGGCAAGTAAAAGTGGTCTTTTCTTGATCCTCTGCTGACACAGGTATTTGAGAGAAACCAGAATAACCATCTAGAAAGCAAAAATGTGTATGTTTGGATAGTCTTTCTAGCATTTGATCAATAAAAGGTAAAGGGCAATGATCTTTTTTAGTAGCTTTATTTAACTTACAGAAATCAATTACCTTCCTATAACCTGTAATAATTCTTTTCGGGATCAATTCATCTTTATCATTAGGAACGACAGTAATACCTCCCTTCTTAGGGACACAATGGATAGGACTTACCCACTAACTATCAGCAACGAGATAAATTATACCTGCCTCAAGGAGCTTTAGTATTTCCTTTCTTACCACTTCTTTCATCTTAGGATTTAACCGTCGTTGGTGATCAATAACTGGTTTGGCTTCTTCCTCCAATTTTATTTGTGTTGGCATAGAGTGGGACTAATGCCCTTAAGATCATCAAGAGTATATCCAATAGCAGCACGGTGCTTCTTTAGAGTTTTCAATAATCTTTCCTCTTCCTGCTCTGAAAGGTTATCACTAATAATAACATGATATATCTTCTTTTCATCAAGATAAGCATATTTAAGTGTATCAGGTAATGGTTTAAGCTCAAACATGGGATCGCCCTTGGGTGATGGAGGATCCCCTAAGATTTCAACAAGCAAGTTGTGTTTCAAAATAGGACCCTGTTTAAAGAATACTTCATCTATTTCCCTTCTTTCATTCATAAATATATCATTTTCATGGTCTAGCAAATATTTTCTAAAGGATCATTAGGAGGCACGACAATAGAGGCAAGACTAATAATTTCATCCTTACTAGGCAATTCTTTATCATGGGGTTGTCTACGAAACTTAGCAAAATTAAACTCATGAGACATATCCCCCAAACCAATAGTAACAACATCACCTTTTCGCAATCTATCTTAGCATTAACAGTGTTCAAGAAGGGTCTAGCAAATATAATGGGACAAAAGTCATCTTGTGGGGAACCAAGAACAAGAAAATCAGCAAGATATTTAACTTTCCCACACAAGACTTCAACATCTCTAACAATCCCAATTGGTGAAGTAGTATCTCTATTGGCAAGCTTAATTGTAACATCAATTCCTTCTATCTGAGCAGGTGCAATGTCATGCATAATTTCTTCATATAAGGAACGAGGTATTGCACTAGCACTAGCACCCATATCACATAAGCCTTGATAATAATGATCTCCTATTTTAACAGAAATAACAGGCATGCCTACAACAGGTCTATGTTTCTTAGCATTGGGTCTAGCAATTCTAGCAGCTTCATCACAGAAATAAATAACATGCCTATCAATATTATCAGCCAAGAGATCCTTAACCATAGCAATACTAGGTTCAACTTTAATTTGCTCAGGTGGCGTATATGTTCTAGTATTACTCTTATGAACCACAGTTGAAACTTTAGCATGATCCTTTATCCTAACAGGGAAAGGTGGTTTCTCAATATAAGTGGAAGGAACAATAGGATCATTATAAGTGATAGTCTTTTCTTCAACTGTAATAGGTGCAACTACTTTTACTTCAGTGGGAGGATTATATTTAAACCACTTCTCCTTAGGGAGATCAACATGAGTAGAAAATGATTCACAGAAAGAAGCTACTATCTCAGAGTCAAGTCCATATTTAGTGCTAAATCCACGAAAAGCATCGGTATCCATAAAAGATTTAACACAATCAAACTTATGTGTTATACCTGACTCATTACCTTCGTCGAAATCCCAATCTTCAGAGTTGCATTTAATTCTTTCCAATAAATCCCATTTGAATTCAATTGTCTTCATCATATAAGAACCAGCGCAAGAAGTATCGAGCATGGAGCGATCGTTGAGAGAAAGCCAAGCATAAATTTTTTGAATAATCATTTCTCTTGAGAGCTCATGATTGGGGCATGAATATAACATTGACTTAAGCCTCCCCCAAGCTTGAGCGATGCTTTCTCCTTCGCGAGGCCAAAAATTATATATATATATATATATATATATATATATATATATATATATATATATATATATATATATATATATATATTACGATCATGATGAACAAGATGCATAGGATAAAACTTCTGGTGAAATTCCAATTTCAATCGTTTGTAGTCCCATGATCCCATATCATCACATAGCCTAGACCATGTCAATGCATCTCCCTTCAAAGATAAAGGGAAGACCTTCTTCTTGATAACATCATCGGGCATACCTGCAAGCTTAAATAATCCACAAACTTCATCCACATAGATTAGGTGTAAATCGGGATGCAATGTTCCATCTCCTGCAAAGGGATTAGCTAGCAGTTTCTCTACCATACCCGGAGGAGTTCCAAAGTAAACATTTTCAGTAGGTTCATTGAGGAGCAACTCTTTGCTCTATAGGTCGGGGTGAAGATACCCCGAACAAGCCCCTCAAAGGATTATGTTCCATAGTAACAAGTGACAGTAAATTTTAGCACACTATATAAATGTTTCCTTACCAAGTTCCACTTACCAAAGGCGCTTCACTCCCCGGCTACGGTGCCAGAAAAGAGTCTTGATGACCCACAAGTGTAGGGGTTCTATCATAGTCCTTTCGATAAGTAAGAGTGTCGAACCCAATGAGGAGCAGAAGGAAATGACAAGCGGTTTTCAGTAAGGTATTCTCTGCAAGCACTGAAATTATCGGTAACAGATACTTTTGTGATAAGGTAATTTGTAACAGGTAACAAGCAATGAAAGTAAATAAGGTGTAGCAAGGTGGCCCAATCCTTTTTGTAGCAAAGGACAAGCCTGGACAAATTCTTATATAAAGAAAATCTCTCCTGAGGACACATGGGAATTATCGTCAAGCTACTTTTCATCACGCTCATATGATTCACGTTCGTTACTTTGATAATTTGATATGTGGGTGGGCCGGTGCTTGGGTACTGCCCTTTCTTGGAAAAGCATCCCACTTATTATTAACCCCTATTGCAAGCATCCGCAACTACAAAAGAAGCATTAAGGTAAACCTAACCATAGCATGAAACATATGGATCCAAATCAGCCCCTTACGAAGCAACACATAAACTAGGGTTTAAGCTTCTGTCACTCTAGCAACCCATCATCTACTTATTACTTCCCAATGCCTTCCTCTAGGCCCAAATAATGGTGAAGTTTCATGTAGTCGACGTTCACATAACACCACTAGAGGAGAGACAACATACATCTCATCAAAATATCGAACGTATACCAAATTCACATGACTACTAATAACAAGACTTCACCCATGTCCTCAGGAACAAACGTAACTACTCACAAAGCATATTCATGTTAATAATCATAGGGGTATTAATATGCATTAAGGATCTGAACATATGATCTTCCACCAAATAAACCAACTAGCATCAACTACAAGGAGTAATCGACACTACTAGCAACCCACAAGTACCAATGTGAGGTTTTGGTACAAAGATTGGATATAAGAGATGAACTAGGGTTTGAGAGGAGATGGTGCTGGTGAAGATGTTGATGGATATTGACCCCCTCCCGATGAGAGGATCGATGGTGATGATGATGGTGATGATTTCCCCCACCCGGAGGGAAGTTTCCCCGGCAGAACAGCTCCGCCAGAGCCCTAGATTGGTTCCGCCAAGGTTCCGCCTCATGGCGGCGGAGTTTCGTCCCGTAAGCTTGCTTATGATTTTTTCCAGGGTAAAAGACTTCATATAGCAGAAGATGGCCACCGGAGAGCTGCCAGGGGGCCCATGAGGCAGGGGGGCGCGCCCAGGCGGTAGGCCGCGCCCCCCACCCTTGTGGCCAGGGTGTGGGCCCCTCTGGTACTTCTTCCGCTCAATATTTATTATTAATTCCAAAAATGACTTTCGTGGAGTCCTCGACTTTTGGAGGTGTGCAGAATATGTCTCCAATATTTGCTCCTTTTCCAGCCCAGAATCCCAGCTGCCGGCATTCTCCCTCTTCATGTAAACCTTGTAAAATAAGAGAGAATAGCCATAAGTATTGTGACATAACATGTAATAACAACCCATAATGCAATAAATATTGATATAAAAGCATGATGCAAAATGGACGTATCAGGGTATAAGCTTCTCACAAACTAGAGCTTCTCACAACAAGTTTCATGGTTACGGTAGGGAACGTTTCACCTTTCTGGACGAAATGATATCCGTCGCCTCTTCTCGATTTCAATTTTTTCTAGTGTCAACATAGAGCAACATGAGTGTTGTGTTAATTTTAGGAATTTTTTGGGGTTCGTTTGGACATTTTTATACATTAACTGAGTTTTCTATGCATTAATGTGCATAATTTAAATTTGAACTACAGGCGCATGCTCTAGTGCATGTAAAGGTTGAAAATCGAATGTGTGTCCTTGGTTGCATGCTTAGGCTCCATGCAAGAATATAAGAATGAATGTCAAACACCTTGCCACCGTCGCTCAGCCGCAAACATTGAGATACCTAGTTTTTAAATTCTAGTAAATCCAAAACTCATCTGAAGTTCATGAAACTTGACATGCTACCATGGAGTGGAATCAACATGTTGTGGTAAAAAAATTTGTCCCATTTGGGGTAGGTTTGGGTATAAGCTTCTCGCAATCCAGACCTTCTCACAACAAGCCTGATGGTTTTGGTAGGGAACGTGACACCTTTGGGACAAAACGATATCCGTTGCCTCTTCCTGCTTTCAAATTTTTTCTAGTGTCAACATAGAACGACATGAGTGTTGTGTCAATTTTTGGGATTTTTTGGGGTTCGCTTGGACATTTTTATACATTAATTGGGTTTTCTAGGCATTTTGTGTGCATAATTCAAATTTGAACTACATGCACATGCTCCAGTGCAGAAAAATGGGTTGACATATCAAATGTATGTCCTTGGGTGCATGCTTAGGTCCAATGCAAGAAATGGGAATGAATTTCAAACACCAGGGCACTGTTGATTGCCGGCAAAATGTTGAGATACTTTGTTTTTTAATTCTAGTAAATCCAAAAATTGCCTGAAATTCATGAAACTTGGCATGCTATCATGGAATGGCACCCGACATGCTGTGTTATTTTTCGTGTCCATTTTGAGAGAAGGCACACTCGAATAACAGCCAACAAAGGCATTTGAAAACAAATAGCTGCCACTTTAACATCTCAAATGTTTGTATAATTTAAATCATGTGTGTTATGTTAACGCCACGTGTCTCTCTTGTAATGGCTATAGGAGGTGCCGTGCGGATAGCTGCTTGACTGAACAGGAGGCGTGTGAGCGCTGTCCGGTGCGCAGGCTGACCGAGGGGCGTGCAAGTTGTCCTCCAATATGCAGGCTCACCGAAAGCGTGCGAGCTGTATACTGTGCAGGCTCACTGGGAAGCGAGCCCTTTGACTTCCATGGTCGCCCACCTTGCTCGCATCCTCTCCATTAATGGTGCCCGAGCCGCTGTTTAATACGGGCGGCCTTACTGTTCGCCTCCCATTCCCCTCCCTCCCGCATACCTCCACCAATGCCATGGCGCAGAAGGATCATCTGCCACTAGTCTTCAAGTTTGGTGAAGTTGACTCTGAGCCAGAGGAGATAGAAAATAAGGAGGAATGGGGCCTCATGGACATGGCCCTAAATGAGCTGGCCATGATGGTTGCTGCCCCCGCGCCCGTCCCAGTTCCCATCCCCGCGCCCGCGCCAGCGACCATCCCCGTAGCATTGACGGGCTGGTCATCGAGCACTATCGTAGAGCTGGAAGCCGCGGGCGCCAGCGAGGTCTCCGCGCACCCACGTGAGTTCATGTACATGCCAACGCCAGCCCTCGTGCATGTGCTCATGCGTTCCCCTACACCCACCGCGGTGTCGGTCCCCATGCGCGTGCCCTCCTCAGCAGCATGGGACGCCGCTGTCGACCACTATCTCTCAGCGCCGCCAGTTGCCATCCTCCCGCGCCCCGCCTGTCAATATCGCGACGAATGATGTTTGATTCCCAAGTGAAGAACATTATGTGCTGCCTTGAAGACTTCAAGAACGGCGTCCTGGAGGACAACAATGACAACACCGGTGCGGCACGCCGTCTCCGCTGCCGCCAGAAATAGTTCTTTTGGCTTTAATACTGTATCTTGATCATATGAATATAAATTCACAATGTGACTGAATGAAAGATATGGTTTGAATGAACTTGCATTTTTCTCTCTTAATGTACAGACTTATCAAACGATTTCCTTTTTAAAAAACGTCAATGGTTTTTAAATATAAAACACCCATCGTAAACATTTTAGTTAAAACACTCGTATGCAAACAGACAGCTTCCCCAGGAAGCCAAGGGAAAATGTGACGAGTAGGATTTGTGCAGCTCTTCATCGTAAACGTTTTATATAGAACACTCCTATGCAAAGTGAGAGCTATGGTCTTCCCCAATAAGTCAAGGGAAAATTCACAGTGCAGGATTTGTGCATCTCTTCAACGCAAATTGTCCAGATTGAATACGGTATGCAAATCCAGACTTCGACGCTAAGCCAAGAGAAAATATGCCGAGTAGGATTTATACATCCCTTCAACGCAAACAGTTGTTTTGGATGACCCGTGTGCAACCACGTACAGACAATTTGGTAAGATTTGCATCTGTCATATTGGGTATATTGCCATTTGTCAAACTGGAAAGATTGATATTTGTTGATCTACTAACATTGCCATTTGTCAACCTCGTAACACTACGATTTGTCAAAATATGCAGCTAAAAATCACTAGCACTATCTAATTTTTGCAACTAAAATTCAGTAATTAAGCATAGATTCATTCATAGGTTAAGCAGTCGTTCTTTATACGAATAGTTCAACACGACAGTTGAACCAACCAAACTTTTCCCCAATTGTTGTCAACCACGTACTGAAATAGCTAGTTCAACTATATATACTGGCTAATTTTAAGTATGTTGTATAGTTCCACCACATCTATAGTCAGATGAACTGAACAAAATAGCCCCTAAATACTACTACTATGGAGGGGCTTTGTACGACTTCTGGGGGCATCTTCTCTGCCGAGCGTGGTCAATAAGAGGCAGACGAGGAGGAGCCTACCGACATATCCTTTTATCCATTTTGATGACAAGTAGTACTTCTTACCCAAAGGAACTTTATATCCAACAGACACAAAATATCCGTTCGACTGTTGGAAATTACTGATCTGATGTCGAAGTAATTGCTGCATTGCCACCAAAGCCCACCATTTCTTAAGCTAAAGTAGACCGAGGTAATCCCTATATTAGCATATTACTAAGATAAACAGAAGGCACTATAGAAACATTTAGGACGTGAGCTTGTCAATCTGAATGTGGAGGGACGCCAGCTTAGCCCCGACCAGCAGCTTGGGCGGAACTATGAAGAAGGTCAGCTCTTGCACGTCGACGTCACCGGGATCCTTGCTACTTGTCACCTCCATTTCCACCTTGATGGCGTCAGTCGTGCCTTTGGGCTCCCCCGGCGGGCCGTTCGCCCATAGCTTGGCCACGTAGTACGGCAGTGGGGACGCCCCTGCTCTGATGCAGACGACTGACACGGTGATAGGCGCGCCAATGTCGAGCACGCCGCTGACCAAGAAAAATGCGTGGCCGTCCTCCTCCGCGAACAGCAAGAGCCGTGGCGCTGACAGTGGCACTTGCAGTTGGAGCACCTTGCCTTACTGGATCCTGTGCACGGGCATGGGATGCGCGGTGCTGATGTGGTGGTAGAGCGCTGGCGGCGGGCCTTCGTAGCTGCAGATGGGCATGGGGCATTTGCAGGGCACGAGCGGACACACGCTCTGGTGATCGGCGAGCTTGTGGTAAGTGACGTAGAGCCCACAACCTTCGTGTGGGCACTCCACCCTCACCGATGAAAGGACGGAGTCCACCGCCGTGTTCGGCACGTCGAAGCCACCGCTGTGCTCGCACTTCTGGCACTGCTGCTGGTTCCCGGGGCGCTCGACGCGGCAGTCCGCGCAGGCCAGGTGCCCTCCCTTGCACTTCAGAAATCAATCGAACGACACATCAATCAAGAAACCCGCACCTTGCTCAATCAGCCAAACGGACGAGGTGTATTCGAACCTCATACACTGGAGGTGTCAAGGGGCGGAGGCACAAGGGGCAATGGAGCACGGTGAGGTCCATCGAGACCTTAGAGAGCTCCATCGTCGGGTCCTGTTTGGTCTGCATGATCTGGCCCTCCTCGTGCACAACCATCTCTCGACTTGGGCCGGGGCATTACAAAGCTTTACCGTCACATATTTTATACTACTTCAAGGTGCATTAAATCAACACATGCAAGTATCAAAAGGAGAGTCACGGCATGCATGCATGTGTTGTAATTAATGCATCGGTAACCACAAATTATTGAAATATATCGAGTGTAGTGCTTTGATGTGTCGTGTCAACTCGTACATCAACGAGAAGTTTGATTATCCTCTACCTCGTGGACTTAACTACACCTGCCTTTGGCTGTATGACAGGTTGGCCACCCACCTGTCGGCCCCACCTGTCATACACGCAAAGGCAGGAGTGTCCCTCCCTCTCCCATGAGCGTGGTGGCTGACAAGACTAGGAGAAGCTTTCGCTACACGCTCTCCCTCCCACACGCGGTGGACATGCAGTAGTTCAATCAGTGTCAGATGGCCAGAAGCGTACTATAGTACTCCTCCAGTGCAGTAGTACTCCATCATTGTTCTACTTGCCGAAGAGGCGAAGAGCCAAGCGCAGCCCGGACGCTCCTGTGGCAGTTTCATGTCTAGAGTAGTCCATGATTACATGTATCGTGCTTGTAAGCTTAAAATCGTTAGGGTCGGCTCCATGCTATGTGGCCGTCTCAAAGTTTTTTTTTAAAATAATTAAAATAGTCTTCTGGCCCTACCTGTCACCCTGGTGATTGTAGTTTGCACGCTCATCTGATCAAGACAGGAATATATATTTTAATTTGTTTTTTTCGAAAAGGCGGGGACTCCCCGGCCTCTGCATCAGAACGATGCATACGGCCACATATATTTTAATTTGTGGTGGGTAAATGTTAGAGGTGGCAGCAAATATATTGTACACAGGGGGTCTTTTAGCCAAGTTTAGAGGCAAGCATGTGGGGCCAGTGCTATGATGTATCGCGTCAACTCGTACAACGAGGAGAAGCTTGATTTTACTACTACACGCCTTCTCCCTCACCCATGCGCGCGGTTGCTCACAAACGAGGACATGCTTTTGCTTAGTAGTACTTCTACAACAAGCTATCCGTCCCGCTCACGGTGGTCAGACATGCAACAGTGGATTCGACACTGTAGAAGTAGTAGTAGTAACATCATTGTTTGTCTTCTCGAAGAGGCGAAAAGCCAAGCGCAAACCAAACATTGCAGTTGCGAACATTGGAGCACGCATATAGCTAACCAGGCTCTTGCATGAGACAAAATTGCTATGTGAGCCCACTATTGTACTAGTACGTACAACTACTTGCTAGTATAGCCATGTAAACCAGAAAGGAGTATTTGCCCTTCTAGAGATTTCAATAAGTGACTAGGCTACACCGTGACGGAGTACATATGGAGCAAAATGAGTGAATCTGCACCGTAAATAAATACGTATCGTTTTCCTCTCCGAGGTGCACAATATTGAGTATACTGACTAGTCTCTTTTTGACACGCATTTACGTTTTTTTGACACAGTACAGACGCAAGCGCTCATATATACGCGCATACACTCACCCTATGAATGCACACACGCACGACACTATCATCTTGAAATTTATGAAGTCACCATAGGCACCTCGTCGTCGACAGGTCCATAGGTGCTTGAATGCCAAGGAGGGAGAGGGTAGCGGTTCCCGAGACATTGAACGGTCAATGATGCATCCTCAATTACATGCAGAGGGAATTAATTGGAGAAGCAGAATAGAGCCAGCATGATGTGAATGCAACAGAGTTTGGACTCTCATATAATAAAGGCGCCCCACCAGTCCAATCCATCTACTCCCAAGTCTCTGCGCAACACTGCTCACTCCAATCCAAGACCAAGTGACTAGAAGCCACAAGCACCTATGGAGGCGATGGACGCGAGCGGCAGTAGGCTGTGCCAAATCATCCAAGGCGCCAGCCTGCGGCCCCGCACCGCACAGCGTATCCAGACAGTGCTGGCGACCGCCGGCATTGTAGCCCTCGCCGACGCCGGCTTCGCCTCTCGCATGGACGACATGATGGTCAACTCCATCCACAAGTTCACCGCCGTCAAGAAGCGCACGGACGACCTTGCCATACTGCTCCAGCCCGCGCGCCCACGCTCCTCATTGTCCGCCACCCTCACCGGCCTCCATGGTGACGAACTCTTTCAAGCCCTGGTGGCCCTACAGGTGCCGGAGGTCGCGACGAAGAATGTGCACCTCGAGGCCGCACTCGCCGCGCAGCGCCTCGCCATGCAAGAAACCGTCGACCTGCACATCCAAGTCTACGAGGAAATCGTCTACATAGGCCACTACAAGGCAAGTGAGAACAGAAAGACATTGGCCTTTTTCCAGCGGCTAGAATCTTTGGACGCCATTGTTCAGAAGCACATCGACCTGTCCACGAAAGCCACTGCTACTTAGGCGCCTTTCGGTGGGCCGGTGCCCTGAGTCGAGGAGGTGGACGTCGTTGATGGATGTATCTCTTCTTTTTGCCTCCTGTAACCAGCACTGCATCGCCTCGTGGCCTTAATGTTTTATTAGTATAGTACTCCCTCCGTTCCCAAATATAAGTCTTTCTAAAGATTCCAGCAAGGGACTACTACATACGGAGCAAAATGAGTGAATCTACACTCTAAACTATGTCTACATACATCTGTATGTTGTATTCCATTTGAAATAGTATCTAAAAAGGCTTATATTTAGGAACGGAGTGAGTATATGGCATTTTTATTCCAGTTGTAACATTTTCACTGTGAGGTGGGGCCGCAGTAGAATTAGAAGAGAGACACGAGGGAGGAGAGCTAGCTGTAGCACGGACGCTGTTGTCAGATGGGACTCGTGTATATAGAATAGGAGTACTGAGCACTCGTGCCTCTTTTTTTTTGAGGGAAAAATTAGCCGTATGTCTAGTACCACTAGTTGGATGCATGCGACCTATAGCTGTCATCACTTTAGGTCTCCTTTTCAAACCGCAGCTACGCTTCACAGTACATATTTTTTTCACGCATTTATCCTCCTATATGTACTCCTAGGCTATTTCCACGTGCTCCCATTCGCCGACATGTGGGCCATACAGCAGCTGGGTCATAGTGCATCCACGACTCGGAGCATATGCCGGGGTACTTTACATTTCAGACCTCATGAATTACATGCAAACCCCCCGCAGAAGAATAAATAAATGAATGAATTACGACATGAAACTGGATTATTTTCGTAGAAACCGGAGCACGTTCATTAAATTTTGGACATAACACGTTTATAAAAAAATGACCGGACCTAAACCAGTCTAAGGGCCTCTTTGATTTTTCCCGCAAAAAGGGCCTCTTTGGTTCGCAAGATACTGAAAACACAGGAATGGGGAAAGTATGATGGCGACGAACCGAGATGAGGAGAACTCTAACTCAGTTAGAGGTTAGAGTTAGATTCTAACCCCGAACTAACTCTAAACCAAAGAGGTGTATGGATGGCAGGGTTAGATTGACAATAGATGCTCTTTCTCAATCATTTGACTACTTTGGACCCTATTTCCTGCCGAATTTGGTGTGGCCGACTCTTATGTGGCCTCCTCCCTCTCACAATTGACACAAACGAACCATCTTTACAAATCAAGCATGCAAAACATGATAATTTTTACTTTGTCCATACAAATGAGATATCCCACTTAAACATACAAGTCATCAATCAAGCTTCACAAAAAAACACTTCATGAAACAAAGCATGAGCTAACTCATCACGGAAGTCATTCATGATAGGGAGGGAGCCCGGAGCCCCTCACACACCGAGGGAGGAGCTCGCCATCATTGCTCTGGAGGAAGGCTCTATAGAGCCCAAGCCCCGGGAACCCCTCCGACGCCGGCCCTTGCGAGTTGAGGTCGACACCGGCATGGGTAGCAGGGCCGCTTGCCGCCGACTGGGAACTTAATCTTTGGGCCGCTAGAAACAATGCAAGCCTGTAACTAAAATACCTAGAAAGGTGAACTGATTCTTTGGGCCTCTAGAAATAATGCAAGTCTAAAACTGAAATACCTAGAAAGGTGAACTGAATCTTTGGGCCTCTAGAAATAATGCAAGCCTGAAATTGAAATACCTAGAAAGGTGAACTGAATCTTTGGGCCTCTAGAAAGATTTATTACCTCCTCAAGCAGCATCAAACAATTCCATGCGTGCACCACAAATCTATACCAAGTTTGATCAGGATCTACTTTTCCAAATCAGAATTAGCGCTAGAGCGAGCAAGATCAATGATATGGCCGTGAGACAGAGAAGGAACGAACAAACTCACCCCTCTCGTGACCTCCTTGGTAGATGCGCCGCCGCCGCGCACGACAGAGGGAGAAAAACGACTAGTGAAGGGGGAGAGGGGCGACCTTCGAAGGCCGGAGGGAGAGGGCGGCCGGAGTAGAGCGGCGGAGGCCGGGGAAGGAGAGGGCGGCTGGAGGAGAGAGAGGGTGAGCGGCGCTTGGGCGGGCGGCCCTATGGGGAACAGAGAGGAGTCGTGCGAGAGGGGGGGGGAGCGATCGTGTGCGGGCATGGGAGATTTTTTAGTTCTCTTTTAGTGGGCCCGAGGATAACTAGCCCAATTAGAACCTCTCCACCGGGCTAGTTTTTTCAGCTGGGTTAGAGCAAACTAGCTTAAACTAACCCCTCTTGTTTCGATAATTTGAGGCTATTTCAACCCAATCTAGCTGTAACTCAGGGATCCAAACAAACAGGAGTGTTACTATACATGCTATAGTGTGGACCATAGCACATTGTTTTTTATGGCCATATCACCACATTGTTTTCTACTGCCGGTTCACTGGGCTACCGTGGTTCACACTGCTGGTTCACTGGGCTACCGTGGTTCGCACTGCTGGTTCACTGGGCTACCGTGGTTCGCACTGCTGGTTCACTGGGCTGTCGTGGTTCGCACTCCTCCGACCTGAGTAGTAGTAGTACTAGTATATACCGCATCATTCTTTGCTCCTTCTTACTACTCTGACATGTGGGAGAGCCAGCATCCGGGTCGACATGTCATGCACCAGATTAGAGCATGGAACGGAAGGGGGGCATCACCTTGGTCGGAGCGCCAGTAATTCATGACTATAGTGAGTGGTCATATCACAAGTCTTTCCAGCAGTAATGCGCCGTCAAATCGCATAGCCCGACCTTTCCAGCAGTATGTTTGAGAATCCGCCACTCCCTCACCCTCCTAGCCTCTCTGTCAAACCGCCTACCCGAAAACTGCCGCGCGTACTGCCCGGGAAAAGCCCTGCCCTCAACTTTTAACTACACGAAAATAGTTCGAGCTTGTTTGTTCTATATAAATACAGTACTTACTGTATGTTTATTCACCCGTGGGGTTGTTCAATGAATGGAGGGGCGGGGAGCACAAGTGAACAATACTGTAGTACTACTAGTAGTAAGTAGGAGTCGTACAGTAGTCACCTTAAACAGAGAGTTTCTTTTCTTTAATGCCACGTACACAAATTGAAACGCTTGTTGTGGAGAGAAAAAAGATAATCACTCCACTATATATGTACGCAGGGGCCTGAGCGCTTGCTTTACTAGGGTTGCTCTCTTCATTCTCTCATCCTCTCCAGATATAAACAAGACAGCGGTAGCGACATTTTCTCTCTGCTCACCGCTGGTCACAGATCCGGCCGGATACCTTCGGCCGGTGCGTGTAGAGGACTAAAAGGTGCATCGTTCACGCAGTCATCGCCACCGAGGAAGGAAACCCACAGCTGCCGGAGGGGCCCGATCCTCTGCCTGTGTCGTTCTCTCTGACACAACGCCGGCTCGGGAGGTCCTCCGACCCTTCTTCCTCCCTGTCGTATTGTCCGTAGATCCGACCTGCCGCCGCCGACATCCCAGCGACCCTCAGGTATAAGTTCTTCGAAAGCGGCCTTGCTCTACTGCCCCAGCTCCCCACGTGTCTACATGTGCATCTTTTTCTACTCCCATCAACTCTTCCAAAGCCACCTAAATTTTTAGTATTATTAGAGGTAAAGCTACGTCATGCATTCGAATCTAGGGCTTTGTTCAAACAACGAAGAAAGGGGGGAAAGTGAACTAGTCTCCGCCTGGATCGCCTGGCACCTGGCCTCATGAGCTGCCAGGACGCCCCACATGTGGCACTGGAATGTAGTAGCCGCATTCAGCAAATTGAAAGGCATGAGAAAGTAGCTGTGAGGGGGGCCCTCTCATCGGCCATTGCTGGACGGCCAGAAGAGCTCTAGATACGCGGCATTGTTGAGCCCAGGAATGTCAACACAGACGCATAGCTCACTGTCCTCGCCGGGGCAGGGAGCTGCGCCTAGTGTGGGTGGCGATCGCCCCTCATAGCTCTTACCTCCTGCATCTCCTTGGTTGTCTTGGTGATGAACTCCTGAGTGCCTGGTGCCTCGCGCCCCGCGCTTTCTTCACGGAAGCGCGCGTTGAAGCACGCCTCCACATGGTGCCCGAGAGCCTCCCTCGTGACATTGGCCAGGTCAGAGCCCTCCATGGTAGAGCCCCCGAGCCCAGCCTGAGGGGGCGCCGGGTGCGCCTTCCTATGCGAGGGGGAAAGGCGCCCCATCAGTGGGCGCATGGCTTGAGGTAGAGCCGTCGGACACCCCGCTCTCCTGAGGTCCTTGGTGGAGCAGCTACTTCTTCTTCTTGGGGATGGCCTCAAGAGGGTAGACAATGCCCTCGTCATCTGTGTTCTCGACCTCTGCGGCCTGGTAGGCGCGCTAGACTGAGTGATGTCTACTACACAACCTTCTTCTTGTAGACGTTGTTGGGCCTCCAAGTGCAGAGGTTTGTAGGACAATAGCAAATTTCCCTCAAGTGGATGACCTAAGGTTTATCAATCCGTGGGAGGCGTAGGATGAAGATGGTCTCTCTCAAACAACCCTGCAACCAAATAACAAAAAGTCTCTTGTGTCCCCAACACACCCAATACAATGGTAAATTGTATAGGTGCACTAGTTCGGCGAAGAGATGGTGATACAAGTGCAATATGGATGGTAGATATAGGTATTTGTAATCTGAAAATATAAAAACAGCAAGGTAACTAATGATAAAGGTGAGCGTAAACAGTATTGCAATGGTAGGAAACAAGGCATAGGGTTCATACTTTCACTAGTGCAAGTTCTCTCAACAATAATAACATAATTGGATCATATAACTATCCCTCAACATGCAACAAAGAGTCACTCCAAAAACACTAATAGCGGAGAACAAACAAAGAGATTATGGTAGGGTACGAAACCACCTCAAAGTTATCCTTTCTGTTCTATCTATTCAAGAGTCCGTAGTAAAATAACATGAAGCTATTCTTTCCGTTCGATCTATCATAGAGTTCATACTAGAATAACACCTTAAGACACAAATCAACCAAAACCCTAATGTCACCTAGATACTCCATTGTCACCTCAAGTATCCGTGGGCATGATTATACGATATGCATCACACAATATTAGATTCATCTATCCAACCAACACAAAGTACTTCAAAGAGTGCCATAAAGTTTCTACCGGAGAGTCAAGACGAAAACGTGTGCCAACCCCTATGCATAGGTTCATGGGCGGAACCCGCAAGTTGATCACCAAAACATACATCAAGTGGATCACGTGATATCCCATTGTCACCACAGATAAGCACGACAAGACATACATCAAGTGTTCTCAAATCCTTAAAGACTCAATCCGATAAGATAACTTCAGGAGGAAAACTCAATCCATTACAAGAGAGTAGAGGGGGGAGAAACATCATAAGATCCAACTATAATAGCAAAGCTCGCGATCCATCAAGATCGTGCCATAGAGAACACGAGAGGGAGAGAGAGAGAGAGATCAAACACATAGCTACTGGTACATACCCTCAGCCCCGAGGGTGAACTACTCCCTCCTTGTCATGGAGAGTGCTGCGATGATGACGATGGCCACCGGTGAGGGATTCCCCCTCCGGCAGGGTGCCGGAATGGGCTCCCGAGAGGTTTTTGGTGCCTAGAGAGGCTTGTGGCGGCGGAGCTCCTGATCTATATTATTCTTCAATGGTTTTAGGGTATATGGGAATATATATGCGAAAGAAGTCGGTCGGGGGAGCCTCGAGGGGCCCATGAGTGGAGGGCGCGCCCAGGGAGGGTGTGCGTGCCCCCCTATCGCGTGGCCTCCTCGACGCTTCCCTGGCTTGCACTTCAAGTTCCCAGGATTGCTTCTGTTCCAAAATTAACTTTTCCGAAGGTTTCATTCCGTTTGGACTCCGTTTGATATTACTTTTCTTTGAAACACTGAAATAGGCAAGAAAATAGCAATATTGGCTGGGCCTCTGGTTAATAGGTTAGTCCCAAAAATAATATAGAAGTGTATGATAAAGCCCGTAAACATCCAAAACAGATGATAAAATAGCATGAATGCTTCATAAATTATAGATACGTTGGAGATGTATCAGTGAGCACACCGCGTCCTTCTCCTCGCAGGCGACCGTGATGATGCCGCAGCTACCTAGCATCTTGAGGACGTTGTAGCCATGGTGGGTGACCTCCATGAATTTGGCCAGGGCCGGGTACCCGAGGATGGCATTGTACGAGAGGCGAATGTTGGCGACATCAAAGTCGACGAGCTCTGTGCGGTAGTTGTCGCACTTGTCGAAGGTGATAGGGAGGCGGACCTGCCCTAATGGGGTGGTGGAGCCATCGGTCACTCCTAAGAAGGGCTTGGTAGGCTGAAGCTAGTGGTATGGCACCTGGAGTCTGTTGAACGTCTCGACAGAGAGGACATTGAGCCCTGCACCGCCGTCGATGAGTGTCTTGGTGACGAGTATGTTGCTGATGATGGGCAAGAAGAGCATTGGGAGGGAGCCGGATGTGGCCGCGCACTTGAGCTGGTCGGAGGAGTCGAAGGTGATGGCGTACTTGGACCAACTGAGCGGGCGCATAGCCCCGAGCTTGGGGAGGGCTGCCTTCACCTCACGCGCGAACTGCTTGAAGATGCAATGGGAGGCTGGGGCTTGGGAGCCGCCTAGGATGCAAGAGATGGCGCGAGGCTCCTGGAAGCCCCCAGCCCCCTCATCCTGGTGGTGATCTTCATTCCCTCTTGGTGGTGGCGGCAGCGGGGGAAGGCCAGTGTTGCCCCGAGGACGGTCCTCGTGAGGCTGGTCCCTCCAGCTGCCCTCAAGAGGCTGGCCCTGCTAGCGGTCCTCCCAAGGCTGGTCGGGTCACTCCTGACGATGGTCGCGGCCGTCCCTACGTCCTCCACCTCGGCCTCCTCTGCAGCCGTAGCCTCGATCGTTGTGCTTGGGGGGACGACCGAGGTGCCCGTCGTGGATAGCTCTGAGCTCCTCATAGTCGCTGGTGTTGTGGTTGTGCACGTTATGGAAGAAGCAGAACGGGCGGCTGCCCTTGGATACCTCTGGGTGATCGCAGCCACGCTTTTTCTCTGGTTCGGCTGCGAGCACGGCTGGTCCCTTGTGCTTCACGTCCTTGGCCTTGGTCTTCTTATCTTCTAGATCTGCGTCAGGGAGCTCGAGGAGGGAGAGGCATCCCTCCTCAGCCCTCGCACACTTGGTTGCCATGTTGAGCATCCCCAGAGAAGTGCACAAGTCCTCGTGTATGGCGAGCTCCTCCTTCATCTTGATGTCGCGGACACCATCAATGAACGCATAGATGATGGCTTCGTCCGACACCTTGGGGATCTTGAGGCGAATGCTGTTGAAGCACTGGATGTACTTCTGCAGGGTCTCTCCTGGCTGCTACTTGATGCATCGCAGGTCACGTGCGGCTAGCGGGCGGTCGCGTGTGCCCTGGAAGTTAGTGATGAAATGTTCTCGCAACTCGTCTTAGGAGGAGATCGGCCCCACTGGGAGGTTCCGGAGCCACGAGCGCACGCAATCCTTGATGGCCATGGGGAACCAGCTCGCCATGACCTTCTCGTCGCTGTTGGCCGCCTCGATGCTTAGCTTGTAGAGCTACAAGAACTCAGCCGGGTCGGGGGTGCCATCCTAGGATGGAGGCGGCTCGGGCTTGAACTTCCCCGACCAGAGAATGCTGCGTAGCTCCGGAGTGAAGGCGCGGCAACCCGCTGTGGTCCCGGGAGCCTGCCGTGGAGGTGGAGCCTAATCTTGGTGCTCGTGTGCCACCACGGCAGGTGCCGAGCGGACTTGACGTGGCGGTGCTGGGAGTGCACGAGCATCTTCTTCTGGCCACTGCACCACCTGACAGCTTTCTTCTTCACGCACCAGCGCTCTGCGTGGCGGGTCGCGTCTCGGGGCCTCACGCCTTGGCCCTAGGACGACGTCTTGACGGGGAGGTGGAGGAGGCGCTCCGAGGGCCACGTCACCTGTGACAGGTGGCGGGTGAGGCAGCTAGCGAGATGGTGCATCAGAGTCTCCGGCGGTGCTGACGAGCTCGACGATGCGATTGAGCCAGTCGTTGTAGAAGTCGTTGACCGGGCGGTAGCGTGGGAGTTCATGTGCCATGAGCAGCTCGGCCTGCGTGTTCGCCGGGCCACGACGAGCATGGGAGGACGAAGCAGCCGGAGTCGGCGACAGAGTGGCAGTGCGCCCATCGCGACGCACGGAAGGATGTAGTGACGAGGCCTGCAGCTCATGGCCCGTGGGGCCGGTGGTGGTGTTTGCCACTGACGACGAGGGACGGTGAGGATAGTCATCGTTCGCCGGTGCTGTCTAAGCGACACGGGCAGCGAGGGCGGCCCGACGCTTGGCACGAGCACGACGAGCGTCAGCCATGGAAGCGATGGAGCGGTGGCGAATCGACCGGCGGAAGAGAGGCGACCCCTACCTGGCGCGCTAGATGTCGGATTTTGGGTTCCACAGACCCTTGAGAGGTTTGAACTCTGGGGTGCGTGCGAAGAACTCAACCTCCCCAGTCTGCATACTTGCCAATCTCATGGCCTAGCTCGTCGAACTCAATGGAAAAGGGACACAACAGTTTACCCAGGTTTCGGCCACCTTGTGGTGTAAAACCCGACTCCTGCTTTGTGGTGGATAGGCCTCGAGAGCGTGATGATGAACTAGTATAGTGGAGAACAACCTCAGGAGGTGTGTTCTCTGGCTCAAGCGAGCTGGTGAGGGTGGAATGGATCTCTCCCCTCTATGGTGGTGGCTAAGTCCTATTTATAGTGGCCTTGGTCCTCTTCTGAATTGAAGGCAGGAAGGTATCCCACAACAGCCAAATTTGAAGGAGACAACTACTACATCTTATCCTGACAAAAGTAGCCTTTGCCTAGCAAAGCCTCTAGTCGTGATGCCGCGGTGGGCTCGGTGATGACCTCCGTCTTGCCGTGCTGGCGGTATTGGTCTTGTTGCACGGGAATGGAAACCTTTGGCTGATTCCTCGGGACTCCGCGCCCGCGCTTGCTTCTTTAGCATCGAAGAGGAAACTGGTGCACTGCGCCCGCTGGCGCTTGCCTGGCCTTGGTCGTCATGGCTCACATCATCCAAGCCTCATGAGATGAGACTTGCATAGAGATCTCCGCTCCTCGGGAGGCAACCTTGAGGAGGCTGACCCTTGTGGAGGCCTTGGTGTCGTCCGCCTCACGAGGCTTGGCCCCTCGCGAGGGTCTTGAGTTGTTGATGTCGAAGCTGGGCCGTACCAGGCCGTCGATGGAGCCACGTCGTGGGCTGCAGGTAGGCAAGTCTGGGTAACCCCATTCCCAAAACACCGACAGTGCCCACCTCTGGGCACCCCTCTGGTACTTCTTTGGCCCATGTTGTTCCTTCTGGTCCATAAAAATTCTCCAAAAAGTTTTGCTGCATTTGGACTCCGTTTGGTATTGATTTTCTGTGAAGTAAAAAACAAGCGAAAAAACAACAACTGGTACTGGGCACTATGTCAATGGGTTAGTCCCAAAAAATGATATAAAGTTGTCATAAAATGATTGTAAAACATCCAAGAATGATAATATAACAACGTGGAACAATAAAAAAGTATAGATACATTGGAGACGTATCAGAAGATCTGAAGTGTCACAAGGTAGTGAAAAGCCCGCTAGGCGCACCCCGGGGGGTACCCCCCAGGCTTGTGGGCCCCTCGTGGCACCTCTTGACCTAATTCCAGCTCTATAAATTCCCAAATATTCCTAATACATCAAGGATCCACCCAAAATACTTTTTTCGCCGCCGCATGTTTCTGTTCTTGAGATCCCATGTGGAGACCTTTTTCGGTACTCTGCCGGAGGGGAATCGATCATGGAGGGCCTCTACATCAACCTTTCTACCCTTCTAATGATGTGCGAGTAGTTTACCACAGACCTACGGGTCCATAGCTAGTAGCTAAATGACTTCTTCTCTCTCTTTGATCTTCAATACAATATTCTACACAATGTTTTTAGAGATCTATTCGATGTAATCCTTTTTTGCTATGTGTTTGTTGGGATATGATGAATTGTGGGTTTATGATCAGATTAGATTATCCATGAATATTATTCGAGTCTTCTCTAATCTCTTTTATGCATGATTGTTATAGCTTTGTATTTCTCTCCGATCTATCCATATGGTTTGGCCAACTAGAATGATATTGCAATGAGAGAGGTGCTTTGTGATGGGTTCCATCTTATGTTGCTCAATCCCAGTGAAAGAAAGGGATATAACACGTATTTGTCTCATTGCCATTAAGGAAAAAATATGGTTTATTCATATTAATTGGTTTTACTTTGTCTACATCATGTGATCTTGCTTAAGGCATTACTCCGTTCTTTATGAACTTAATACTCTAGATGCATGCTGGATAGCGGTTGATGCGTGCAGTAATAGTAGTATATCCAGGCAGGAGTCGGTCTACTTGTCTCGGATGTGATGCCTATATACATGATCAATGCCTTGGAGATCTTCATAACTATGCGCTTTTCTATATATTACCTAACAGTAATTTGTTTACCCACCGTATGTGTTGGGGAAGTTGCATGGAAAACAAAAAAAATTCTACACACATGCAATGATCTATCCATGGAGATGCATAGCAACAAGAGGGGACAGTGTGTCTACGTATCCTCGTAGACAGTAAGAGGAAGCGTTTAATAACGCGGTTGATGTAGTCGAACTTCTTCATGCTACAACCAATCAAGTACCGAACGTACGACACCTCCACGTTCTGCACACGTTCAGCTCGGTGACGTCCTCTGCCTTCTTGATCCAGCAAGATGATGAGGTAGTAGATGAGTTCCGACAGCACGACGGCATGGTGATGGTGATGGTGAAGTGATCTCCATAGGGCTTTGCCTAAGCACTACAAAAATATGACTGGGGTGTAAACGGTGGAGGGGGGCGGGGGGCGCCGCACACGGCTAGGCAATTGTCTGTTGTGTGCTAGGCGCCCCCTCCCACATATATATAGGTGGGAGGGAGGGAGGAGCAGCCAAAGGAGGCGTCCAACTAGGAGGAATCCTACTTGGGGTCCCTCCCAAGCCGCGCCCCCTTTCCTTATTTGGAGTGCGGGGAAAGGCAGGGGAGGGTGGCGCCCCCCTTCCTTTCTCCCATGAGAGCGAAAGGCAGGAGGGGCTAGCCCTCCCCCTTTTCCTTCCCTAGGGCTGGCCAAAAAAGGGAGGAGGTGCACCATCCCCCTTATGGGCTGGTCTATTCCCTCCTTTGGCCC
>NC_041391.1:510381873-510507944 GCF_002162155.2 Triticum dicoccoides
GTGACCCGATTCCTTCCCGGTACATGCCGAAACACTTCTAGTGTCCAAATACCATCATCCTATATATCAATATTTTACCTCTCAACCATTTCAAGACTCCTCGTCATGTCCGTGATCTCATCCGGGACTCCGAACAACATTCGGTCACCAAAACATATAACTCATATAACACTATATCGTCAATGAACGTTAAGCGTGCGAACCCTATGGGTTCGCGAACTATGTAGACATGACCGAGACACCTCTCCAGTCAATAACCAATAGCGGAACCTGGATGCCCATATTGTCTCCTACATATTCTACGAAGATCTTTATAGGCTGAACCGTTATGACAACATACGTAATTCCCTTGTCCATCGGTATGTTACTTGCCCGAGATTCGATCATCAGTATCTCTATACCTAGTTCAATCTCGTTACTGGCAAGTCTCTTTAATCGTTCCATAATACATCTTCTCATGACCAACTCCTTAGTCATTTGCTTGCAAGCTTATGATGTGTATTACCGAGAGGGCCTAAAGATACCTCTCCAATACTTGGGGTGACAAATCCTAATCTCGATCTATGCCAACTCAACAAACACCTTCGGAGATACCTGTAGAGAATCTAGTTATGTTGTGACGTGTGATAGCACACAAGGTATTCCTCCGATATCCAGGAGTTGCATAATCTCATAGTCGAAGGAATATGTATTTGACATAAAGAAAGAAATAGTAATAAAATTAAACGAACATTATGGTAAGCTAACGGATGGGTCTTGTCCATCACATCACTCTCCTAATGATGTGATCCCGTTATTAAATGATAACACATGTCCATGGTTAGGAAACATTAACCATCTTTGATCAACGAGCTAGTCTAGTAGAGGCTTACTAGGGACACGGTATTTGTTTATGTATTCACACGTGTATTTAGGTTTCCTATCAATACAATTCTAGTATGAATAATAAACCTTTATCATGAATAAGGAAATATAAAACAACAACTTTATTATTGCCTCTAGGGAATATTTCCTTCAGTATGATATGTTCAAGAGAGAAGCCTCTAGTGAAAACTATGGCTCCTGGATCTATCTTTATTATATATTAAAATCCAAAAAAAATACTTTGTGCACTTTATTACCTTTATTTTATTTTGTGTGTTTTATCTATCTATCACTATGAGATTTGATCCTTGCAATTAATCACCAAGGGATTGACATCCCCTTATTTGCGTTTTGTGCAAGTATTTGTTATTTTGTGTGTAGGTGCTGTTCACGAGGTATTGCGTGGTTCTCCTACTGGATTGATAACCTTGGTTCTTAATTGATGGAAATACTTATCTCTATTGTACTGCATCATCCTCTCCTCTTCGAGGAAATCCCAACGCAGCTCACAAGTAGCACTCCTACCTCCTACCATGAGTCCATGAGTGGAAAAAAATGGGGTGGCAGAAAGACACAGAAAAAGATGTGCCACAAAGACACTATAAAAGTGAAAGATAGAAGGAGAAACATAATTTCTATTTTATATACACAAAACAAGTACCTCAAAGCAGCAACATGTATAGAAGAGGATTAGTGATTTAGAGTAGTGCATTGAAAATTACAAAGTTGCATGAGTTTCATTTGTGATATATATACTAGTGATGACTTTATATTTCCCCCCTTTATATACTAGAAGGGCTAGAGATGTAATTCTCATATTCTTTAATTTCCGATAAATAAGATACTAGTTTTTTTATGTACTCAACTTTTCCCCTAAACTTAATCCCACAAACAACCTCGAACCACATACTAGAAGGGCTAGAGCTTGCACACTTTGTTAGCACCTTTAGGATCGACAAAACTTTCTGGTTGCATCATATATAACTCTTCTTTAAGATATCCATTGAGGAATGCAGTTTAGACGTCCATTTGCCAGATTTCATAATCACAAAATGCAGCAATTGCTAACATGATTCGAACAGACTTAAGCATTGCTACGGGTGAGAAAGTCTCATTGTAGTCAACCCCTTGAACTTGTCGAAAACACTTTTGTGAAAAGTAGAGCTTTGTAGATAGTGATATTACCATCAGCGTCCGTCTTCCTCTTGAAAATCCATTTATTCTCTATGGCTTGCCGATCATCGGACAAGTCCACCAAAGTCCATACTTTGTTCTCATACATGGTTCTATCTCAGATTTCAAGGCCTCAAGCCATTTATCGGAATCTGGGCTCATCATAGCTTCTTCATAGTTCGTAGGTTCGCCATGGTCTAGTAACATGACTTCCAGGACAGGATTACCGTACCACTCTTGTGCGGAACATGATCTATTCGACCTACGGGGTCTAGTAGTAAGTTGATCTGAAGTTTCACGATCATCATCATTAGCTTCCCCTCTAGTTGGTGTAGGCATCACGGGAATGAATTTCTCTGATGTGCTACTTTCCAAACTGAGAGAAGGTACAATTACCTAATCAAGTTTTGCTTTCCTCCCACTCACTCCTTTTGAGAGAAACTCCTTCTCTAGAAAGGTTCCATTCTTGGCAACAAAGATCTTGGCTTCGGATCTATGGTAGGTGTAACCAATGGTTTCTTTAGGGTATCCTATGAAGACGCACTTCTCCAATTTGGGTTTGAGCTTATCAGGCTGAAGCCTTTTAACATAAGCGTTGCAACCCCAAACTTTAAGAAACGACAACTAAGGTTTCTTGCAAATCCACAGATCCTATGGTGTCGTCTCAACGGATTTAGACGGTGCCCTATTTAACATGAATGCAGCTGTCTCTAATGCATAACCCCAAAATGATAGTGGGAAATCGGTAAGATACATCATAGATCGCACCATATCTAATAAAGTATGGTTATGACATTCAGACACACCATTACGCTGTGGCGTTCCAGGTGGCGTGAGTTGTGAAACAATTCCACATTGTTTTAAATTAAGGCCAAACTCGTAACTCAAATATTCGCCTCCACGATCATATCGTACAAACTTTATTTTCTTGTTACGATGATTCTCCAGTTCACTCTGAAATTCTTTGAACTTTTCAAATGTTTCATACTTGTGTTTCTTTAAGAAGACATACCCATATCTGCTTGAATCATCTGTGAAGGTCAGAAAATAACGATACCTAGCGCGTGCCTCAATACTAATTGGACCGCATACATCGGTATGTATTATTTCCAATAAGTCATTAGCTCGCCCCATTGTTTCGGAGAATGGAGTTTTAGTCATCTTGCCCATGAGACATGGTTCACCAGTATCAAATTATTCATAATCAAGTGATTCCAAAATCTAATCTGCATGGAGTTTCTTCATGAGCTTTACACCAATACGAGCAAACGGTAGTGCCACAAGTATGTTGCACTATCATTATCAACTTTGCAACTTTTGGCATCAATATTATAAATATGTGTATCACTATGATCGAGATTCAATAAACCATTCACATTGGGTGTATGACCATAATAACCCACAAGTATAGGGGATCAGTTGTAGCCTCTTTCTTTAAGTAAGAGTGTCGAACCCAACGAAGAGCTAAAGGTATAACAAATATTCCCTCGAGTTCTATCGACCACCAATACAACTCTACGCACGCTTAACGTTTGCTTTACCTAGAAAAAGTATTAAACTATAAGTACTTTGTAGGTGTTGTAGGATAGGTTTGCAAGATCATAAAGAATGTGTAAATAAAAACTAGTGACTGTTTAGATAAAGAAATAATTACGTTAGTTTAACGAGTGTGAAAAAGTGGTGGTAGGAGTTGTGGAATTGTCCCTAAGCAATTGACTATGTTACCAGACCGATAGCATGTTTTACGTGGGAGAGGCCACTCCTAGCATGTCATCCCTTACTTGGAATTCTATGCACTTATGATTGGAACTATTAGCAAGCATCCGCAACTACAAATGTACATTAAGGTAAAACCCAACCATAGCATTAAGATATATTGGTCCCCCTTCAATCTTGTATGAATCAATTTCTATGCTAGGCTGAAGCTGCTATCACCCTTTCCCTCCAATACATAGTCCTATCAACATACAACTAACCCTATGGTGTGATCCACACGTGTGCTCATATGATGGGCACCAAAGGATAGCAACATAACCACAAGCAAATTAAACCAATCATAGCAATTCACCAATTATCCGATAGGACAACAAAAATCTACTAAGACATCATAGGATGGCAACACATCATTGGATAATAATATGGAACACAAAGCACCATGTTCAAGTAGAGGGTACAGTGGGTTGTGGGAGAGTGGACCGTTGTAGATAGATGGGGGAAGGTGATGGAGGTGTTGGTGAACATGACGGAGTTGTTTGAGTAGATCGCCGTCACACGATGATTGCCAAGGCGGCGTTCCGGTGCCATCGGGAGAGAGGGGGAGAGAGCCCCCTCCTTCTTCTTCTTCCTTGACCTCCCCCTAGATGGGAGGAGGATTTCCTCTCTAGTCCATGGCCTCCATGGCGGCGAAGGGGCGAGAGCCCCTCCGAGATTGGATCTCTCACTCTATTTCCTTCTGTTTCCGCGTTTCCCGATTCTGGCCTTTCACCATTTCTTAAATTCCCAGAGATCCGTAACTCTGATTGGACTGAAATTTTAAAACGATGTTTATCCAGAAGCTTTCTTGCGGCGAAAGAAGGGCACCAACCGCATTATGGGGCGACAACAATGGTCCAGGGCGCGCCCTACCCCCTAGGGCACGCCCCTGTGGCTGGTGGGGCCCTCGAGCATCGTCTTGCCTTGATTCTTTTTCTCAAAAATCACATATATTCCAAAAAAAATCTCTGTAAGTTTTTATCGCGCTTGGACTTTGTTTGATATGGATATTCTTCGAAACAAAAAACATGCAACAAACAGGAACTGGCAGTAGGTACTGGATCAATATGTTAGTCCCAAAAATAGTATAAAAAGTTGCCAAAAGTATATGAAAGTTGTGGAATATTGGCATGAAACAATCAAAAATTATAGATACGACAGAGACGTATCAGCATCCCCAAGCTTAATTCATGCTCGTCCTCGAGTAGGTAAATGATAAAAAAGATAATTTTTGATGTGGAATGATACCTAGCATAATCTTGTGTTGGGGAACGTAGCATAAATTCAAAATTTTCCTACGTGTCACCAAGATCTATCTATGGAGTCATCTAGCAACGAGGGAGGAGTGGATCTACATACCCTTGTAGATCGCGCGCGGAAGCGTTCAAGAGAACGGGGTTGATGGAGTCGTACTCGTCGTGATTCAAATCACCGATGATCCTAGCGCCGAACGGACGGCACCTCCGCGTTCAACACACGTACGGAGCAGCGACGTCTCCTCCTTCTTGATCCAGCAAGGGGGGAGGAGAGGTTGATGGAGATCCAACAGCACGACGGCGTGGTGGAAGTAGCGGGATTCCAACAGGGCTTCGCTAAGCGCTGCGGGAGGAAGGAGATGTGTCACGGGAGGGAGAGGGAGGCGCCAGGCCTTAGGTCTGGTTGCTCCTCCTTTTCCCCACTATATATAGGGCCAAGGGAGAGGGGGGAGGCGCAGCCCTTGCCCCTTCCTCCAAGGAAGGGCGCGGCCAAGGGTGGGGAGGAGTCCATCCTCCCCAAGGCACCTCGGAGGTGCCTTCCCCTTTTAGGACTCTCCCCTTTTTTCTCTTCTCTTGGCGCATGGGCCTCTTGGGGCTGGTGCCCTTGGCCCATGTAGGCCAAGGCGCACCCCCTACAGCCCATGTGGCCCCCGGGGCAGGTGGCCCCACCCGGTGGACCCCCGGACCCCTTTCGACACTCCCGGTACAATACCGATAAAGTGCGAAACTTTTCCGGCGACCAAAACAGGACTTCCCATATATAAATCTTTACCTCCGGACCATTCCGGAACTCCTCATGATGTCCGGGATCTCATCTGGGACTCCGAACAACATTCGGTAACCACATACAAACTTCCTTTATAACCCTAGCGTCATCGAACCTTAAGTGTGTAGACCCTACGGGTTCGGGAGACATGTAGTCATGACCGAGACGTTCTCCGGTCAATAACCAACAGCGGGATCTGGATACCCATGTTGGCTCCCACATGTTCCATGATGATCTCATTGGAAGAACCACGATGTCAAGGACTTAATCGATCCCGTATACAATTCCCTTTGTCTAACGGTATTGTACTTGCCCGAGATTCGATCGTCGGTATACCGATACCTTGTTCAATCTCGTTACCGGCAAGTCTCTTTACTCGTTCCGTAACACATCATCCCGTGATCAACCCCTTGGTCACATTGTGCACATTATGATGATGTCCTACCGAGTGGGCCCAGAGATACCTCTCCGTTTACACGGAGTGACAAATCCCAATCTCGATTCGTGCCAACCCAACAGACACTTTCGGAGATACCTGTAATGCACCTTTATAGCCACCCAGTTACGTTGTGACGTTTGGTACACCCAAAGCATTCCTACGGTATCCGGGAGTTGCACAATCTCATGGTCTAAGGAAAAGATACTTGACATTAGAAAAGCTTTAGCATACGAACTACACGATCTTTGTGCTAGGCTTAGGATTGGGTCTTGTCCATCACATCATTCTCCTAATGATGTGATCCCGTTATCAACGACATCCAATGTCCATAGCCAGGAAACCATGACTATCTGTTGATCACAACGAGCTAGTCTACTAGAGGCTCACTAGGGACATATTGTGGTCTATGTATTCACACGTGTATTACGATTTCCGGATAATACAGTTATAGCATGAATAAAAGACTATTATCATGAACAAAGAAATATAATAATAACACTTTTATTATTGCCTCTAGGGCATATTTCCAACAGTCTCCCACTTGCACTAGAGTCAATAATCTAGTTCACATCACCATGTGATTAACACTGACAGGTCACATTACCATGTGACCAACATCCAAAGAGTTTACTAGTGTCATTAAACTAGTTCACATCATCATGTGATTAAGACTCAATGAGTTCTGGGGTTTGATCATGTTCTGCTTGTGAGAGAGGTTTTAGTCAACGGATCTGTAACATTCAGATCCGTATGTACTTCGCAAATTTCTAGGTCATATTGTAAATGCTGCTTCCACGCTCCACTTGGAGCTATTCCAAATGGTTGCTCCACTATACGTATCCGGTTTGCTACTCAGAGTCATTCGGATAGGTGTTAAAGCTTGCATCAACGTAACCCTTTATGTCGAACTCTTTATCACCTCCATAATCGAGAAACATATCCTTATTCCTCTAAGGATAGCTTTGACCGCTATCTAGTGATCCACTCCTTGATCACCTTTGTACTCTCTTGCCAGACATGTGGCAAGGCACACATTAGGTGCGGTACACAGCATAGCATATTGTAGAGCCTACGTCTTAAGCATAGGGGATGACCTTCGTCCTTTCTCTCTATTCTACCGTGGTCGAGCTTTAAGTCTTAACTTCATACCTTACAACTCAGGCAAGAACTCCTTCTTTGACTGATCCATCTTGAACACCTTCAAGATCATGTCAAGGTATGTGCTCATTTGAAAGTACCATTTAAGCGTTTTGATCTATCCTTATAGATCTTGATGCTCAATGCTCAAGTAGCTTAATCCAGGCTTTCCATTGAAAAACACTTTCCAAATAACCCTATATGCTTTCCAGAAATTCTACGTCATTTCTGATCAACAATATGTCAACAACATATACTCATCAGAAATTCTACAGTGCTCCCACTCACTTCTTTGGAAATACAAGTTTCTCATAAACTTTGTATACACCCAAATCTTTGATCATCTCATCAAAGCATACATTCCAACTCCGAGATGCTTACTCCAGTCCTCAGAAGGATTGCTGGAGCTTTGCATACTTATTAGCATCTTTCAGGATTGACAAAACCTTCCGGTTGTATCACATACAACCTTTCCTCAAGAAAATCATCGAGGAAACAATGTTTTGACATCCTATCTGCAAGATTTCATAAATAATGCAGTAACTGCTAACATAATTCCAACAGACTTTTAGCATCGCTACATGTGAGAAAGTCTCATCGTAGTCAACTCCTTGAACTTGTCGGGAAACATCTTAACGACAAGTCGAGCTTTCTTAATGGTGACATTTACCATCATCGTCCGTCTTCCTTTTAAAATCCATATGTACCTAACAGCCTTACGACCATCAAGTAGTTCTTCCAAAGTCTACACTTTCTTTTCATACATGGATCCTCTCTCGGATTTTATGGCCTTGAGCCATTTATCGGAATCCGGGCCCACCATCGCTTCTCCATAGCTCGTAGGTTCATTGTTGTCTAGCAACATGACTTCCAAGACAGGATTACGTACCACTCTGAAGTAGTACACATCCTTGTCATCCCACGAGGTTTGGTAGTGACTTGATCTGAAGTTTCATGATCACTATCATAAGCTTCCACTTCAATTGGTGTAGGTGCCACAGGAACAACTCCCTATGCTCTACCACACACTAGTTGAAGAGACGGTTCAATAACCTCATCAAGTCTCCACCATCCTCCCACTCAATTCTTTTGAGAGAAACTTTTCCTTGAGAAAGGACCCGATTCAAGAAACAATCCTTTATTGCTTTCGGATCTGAGACAGGAGGTATACCCAACTGTTTTGGGTGTCCTATGAAGATGCATTTATCCGCTTTGGGTTCGAGCTTATCAGCCTGAAACTTTTTCACATAAGCGTCACAGCTCCAAACTTTTAAGAAATGACAGCTTAGGTTTCTCTAAACCATAGTTCATACAGTGTCATCTCATCGGAATTACGTGGTGCCCTATTTAAAGTGAATGCGGTTGTCTCTAATGCCTAACCCATAAACGATCGTGGTAATTCGATAAGAGACATCATGGTATGCATCATATCCAATAGGGTGCAGTTATGATGTTCGGACACACCATCACACTATGGTGTTCCAGGCTGTATTAGTTGTGAAACAATTTCCACAATGTCTTAATTCTGTGCCAAACTCGTAATTCAGATATTCATCTCTATGATCATATCATAGATATTTTATCCTCTTGTCACGATGAACTTCACCCTGAAATTACTTGAACCTTTCAATAATTCAGACTCGTGATTCATCAAGTAAATATACTCAACATCTACTCAAATCATCTGTGAAGTAAGAACATAACGATGTCCACTACATGCCTCAGCACTCATTGGACTGCACACATCAAAATGTATTACTTCCAACAAGTTGCTTTCTAGTTCCATTTTACTGGAAACGAGGCTTTCAGTCATCTTGCCCATGTGGTATGATTTGCATGTCTCAAGTGATTCAAAATCAAGTGAGTCCAAACGGTCCATTTGCATGGAGTTTCTTCATGCATATACACCAATAGACATGGTTCGCATGTCTCAAACTTTTCAAAAATGAGTGAGCCCAAAGATCCATCAACATGGAGCTTCTTCATGCGTTTTATACCGATATGACTTAAGTGGCAGTGCCACAAGTAGGTGATACTATCATTACTGTCTTATATCTTTTGGCATGAACATGTGTATCACTATGATCGAGATTCAATGAACCATTCATTTTAGGTGCAAGACCATTGAAGGTATTATTCAAATAAACAGAGTAACCGTTATTCTCCTTAAATGAATAACCGTATTGCGATAGACATAATCCAATCATGTCTATGCTCAACGCAAACACCAATCTCGATGGTAGAGGGAGCGTGCGATGCTTGATCATATCAACATTGGAAACACTTCCAACACATATCGTCAGCTCACCTTTAGCTAGTCTCCGTTTATTCCGTAGCTTTTATTTCGAGTTACTAACCCTTAGCAACCGAACCGGTATCTAATACCCTGGTGCTACTAGGAGTACTAGTAAAGTACACATTAACACAATGTATATCCAATATACTTCTATCGACAGTCTTCTCATCTACCAAGTATCTAGGGTAATTCTGCTCCAGTGGCTGTTCCCCTTTATTACAGAAGCACTCAGTTTCGGGTTTGGGTTCAACCTTGGGTTTCTTCACTAGAGCAGCAGCTGAATTGCCGTTTCATGAAGTATCCCTTTGTTCCCTTGCCCTTCTTGAAACTAGTGGTTTCACCAACCATCAACAATTGATGCTCCTTCTTGATTTCTACTTTTTGTGGTGTCAAACATCGCGAATATCTCAAGGATCATCATATATGTCCCTGATATATTATAGTTCATCACGAAGCTCTAGCAGCTTGGTGGTAATGACTTTGGAGAACCATCACTATTTCATCTGGAAGATCAACTCCCACTCGATTCAAGCGATTGTTGTACTCAGACAATCTGAGCACAAGCACAACAATTGAGCTTTTCTCCTTAGTTTGTAGGCTAAGAAAATCATCGGAGGTCTTATACCTCTTGACATGGGCACGAGCCTGAAATCCCAATTTCAGCTCTCGAAACATCTCATATGTTCCGTGACCTTTCAAAAAACGTCTTTGGTGCCTCAACTCTAAACCGTTTAATTGAACTATCACGTAGTTATCAAAATGTGTATGTCAGATGTTCGCAACATCCACAGACAACGTTCGAGGTTCAGCACACTGAGCGGTGCATTAAGGACATAAGCCTTCTATGAAGCAATGAGGACAATCCTCAGTTTACGGACCTAGTCCGCATAATTACTACTATCAACTTTCAACTACATTTTCTCTAGGAATATATCTAAACAGTAGAATTGAAGCGCGAGCTACGACATAATTTGCGAAGACCTTTTGACTATGTTCAGGATAATTAAGTTCATCTTATGAACTCCCACTCAGATAGACATCCCTCTAGTCATCTAAGTGATTACATGATCCGAGTCAACTAGGCCGTGTCCGATCATCACGTGAGACGGACTAGTCAACGTCGGTGAACATCTTCATGTTGATCGTATCTTCTATACGACTCATGCTCAACCTTTCGGTCTTCTGTGTTCCGAGGCCATGTCTATGCACATGCTAGGCTCTTCAAGTTAACCCTAAGTGTTTTGCATGTGTAAAACTGTCTTACACCCGTTGTATGTGAACGTAAGGATCTATCACACCCGATCATCACGTGGTGCTTCGAAACGACGAACTGTAGCAACGGTGCACAGTTAGGGGAGAACACTTCTTGAAATTGGTGTAAGGGATCATCTTATTTACTACCGCCTTCTAAGCAAATAAGATGCATAAACATGATAAACATCACATGCAATCAAATAATAGTGACATGATATGGCCAATATCATATAGCTCCTTTGATCTCCATCTTGGGGCTCCATGATCATCTATTACAAGAACATGATCAATCTCATACATCACATATATCATTCATCACATCCTTTTGGCCATATCACATCACATAGCATACCCTGCAAAAACAAGTTAGACGTCCTCTAATTGTTGTTTGCATGTTTTACGTGGCTGCTATGGGTTTCTAGAAAGAACGTTTCTTACCTACGAAAAACCACAACGTGATATGCCAATTGCTATTTACCCTTCATAAGGACCCTTTTCATCGAATCCAATCTGACTAAAGTAGGAGAGACAGACACCCGCTAGCCACCTTATGCAACTAGTGCATGTCAGTCGGTGGAACCTGACTCACGTAAGAGTACGTGTGAGGTCGGTCCGGGTCGCTTCATCCCACGATGCCGCCGAATCAAGATAAGACTAGTAACGGCAAGCATATAGAACAACATCAACGCCCACAACTACTTTGTGTTCTACTCGTGCATAGAAACTACGCATAGACCTAGCTCTCATACCACTGTTGGGGAACGTAGCATAAATTCAAAATTTTCCTACGTGTCACCAAGATCTATCTATGGAGTCATCTAGCAACGAGGGAGGAGTGGATCTACATACCCTTGTAGATCATGCGCGGAAGCGTTCAAGAGAACGGGGTTGATGGAGTCGTACTCGTCGTGATTCAAATCACCGATGATCCTAGCGCCGAACGGACGGCACCTTCGCGTTCAACACACGTACGGAGCAGCGACGTCTCCTCCTTCTTGATCCAGCAAGGGGGGAGGAGAGGTTGATGGAGATCCAACAGCACGACGGCGTGGTGGAAGTAGCGGGATTCCAACAGGGCTTCGCTAAGCGCTGCGGGAGAAGGAGATGTGTCATGGGAGGGAGAGGGAGGCGCCAGGCCTTAGGTATGGTTGCTCCTCCTTTTCCCCACTATATATAGGGCCAAGGGAGAGGGGGGAGGCGCAGCCCTTGCCCCTTCCTCCAAGGAAGGGTGCGGCCAAGGGTGGGGAGGAGTCCATCCTCCCCAAGGCACCTCGGAGGTGCCTTCCCCTTTTAGGACTCTCCCCTTTTTTCTCTTCTCTTGGCGCATGGGCCTCTTGGGGCTGGTGCCCTTGGCCCATGTAGGCCAAGGCGCACCCCCTACAGCCCATGTGGCCCCCCGGGGCAGGTGGCCCCACCCGGTGGACCCCCGGACCCCTTTCGGCACTCCCGGTACAATACCGATAAAGTGCGAAACTTTTCCGGCGACCAAAACAGGACTTCCCATATATAAATCTTTACCTCCGGACCATTCCAGAACTCCTCGTGGCGTCCGGGATCTCATCCGGGACTCCGAACAACATTCGGTAACCACATACAAACTTCCTTTATAACCCTAGCGTCATCGAACCTTAAGTGTGTAGACCCTACGGGTTCGGGAGACATGTAGTCATGACCGAGACGTTCTCCGGTCAATAACCAACAGCGGGATCTGGATACCCATGTTGGCTCCCACATGTTCCATGATGATCTCATTGGAAGAACCACGATGTCAAGGACTTAATCGATCCCGTATACAATTCCCTTTGTCTAACGGTATTGTACTTGCCCGAGATTCGATCGTCGGTATACCGATACCTTGTTCAATCTCGTTACCGGCAAGTCTCTTTACTCGTTCCGTAACACATCATCCCGTGATCAACCCCTTGGTCACATTGTGCACATTATGATGATGTCCTACCGAGTGGGCCCAGAGACACCTCTCCGTTTACACGGAGTGACAAATCCCAGTCTCGATTCGTGCCAACCCAACAGACACTTTTGGAGATACCTGTAATGCACCTTTATAGCCACCCAGTTACGTTGTGACGTTTGGTACACCCAAAGCATTCCTACGGTATCCGGGAGTTGCACAATCTCATGGTCTAAGGAAAAGATACTTGACATTAGAAAAACTTTAGCATACGAACTACACGATCTTTGTGCTAGGCTTAGGATTGGGTCTTGTCCATCACATCATTCTCCTAATGATGTGATCCCGTTATCACCGACATCCAATGTCCATAGCCAGGAAACCATGACTATCTGTTGATCACAATGAGCTAGTCAACTAGAGGCTCACTAGGGACATATTGTGGTCTATGTATTCACACGTGTATTACGATTTCCGGATAATACAATTATAGCATGAATAAAAGACTATTATCATGAACAAAGAAATATAATAATAACACTTTTATTATTGCCTCTAGGGCATATTTCCAACATCTTGATCATATAATCTCATCATGGCATGAATATTAAGACACGAGTCATTCAAAGCAATAGTCTATAATTTGACATAAAGACAATAATACCTCAAGCATACTAATAAAGCAATCATGTCTTCATAAAATAACATGGCCAAAGAAAGTTGTCCCTACAAAATCATATGGTCTGGCTATGCTCCATCTTCACCACACAAAGTATTTCATCATGCACAACCTCGGTGTCAGCCAAACAATTGTTTCATACTTTTATATTCTCAAACCTTTTCAACTTTCACGCAATACATGAGCGTGAGCCATGGATATAACACTATAGGTGGAATAGAAGGTCGTTGTGAGGAGAAAACAAAAGAGGAAAAAGTCTCACATCAACTAGGCAAGTTAATGGGCTATGGAGATACCCATCAATCGATATCGATGCAAGTTAGTAGGGATTGCCATGCAACGGATGCACTAGATCTATAAGTGTATGAAAGATCAAACTGAAAATGAAAACCTCGGGCATTTGAGGAAGCCCATCATCGGAATATACAAGCCAAGTTCTATAATGAAAAATTCCCACTAGTATATTAAAGTGACAACATAGGAGACTCTCTCTATGAAGAACATGGTTCTACTTTGAATCACAAGTGTGGTAAAAGGATAGTAACATTGCCCCTTCTCTCTTTTTCTCTCATTTTTTTTCATTTTTTTGTTTGGGCTTCTTTGGCCTCTTTTTTTATTTGTGCTTCTTTGGCCTCTTTTATTATTTTTAAAGTCCGGAGACTCATCCCAACTTGTGAGGGAATCATAGCTTCCATCATCCTTTCCTCACATGGGACAATGCTCTAATAATGATGATCATCACACTTTTATTTACTTACAACTCAATATTAGAACTCGATATGTAGAACAATATGACTCTATATGAATGCATCTGGTAGTGTACTAGGATGTGCAATGATCTAGCGTAGCAATGTAATCAAAAAATGGACAAGCCATGAAAACATCATGCTAGCTAACTTACGATCATGCAAAGCAATATGGCAATGATGGTGCGTGTCATAAAAACGGAACGGTGGAAGTTGCATAGCAATATATTTCAGAATGGCTATGGAAGTATGGTGGCTGTTTTTAGGAAGGGTATATGGTAGGTTTAACGCACCAGCGAAAGTTTTGCGGTACTAGAGAGGCTAGCAATGGTGGAAGGGTGAGAGTGCGTATAATCCATGGACTCAACATGAGTCATAAACAACTCACATACTTATTGCGAAAATTTATTGGCCATCGAAACAAAGTACTACACGCATGCTCCTAGGGGAAGGGTTGGTAGGATTTAACCATCGCCCGATCCCAACCTCCACCTAAAGGATGGCAATCGAGGAATAAATCATGCTCCGACTTCACCACATAACGATTCACCTTATGTGCATGCTATGGGAATCACAAACTTTAACACAGGTATTTCTACCAATCCACAATTACTCACTAGCATGACTCTAATATCACCATATTTATATTGCAAAACTATTTCAAGGTATCAAACATATCATATTTAGTGATCTACCAGTTTTTATGTAGGATTCTATGACTAACCATGTGAATGACCAATTCCTGATGACTCTCTAAATAGATATAGGTGAAGCATGAGAGTTTAATTATTTCTACAAAAGATATGCCCACGCTCTAAAAAATGTAAGTTAAGAAAAATAGCATTCTACAAATGGCGGTTTTTTATGTGTAGAGAAACAGGCAATCCAAACTTCAAAAGATATAAGTGAAGCGCATGAAGCATTCTATAAAGCCATACTCAAAAGATATAAGTGAAGTGCGAAGAGCATTCTATAAGTCAACCAAGGACTATCTCATATCAGCATGGTGCATAAAATAAAAATAAAAAAGAAACACAAAAGACGCCCCAAGATTTACGCATATCATGTGACGAATAAAAATATAGCTCCAAGTAAAATTACCGATGATCGTTCGAAGATAGAGCGGATGCCTTCTGGGGAATCCCCAAGCTTAGTTGCTTGGGAGTCCTTGAATATTGCCTTGGGGGTGCCTCGGGCATCCCCAAGCTTAGGCTCTTTCCAACCTTATTCCTTCATCCATCGTGGTCTCACCCAGAACATGAAAACTTCAATCACACGAAACTTAACAAAACCCTCGTGAGATCCGTTAGTATAATAAAGCAAATTACCACTTCAAGTAATGTTGCAAACCCATTCACATTTTATTTTTGCATCGTAGCTACTGTATTATAACTTCTCCATGGCTTATACCACCGATAAAATCGATTGTTTCATCAAAACTAGCAAAACAATGCATGAAAAACAGAATCTGTCTTAAACATGACATTCTGTAGTAATCTGAACATCTACCATACTTCTATAACACCAAAAATTCTGCAAAAATAGTAAAAAATAAAAAAATTGTATATAAGTACTGCGCAAAAAGTTTTAAAAGCTTTTGGCATTCTAGTATAAAATGTAATTCATGCGCTATAGCCAAAGTTTCTGTTTTTCCACTGCACATACCAAACAAGCAATCTAACCATCCTCAAGGCAAATCTTGGCACATTATTTTTATAATACAATGGATTTTTACAAGGGGGTAATTATTTTTGTTGAAAACTTTCTGTAATTAAGATTCACAAAGTTTCCATGGGAATGAACAAAGTTCAAGGCATGCTCCCTCTTTAACAATGCTCGTCTCTCTCACTTTCACTTTTCTTTTCGAAAAAGTTTTAGGTTCCCCTCTTATTTTTTAAACTATATGAAAGCACACAACAGAAATAAATGACTCTCTAAAACTCCCGGGTTGTCTCCCTGGCAACGCTTTCTTTAAAGCCATTAAGCTAGGCATATAGTGCTCAAGTAATGGATCCACCCGAATCCCAAGGTATATCAAAGCCAATTTTAATTAAAATGATTTGTGATTTAGTAGTGAGCACAAAGTAACATATATCATGCAACAACAAAGTCTAACTCTCTTCCTATGCATCGGCATGTCATAAAAGAACAATTCAAGCACATCAAGTAAAGGCCAATACAAAGCATAACTAGTTTCTTGCAATTTTGTCGTACTGGAAAAATAGAGAGGCGGAGATGTATGTCCTCTCTCTTAATAATTGCAAGTAGATACAGCAAGCACATGCATATTATATTTATCAAAATAATCATGTGTAGTAGTAAAATGCAACCCATCAATATAATCGATAATAAGTGCAAACTTGCCCAATATAGTGTAGTTGGGAGAATTCAAAAAGATAATAGGACTATCATGCGTGGGGCAATAGCAACAATTTCATTCTTAACATAAGGAACTATAGAAAGTTCATCTCCATAAGCATAATTCATATTGGCATCATGGCCACAAGCATAGCAAGTATCAAGTTCATCAAAAAGGGATATTTCAAACAAATCAAAGGGATCATAGCAATCATTCTTCGGTAAGCACAAAGGGAAATTAAACAATGTATGAGTTGAAGAGTTACTCTCATTAGAAGGTGGGCACGGGTAGCTAATCCACTCTTCCTCCTTTTGTTCTTCGCTCTCCTCATCTTTTTCATCTAATGATCTCACTGTGTCATCAATTTCTTCTTCCATAGATTCCTGAAAAATATTAGTCTCTTCTTGGACAGCGGAGACTTTCTTAATAAATGCATCAATATCGGAATTATATTCATAGTTCTCATAGCAATATTTAAGTATAGCATAATTTTCAGGTCTATAAACAGCATCAACATAATTTTCACACTTTTCAAACAAAGATTCAATTTCATAAGCACCCTTAAAAGCAATGAATTCTTCTATTCGTTCCACATCATAGTAATCATATATACCATTAGCATAATAAGCCAAGGTTTTATTATCAATAAATTTACAAGAAAAGGGAAGGTGTCGAGCCTTCGTACTAGAGCAACAAGTATAATTGTACTCTGGCATAAATTCCAAGCATACCAATGCCACATACGAATTTGATCCCATAATAGTTTCCCTTTTTAAGTCAAGAAATAATCCCTAAAGTATTCATGTTGATACAAACGTGTCTCCCATTATCAAGTTGAACGGGGTCTCAGGATTATAAAAGTAGTATTCAATATTTTTCACATAACGAGCATCGAGGGTTTTAGGAGATTCCCCATCTCCATGAGTAGCAAGTACACCAATTTTTTTTGGTATTTCGTGTTCTATATCCATAACTAAAGATAGAGAACAATTTAGAACAGCAAATAAAATCTACTTAGTGATAAATCAAACAAGCACACACGAGAATATTGACCCCACACTATTGCTCCCCGGCAACGGCGCTAGAAAAAGGTATTGATAACCGATCAGTTGTAGCCTCTTTCGATAAGTAAGACTGACGAACCTAATGAGGAGCTAAAGGTAGAACAAATATTCTCTCAAGTTGTATCGACCACCGATACAACTCTACGCACGCTTAATGTTCACTTTACTTAGAACAAGTATGAAACTAGAAGTACTTTCTAGGTGTCATAGGATAGGTTTGCAAGATAATAAAGAATGCGTAAATAAAAACTAGGAGCTGTTTAGATAAAGAAACAACTACGTTAGTTTAATGAGTGTGGAAAAGTGGTGGTAGGAGTTGTGGAATTGTCCCTAAGAAATTGACTACATTACTAGACCGATATCAAGTTTTATGTGGGAGAGGCCACTCCTAGCATGTCATCCCTTACTTGGAATTCTATGCACTTATGATTGGAACTATCAGCAAGCATCCGCAACTACAAACGTTCATTAAGGTAAAACCCAACAATAGCATTAAGATATATTGGTCCCCCTTCAATCCCGTATACATCCATTTCTATGCTAGGCTGAAGCTGCTATCACCCTTGTCCTCCAATACATAGTCCTATCAACATACAAATAAACCAATGGTGTGATCCACACGTGCATTCATATGATGGGCACCAAAGGATAGCAACATAACCACAAGCAAATTAAACCAATCATAGCAATTCACCAATTACCCGATAGCACAACACAAATCTACTCAGACATCATAGGATGGCAACACATCATTGGATAATAATATGAAACATAAAGCACCATGTTAAAGTAGAGGGTACAACGGGTGGCAGGAGAGTGGACCGCTTTAGATAGATGGAGGAAGGTGATGGAGGTGTTTGTGAAGATGATGGAGTTGTTGTAGTAGATCGTCGTCGCATGATGACTGCCCCGGCGGCTTTCCGGCGCCACCGGGAGAGAGGGGGAGAGAGCCCCCCTCCTTCTTCTTCTTCCTTGACCTCCCCCTAGATGGGAGGAGGGTTTCCCTCTGGTCCATGACCTCCATGGGGGCGGAGGGGCGAGAGCCCCTCCGAGATTGGACCTCTCTCTCTGTTTCCTTCTGTTTCAACGTTCCCCGATTCCGGTCTTTCACTATTTCTTAAATTACCGGAGATTTGTAACTCCGATTGGGCTGAAATTTTAACAAGATGTTTATCCGGATATTAGCTTCCTTGCGGCAAAAGAAGGGCACCAGTCGTATTACGGTGTGACCACAAGTGTCCAGGGCACGCCCTACCCCCTAGGGTGCACCCATGTGGCTTGTGGGCCCCTCGAGCATCGTCTCGTGTTGATTCTTTTTCCCAAAAATCACATATATTCCAAAGAAAAATCTTTGTAAGTTTTTATCGCGTTTGGAATTCCTTGATATGGATATTCCACGAAACAAAAAACATGCAACAAACAGGAACTGGCACTGGCAACTGGATCAATATGTTAGTCCTAAAAATAGTATAAAAAGCTGCCAAAAGTATATGAAAGTTGTAGAATATTGGCATGAAACAATCAAAAATTATAGATACGACGTAGATGTTTCAGACCATAGAAGGTTTTATTCATGTAAATAGAACAACAATTAATCTTTGTCTTAAATGAATAACCGTATTGCAGTAAACATGATCTAATCATATTCATGCTCAACGCAAACACCAAATAACATTTATTTAGGATCAAGACTAATCCCAAAGGTAGAGGGAGTGTGCGATGGTGATCGTATCAACCTTGGAATCACTTCCAACACACATCGTCACCTCGCTCTTAACTAGTCTCTGTTTATTCTGCAACTCCTGTCTCGAGTTACTAATCTTAGCAACTGAACCAGAATCAAATACCCAGGGGCTACTATTAATACTAGTAAGGTACACATCAATAACATGTATATCAAATATACCTTTTTTCACTTTCCCATCCTTCTTATCTGCCAAGTATTTGGGGCAGTTCCGTTTCCAGTGACCATTTCCTTTGTAGTACAGGCACTCAGTTTTAGGCTTGCGTCTAGCTTTGGGCTTCTTCATGGGAGCGGCATCTTGCTTGACATTCTTCTTGAAGTTCCCTCACTTTCCCTTGCCCTTTTTTCTTGAAACTAGTGGTCTTGTTAACCATCAACACTTGATGCTCTTTCTTGATTTCTACCATCACCGATTTCAGCATCGCAAAGAGCTTGGGAATTATTTTCGTCATCACTTGCATATTATAGTTCATCATGAAGTTCTGGTAGCTTGTTGATAGTGACTAGAGAACTTTGTCAGTCACTATCTTATCTGGAAGATTAACTCCCACTTGATTCAAGCGATTGTAGCACCCAGACATTCTGATCACATGCTCACTGGTTGAGCTATTCTCCTCCATCTTGTAGGCAAAGTACTTGTCAGAGTTCTCATACCTATCAGCATGGGCATGAGTCTGAAATACCACTTTCAGCTCTTTGAACATCTCATATGCTCCATGGAGTTCAAAAAGATTTTGAAGTCCTGGCTCTAAGCCGTAAAGCATGCCGCACAAAACTATTAAGTAGTCATCATATCGAGCTTGCCAAACATTCATAACCTCTGCATCTGCTCCTGCAATAGGTCTGTCACCTAGCGGTGCATCAAGGACATAATTTTTTTGTGCAGCAATGAGGATAATCCTCAGATCACGGACCCAGTCCACATCATTGCTACTATGATCTTTCAACTTATTTTTCTCTAGGAACATATCAAAAATAGGGGAGCTATACTGTGAGCTATTGAACTACAACATAGATATGCAAAAAACTATTAATACCAAGTTCATGATAAATTTAAGTTCAATTAATCAAATTACTAATGAACTCCCACTTATATTAACATCCCTCAAGTTATTTAAGTGATACATGATCCAAATCAACTAACCCATGTCTGATCATCATGTGAGATGGGGTAGTCATGAATGGTGAACTGCAATATGTTGATCATATCTACTATATGACTCATGTTCGACCTTTCGGTCTCCAGTGTTCCGAGGCCATGCATGTACATGCTAGGCTTGTCAAGTTTAACCCAAGCATTCTGCATGTGCAAAACTGTCTTACACCCATTGTATGTGAACATAGAGTCTATCACACCCGATCATCACGTGGTGTCTCAAAACGACAAACTGTAGCAACGGTGCATACTCTGGGAGAACACTTTTATCTTGAAATTAAGTGAAGGGATCATCTTATAATGCTACCATCGTTCTAAGAAAAATAAGATGCATAAAAGATAAACACCACATGCAATCAAAATATGTGACATGATATGGCCATCATCATCTCGTGCTTTTGATCTCCATCTCCAAAGCATCGTCATGATCTCCATTGTCACTGGCTCAACACCTTGATCTCCATTGTTGCGTCGTGGTCGTCTCGCCAACTATTGCTAACTCATAGTGATAAAGTAAAGCAATTACACGGCGTTTGCATTTCATACAATAAAGAGACAACCATAAGGCTCCTGCTAGTTGCTTGATATCTTACAAACATGATCATCTCATACAATAACGTATCTCACATCATGTATTGACCATATCACATCACAACATACCCTGCAAAAACAAGTTAGACGTCCTCTACTTTGTTGTTGCAAGTTTTACGTGGCTGCTATGGGTTTCTAGCAAGAGCCATTCTTACCTACGGCAAAAACCACAACGGTGATTTGTCAAGTTTGTTGTTTTAACCTTCTTCAAGGACTGGCCGTAGTCAAATTCGGTTCAACTAAAGTAGGAGAAACAGACACCCGTTAGTCAGTCGGTGGAACCGGTCTCATGTGCGTGGACATGTAAGGTTGGTCCGGGCCGCTTCATCCCACAATGCCGCCGAATCAAAATAAGACGTTGGTGGTAAGCAGTATGAATATCACCGCCCACAACTCTTTGTGTTCTACTCGTGCATATTATCTATGCATAGACCTGGCTCTTGATGCCACTGTTGGGGAACATTGCATGGAAAACAAACAATTTTCTATGCACACACAATGATCTATCCATGGAGATACATAGCAATGAGAGGGGAGAGTGTGTCTACGTACCCTCGCAGACAGTAAGCGGAAGTGTTTAACAATGCGGTTGATGTAGTTGAACTTCTTCGTGCTCCAACCAATCAAGTACCGAACGTACGACACCTCCGTGTTCTGCACACGTTCAGCTCGGTGACATCCTCTGCCTTGTTGATCCAGCAAGATGGTGAGGTAGTAGATGAGTTCCGGCAGCACGGCGTCATGGAGACGGTGATGGTGAAGTGATCTCCACGGGGCTTTGCCTAGGCACTACAAAAATATGACCAGGGGTGTAAACGGTGGAGGGGGGCGCCGCACACGGCTAGAAATTTGTCTGTTGTGTGCTAGGCGCCCCCCTCCCACATATATATAGGTGGGAGGGAGGGAGCAGCCAAAGGAGGCGCCCAAGTAGGAGGAATCCTACTTGGGGTCCCTCCTAAGCCGCGCTCGCTTTCCTTATTTGGAGTGCGGGGAAAGGCAGGGGAGGGTGGAGCCCCCCTTCCTTTCTCCCATGAGAGGGAAAGGCAGGAGGGGCTAGCCCTCCCACTTTTCCTTCCCTAGGGCTGGCTAAACAAGGGAGGAGGCGCACTAGCCCCCTTGTGGACTAGTTTGTCCCCTCCTTTCGCCCATAAGGCCCGTAACTTGCCGGGGGTGCCCGGAACCCCTTATGGTGACCCGATTCCTTCCCAGTACGTCCCGAAACAATTTCGGTGTCCAAATACCATCGTCCTATATATCAATATTTACCTCTCAACCATTTCAAGACTCCCCATCATGTTCGTGGTCTCATCTGGGACGCCGAACAACATTCGGTCACCAAAACATATAACTCATATAACACTATCGTCAACGAATGTTAAGCTTGCGGACCCTGCGGGTTCGAGAACTATGTAGACATGACCGAGACACCTCTCCGGTCAATAACCAATAGCGGAACCTGGATGCCCATATTGGCTCCTACATCTTCTACGAAGATCCTTATCGATTGAACTGTTATGACAACATAGGTAATTCCCTTCGTCCATCGGTATGTTACTTGCCCAAGATTCGATCGTCAGTATCTCTATACCTAGTTCAATCTCATTACCTGGAAGTCTCTTTACTCGTTCGATAGTACATCACCTCGTGACCAACTCCTTAGTCATTTGCTTGCAAGCTTATGATGTGTATTACCGAGAGGGCCAAAAGATACTCTCCGATACTCGGAGTGACAAATCCTAATCTCGATCTATGCCAACTAAACAAACACCCTCGGACATACATGTAGAGCATTTTTATGATAACCCAGTTACATTGTGATGTTTGATAGAACATAAGGTATTCCTCCGGTATCCGGGAGTTGCACAATCACATTGTCAAAGGAATATGTATTTGAGATGAAGAAAGCAATATCAATAAAACTAAACAGTCATTATGCTAAGCTAACTGATGGTCTTGTCCATCACATCATTCTCCTAATGATTTGATCCCGTTATCAAATTACAACATATGTCCATGGTTAGGAAACCTTAATCATCTTTGATCAGTGAGCAAGTCCAATAGAGGCTTACTAGGGACACGGTATTTGTTTATGTATTCACTATGTATTTAGGTTTCCAATCAATACAATTATAGCATCAATAATAAACCTTTATCATGAATAAGGAAATATAAAATAACAACTTTATTATTGACTTTAGGGCATATTTCCTTCAGTATGCTATGTTCAAGAGAGAAGCCTCTAGTGAAAACTATGGCTCCTGGATCTATCTTTTTTATATATTAAAATCCAAAAAAGTACTTTGTGCACTTTATTACGTTTATTTTATTTTGTGTTTTTATCTATCTATCACTACGAGATTTGATCCTTGCAATTAATCACCAAGCGATTGACATCCCCTTGTTTGCGTTTTGTGCAAGTATTTGTTATTTTGTGTGTAGGTGCTTTTCATGAGGTATTGCGTGGTTCTCCTACTGGATTGATAACCTTGGTTCCTAACTGAGGGAAATACTTATCTCAACTATACTGCATCATCCTCTCCTCTTCGAGGAAATCCTAACGCAGCTCACAAGTAGCACTCCTACCTCCTACCGTGAGTCCATGAGTGGAAAAAAATGGTGTGGCAGAAAGACACAGAAAAAGATGTGTCACAAAGACACTATAAAAGTGAAAGATAGAAGGAGCAACATAATTTCTATTTTATATACACAAAAGAAATACCTCAAAGTAGCACCATTGATGACCCACAAGTGTAGGGGATCAATCGTAGTCCTTTTGATAAGTAAGAGTGTCAAACCCAACGAGGAGCAGAAGGAAATGATAAGCGGTTTTCGATAAGGTTTTCTCTGCAAGCACTAAAATTGTAGGTGATAGATAGTTTTGTGATAAGATAAATAGTAACGAGTAACAAGTAAATAAAGTAAATAAAGTGCAGCAAGGTGGCCCAATCCTTTATGTAGCAAAGGATAATCCTGGATAATTTCTAATAATGATAAAGGAGCTCCCGAGGACACATGGGAATTATAGTCAAGCTAGTTTTCATCACGTTCATATGATTCGTGTTCGGTACTTTGATAATTTGATATGTGGGTGGACCGGTACTTGGGTACTGCCGTAACTTGGACAAGCATCCCACTTATGATTAACACCTATTGCAAGCATCCACAACTACAAAAGAAGTATTAAGGTAAACCTAACCACAACATTAAACATATGGATCCATATCAGCCCCTAACTAAGCAACACATAAACTAGGGTTTAAGCTTCTGTCACTCTAGCAACCCATCATCTACTTATTACTTCCCCATGCCTTCCTCTAGGCCCACATAATGGTGAAGTGTCATGTAGTCGACGTTCACATAACACCACTAGAGGAAAAGACAACATACATCTCATCAAAATATCGAACGAATACCAAATTCACATGACTACTAATAGCAAGACTTCACCCATGTCCTCAGGAACAAACGTAACTACTCACAAAGCATATTCATGTTCATAATCAGAGGAGTAATAATATGCATAAAGGATCTGAACATATGATCTTCCACCAAGTAAACCAATTAGCATCAACTACAAGGAGTAATGAACACTACTAGCAACCCACAGGTAACAATTTGTGGTTTTGATACAAGATTGGATACAAGAGATGAACTAGGGTTTTGAGAGGAGATGGTGCTGGTGAAGATGTTGATGGAGATTGACCCCCTCCTGATGAGAGGATCATTGGTGATGACGTTGGTGATGATTTCCCCCTCCCGGAGGGAAGTGTCCCCGGCAAAACAGCTCCGCCGGAGCCCTAGATTGATTCCGCCAAGGTTACGCCTCATGGTGGCGGAGTTTCGTCCCGTAAGCTTGCCCACGATTTTTTCCAGGGTAAAAGCAATGATATAGCAGAAGATGGACGCCGGAGGCCCACCAGGGGGCCCAGGAGATAGGGGGCATATTTCTTTCGCTCAGAAATTCTTATTAATTCCAAAAAGTTGTTTCGTGGAGTTTCAGGACTTTTGGAGCTGTGCAGAATAGGTTTCCAACGTTTGCTCCTTTTCCAGCCAGAATTCCAGCTGTCGGCATTCCCCCTCTTCATGGTAAACCTTGTAAAATAAGAGAGAATAGCCATATGTATTGAGATATAATGTGTAATAACAGCCCATAATGCAATAAATATCGATATAAAAGCATGATGCAAAATGGACATATCAACTCCCCCAAGCTTAGACCTCGCTTGTCCTCAAGCGGAAGCGGAAATCAAAAAATATGTCCACATGTTTAGAGATAGAGGTGTCGATAAAAATAAAATACGGACATGAGGGCATCATGATCATTCTTATAACATCAACATATATAGATTTTGTCGTATGATTTCCTATGCTCAAGTGACAATCAATTCACAATGTCAAGTATGGTTCAAAAACTTCATTGGGAACTAACAAACTATAATCTCAATCATTGAAGCAATTGCAATTTATCATAACATCAGAAAGAGTCAATAATAGAGCTTTTCAGCAAGCTCACATACTCAACTATCTCGTAGTCTCCTATAATTGCTAACACTCACGCGGAACTTGTGGTTATAGAGTTTCAGCCGGACACTGAGAAAGATAGGTGCTTATTGTGTTGCCTCCCAACGTATTCACCTTTACGTTATGTCAACAATAATAGCCCATGCTAACTTACATCCAATTGGATATATATATATATCATGATCTTTCAAACACGAGGAGCTTGCCAAAGGATAAAATGAAAAAGGGAAAGGTGAGGATCACCTTGACTCAAGCATAAAGTAAAAACATAAAGTAAAAGATAGGCCCTTCGCAGAGGGAAGCAGAGGTTGTCATGTGCGTTTAGGGTTGATGCACAAAATCTTAATGCAAAAGAATGTCACTTTATATTGCCCCTTGTATGTGGACCTTTATTAGGCAGTCCGCCGCTTTTATTACTTCAACAACAAGATCGTACAAAGCTTATTTTCTCTGCACTAATAAGTCATACATATTTAGAGAGCAATTTTTATTGCTTGCACCGATGACAACTTACTTGAAGGATCTTACTCAATCCATAGGTAGGTATGGTGGATTCTCATGGCAAAACTGGGTTTAAGGATATTTGGAAGCACAAGTAGTATCTCTACTTGGTGCAAGGAATTTGGCTAGCATGAGGGGGAAAGGCAAGCTCAACATGTTTGGAAGGTCAATGACAATATACTTTAACTGAGATGTCGGAAAACATAAACCATTACGTTGTCTTCCTTGTCCAACGTCAACTCTTTTAGCATGTCATACTTAATGAGTGCCCCCAATTATAAAAGGTGTCCAAGATAATATATTTATATGTGAACCCCTCTTTCCTTATCACTTCCTATTAATTGCAACAATGACCAAGGCTAAGTTTATCACCTCTCAACAATTTTTATGCCTCATACTTTCTATGTGTGAAGTTATCACTATCCGTAAGATCAATATGAACTCCATTATTCTTTCTACTTTCTCAAGATCATAGCAACATAGCAAAGCCCTTGACTCAACACTAATATTTATTATAGATAACTCACAGACTCGATTACAAAAAGGGATCACAAAGCAAAACTCAAACTACTTGATATCAAAACTTCAATCTACTAGATAAAGATACTACTAAAAGGATCGAACTAAATAAAGCGATAAAGATAGGAGTGTGATGGTGATACGATACCGGGGCACCTCCCCCAAGCTTGGCAGTTTCCAAGGGGAGTGCCCATACCCAAGTGATTATTTCCTCGGAGGTGGTGAAGTAGGAGTTGTTGATGATGTAGGCTTGTCATCCGTGTTCCAAGGCATAGGCTCTCCATCATAAAAGGATGATCGAGTCTCCAGGATCCTTAAATCTACAGCCAAACTCATTCGCTTGAATCTATATTCATACTCACAGTTCTGGTTTTGCAGGTCATAGATCTGGGCTTGGAGGTGCTTGATTTTCTCTTGAAGCTTGAAGATGGTCTCCCCAATGACTTTAGCATCTAGCTTGTGGTTGTTGGTGAACTCCATGATCATCATCTGGTTGGCGTTGAGTCCACGCTCCACCATCCCTTGACACTTGAAAACTTCCTGCTCCACGGCTTCGAGCTTTGTCTCCACACTCCCGGTACGCCTTGGTCCCTCCACACCGCGGATGTGCAGCACCCCCTCACGCATCTCAATGGTTTGAGGGTGTTGCAGCACCTCCGCAAGATAGGGGTTGATAACCCTCTAAAAAAACTTGTCCTTGGGAGCGCTTGGAGATGCCATGATACTCTAGATCTAAAACAAAAACAGCTCGAAACGAAAACAAAGGATATTTGTGTGATACGGTGGTCAAAACCTTCGGGAGTATATATAATGAATTTTTATCGACCAAAATATGTAATGTGCAAGAAAACGGAGTTCGGGAGGCACACGAGGGGCCCACGAGACAGGGGGGCGCGCCCTCCACTCTCGTGGGGGCCTCGTGTCCCTTTCGGACTACTTCTTTCTTCCTAAAATTCTTAAATAATCCAAAACTGATAAAAATTGCCATTAGAGTTGTTTTGGAGTCGGTTTACTTACCGTACCACATACCTATACCTTTTCGGAGCCTGGAACGTTCTAGAAAATGTCCCTTATGTATTCCTCAGGGGTCACAGTTTCAATAATATTAGTTTCAACGTTGATAGGATTACCTGAAATATAGTGTTTAATTCTTTGACCGTTTACCACCCTTGGACTTGTGCCCTCAAAATTGTTGATTTTTATAGCACCAGAACGATAGACCTCCTCGATAACTTAGGGACCTTCCCATTTTGAAAGAAGTTTTCCTGCAAAAAATCTTAATCAAGAGTTGAATAATAACACATAATCTCCTACGTTAAACTCACGCTTTTGTATCCTCTTATCATGCCAACGTTTGACTTTTTCTTTGAAAAGCTTGGCATTCCCATATGTTTGGGTTCTCCATTCATCAAGTGAGCTAATATCAAACAACCTCTTCTCACCGGCAAGTTTGAAGTCATAATTGAGCTCTTTGATAGCCCAGTATGCTTTATGTTCAAGTTCAAGAGGTAAATGACACGCTTTTCCATAAACCATCTTATATGGAGACATACCCATAGGATTTTTGTATGCAGTTCTATAGGCCCATAATGCATCATCAAGTTTTTTGGACCAATTCTTTCTAGATCAATTCACAGTCTTTTGCAAAATTAATTTGAGCTCTCTATTGCTCAACTCTACTTGACCACTAAACCGTGGATGATAAGGAGATGCTATTCTATGATTGACATCATACTTAGCATGCATCTTACGGAAAGCACCATGAATAAAATGTGAACCACCATCAGTCATAAGATATCTAGGGACTCCAAACCTCGGAAAAATAACTTCTTTAAGCATTTTAATAGAAGTGTTATGATCAGCACTACTAGTTGGAATAGCTTCTACCCACTTAGTAGCATAATCAACATCAACTAAAATATGTGTGTAACCATTAGAGGCAGGAAAAGGTCCCATATAATCAGAGCCCCAAACATCAAACAGTTCAATAACAAGAGAATAATTCATAGGCATTTCTTAACATCTACTAATGTTACCTATTCTTTGACATTCATCACAAGACAAGACAAACTTACGAGCATCTTTGAAGAGAGTAGGCCAATAAAAACCAGATTGTAGTACCTTGTGTGTAGTTCTATCTCCAGCGTGGTGTCCTCCATAAGATTCAGAGTGACACTTGCGTAGAATCTGTTCCTGTTCATGCTCAGGCACACAACGTCTAATAACACCATCTACTCCTTCTTTATAAAGGTGTGGATCATCCCAGAAGTAATGTCTTAAATCATAAAAGAACTTTTTCTTTTGCTGGTATGTGAAACTAGGCGGTATAAATTTAGCAATAATGTAATTAGCATAATCAACATACCAAGGAGCAGTACGAGAAGCATTGACGACTGCTAATTGTTCCTCAGGAAAGCTATCATTAATAGGCAGTGGGTCATCAAGAACATTCTCTAACCTAGACAAGTTGTCTGCAACGGGGTTCTCAGCTCCCTTTCTATCAATAATATGCAAGTCAAATTCTTGGAGCAAGAGAACCCATCTAATGAGTCTAGGCTTAGCATCTTTCTTTTCCATAAGATATTTAATAGCAGCATGATCAGTGTGAATAGTAACTTTGGAATCAACAATATAAGGTCTAAACTTATCACATGCAAACACAACTGCTAAGAACTCTTTTTCAGTAGTAGCATAATTTCTCTGGGCAGTATCAAGAGTCTTACCAGCATACTAGATAACATTCAATTTCTTATTGACTCTTTGCCCTAAAACAACACCTACAGCATAATCACTAGCATCACACATAATTTCAAAAGGTAAGTTCCAATCAGGCGACTGAACAATAGGTGCAGTGATCAAAGCTTTCTTAAGTACTTCAAATGCTTCTACACAATCATCATCAAAGACAAAAGGAATATCTTTTTGCAATAAATTAGTCAGAGGCCTAGAGATTTTAGAAAAGTCCTTAATGAACCTCCTATAAAAACTGGCATGACCAAGTGAGGGAGTCCCGGACTAGGGGGTGTCCGGATAGCCGAACTATCATCATCGGCCGGACTCCAAGACTATGAAGATACAAGATTGAAGACTTCGTCCCGTGTCCGGATGGGACTTTCCTTGGCGTGGAAGGCAAGCTTGGCGATACGGATATGTAGATCTCCTACCTTTGTAACTGACTCTGTGTAACCCTAGCCCTCTCCGGTGTCTATATAAACCGGATGGCTTTAGTCCATAGGACGAACAACAATCATACCATAGGCTAGCTTCTAGGGTTTAGCCTCCTTGATCTCGTGGTAGATCTACTTTTGTAACCCACATCATCAATATTAATCAAGCAGGACGTAGGGTTTTACCTCCATCAAGAGGGCCCGAACCTGGGTAAAAACATCGTGTCCCTCGTCTCCTGTTACCATCTGCCTAGACGCACAGTTCGGGACCCCCTACCCGAGATCCGCCGGTTCTGACACCGACATTGGTGCTTTCATTGAGAGTTCCTCTGTGTCGTCGCGATCAGGAAGGATGCCTTCTCCCGTCTTTAAAGACAGTACCGTCGTCAAGAGAGCTTTGGCCACCGGCCAAACTGTCCGGCTAGGTGGTTTTCTTATGACCGCCTGTTCGGCCACCGCTCCGACGATAACCTCGCAGGTCATCAAAAGCGATCTTCACATCAGCCCGGAATTCGCCGAGCAGTTAGATCCGATCGAACTCTCCTCTGTGAACGAGCTCTTGGATCGCATCGCCGCCCTGGGAGTCGACACAGACTACGGTCAGATTGGGCTTAAATCCGATCTGAGAGAGATTAACTCTCCTCAGGCCGCCCACCACGTTGTCGTGGTAGAGGAACAATGCGGCAACCCTTCTTCTATGTTGTAAACCAACTATGTCCGGATTCCCGATCCCTTCAAGCCGGATTCCCGCGAAGGGACGGACGCTAATCAAATACTGAACTTAGAGTCAGGCATCGCACTAGATTCGTTGGAAAGCATCCAGCAAGTCAAGCTTCCAAATCCAGAAACTTCTTGGCCTTTGAGCCTCAGATCGGGCGGGGTTCCGAACTTGATTCCACCCGCCCACCCAAACATAAGCGATCTATCTCGAATACGGCAAGAGCCCGATGAAACAGTACATCATTACTGGGCCAGATTCCTCCTGGTTATGAACAGGATAAAGGACTGCTGGGAAGAAAGCGCGATTTCAATTTTCTGCAACAATTGCACGGACAAGGGAATCATAAACACCATAAGTCGTCGCGAAGTTACACGCTTCATCGACCTAGCGACTATCGTACAAAAATACTGTGCGGTAGAGAGTGCTAGGAACACCGAAACTAGGTTTTGGGACAGTCCGGCCTTGACCACAACCCTAGTCCAAAGTAAAAGGGTGTGCCATACTCAAGCACCTGGGTTAAAAACCAAAAGGCAAAGACCCCCTAAAGGGCATGGAACCGTACTGGAGGGCTGGCTCAACGGACCCTGCAAAATCCACAGTACGGAGGGCGCCACTCCAACACACAGCCTTCGAGCATGTTGGATACTACGGCAGGTGGCGAAAAGTGGCGAAGGATTTTTAGCCCCGGGCAAACAGCCCAGCAGTACCGGTACGGTATTAACAGTCTTCGAGACTTTCACATCAAATAACATGCGAAAACGAACAATCCGCGGCCTCGCCGAAGTCTACCAAGTAGCAACAGCAAATCCATGGAGTAACACGGCTATCACCTTCAACGCCAGCAACGAACCTAAATTCCGAACAGCTAGAGCACCAGCCGCATTGGTCCTCAGTCCGATAGTGGATGGCTTTCGCCTTACCAAGGTACTCATGGATGGCGGCAGCGGATTAAACCTCATCTATGACGAAACCCTTCAAAAAATGGATATTGACTGGAGCCGCATTGAGCGAAGCAGCACAACCTTCAGAGGGATAATCCCTAGTCGAGAAGTACGCTGCACAGGAAAAATCACACTAGATGTAGTGTTCGGCTCACTGGACAATTACAGGTCCGAGGAGGTCACGTTCCATGTGGCCCCATTCGGCAGCGGATATCACGCTTTGTTAGGGCGAGAGTCATTCACAATCTTCCAAGCTATACCCCACTACGGGTACATGAAGCTCAAAATGCCCGGACCCAATGGGATAATCACTCTTGCTAGCGATCCAGATACAGCACTCTACGCTGAAAATAAGATAGCCGCACTGGCCCTAGAGGCATTATCCGAAGCCCTAGCGGCAGAGGAACTAACTACGCTGCGCTCTACGGTGGATAGGGACGATGTAATACTCAATAAGGGGTCCAAGTCCACCTCTTTTAAACTAGCAGACGAAATAGTCAAATTTCAGGTCCATCCAACGGACCCCACAAAGACGGCCTCCATTGGGGCACAATTAAGTCCTGATGTCGAAGCCACACTACGAGAATTCCGTCGGGAAAATTGGGACATTTTTGCCTGGCACCCTTCAGACATGCCAGGAATCCCGTGCAGGCTGGCAGAGCACAGCCTAAACATCCTAAAAGGATTCAAGCCGGTCAAACAAGCTCTTCGGCGATTTTCCGAACCCAAAAGACAGGCAATGGGAGAATAGCTAGCCAAATTCTTAGAAGCCAGATTCATCAGAGATATAAAACATCTGGACTGGCTAGCCAATCTAGTAATGGTACCAAAAAAGGACAAATCGTGGCGCCTTTGTGTCGATTTTAAAGACCTTAACAAGGCCTTTCCAAAGGACCCTTCCCCCCTCCCTCGCATCGACCAAATCATCGATGCTACCATAGGGCACGATTCATTGTGCTTCCTCGACGCATACTCTAGATACCATCAAATCAAGATGGCGGAGAAAGACCAGGCCACAACGGCATTCATTACTCCATATGGGCCATTCTGCTTTAACACAATGCCCTTCGGACTCAAAAACGCCGGCGCAACATATCAGCGCATGATTCAAACATGTCTTGCTACCCAGATAGGCAAAACAGTATAGGCATACGTAGACGATGCGGTCGTCAAGACCAAACACGTCGAAACTCTGGTAGAAGACTTGAGGGTGACATTCGACAACCTCCGAGCATATGACATTAAGCTCAATCCGAAAAATGCATCTTCGGCGTACCAGTCGGAAAGCTCTTGGGCTTCATCATATCCGGTAGAGGAATTGAAGCAAACCCGGCCAAAATCCGAGCTCTGTCACAATTGGATATTCCAAAAGACCTCAAGCAAATACAAAAACTAACCGGATGCGTAGCGGCCTTAAGCCGCTTCATCTCCCGTTTGAGAGAAAAGGCTCTTCCCCTCTACCGCCTCCTCCAGCGCACCGAACATTTCGAATGGACGGATGCTGCCACAGCCGGACTCGAAGAAATAAAGGCCATACTGGCAACAAATCCGGTCCTGGCCGCGCCCAACCTGGGCGAACCTATGTTATTATATATCGCAACAACACATCAAGTTGTCAGCGCGGTACTCGTCGTCGAGCGAGAGACAGAAGGGCACAGATTCCCTCTTCAAAAACCAGTGTACTACGTATCCACTGTTCTAACTCCATGCAAGTCCCGGTACCCACATTATCAAAAGATAGCATATGCGGTGTTCATGGCATCCCGGAAGCTGCGACACTACTTTCAAGAGTGTTCCATAACGGTGGCCTCCGAAGTACCTCTCAACGATATTATCAACAATCGCGACGCAACGGGCAGGATTGCAAAATGGGCTATTGAGCTCTTACCATTTGACATAACCTATAAACCACGGCGAGCTATAAAATCGCAGGTTCTGGCCGACCTCGTCGCCGAATGGACCGAAGACGAACTCCCTAAAGAGTACGGCGCATACTCCAATTGGATCATGCATTTCGACGGATCCAAAATGTTGGCTGGCTTGGGGGCTGGCGTCATCCTGACGTCCCCAACTGGAGACACAATCCAATACGTACTTCAAATAATGTACATGGACTCCAATAACGCAGCCTAATACGAGGCCCTTCTACATGGCCTCCGGATGGCAATCTCCATGGGCATTCAACGCCTAGAGGTGCGCGGGGATTCAAACCTCGCAATATCCCAAGTAAATGGAGACTTTGATGCCAAAGATCCAAAAATGGAAGCTTACCACAACGCCGTCCTAAAAATGTCATCTCGGTTCGAAGGACTTGAATTCCACCATGTAGCTCGGGATAATAACCAGGCAGCAGACATGTTAGCACGCATCGGCGCGAAACGAGACGCCGTCCCTCCAAACATCTTCCTGGAACGGCTCTTCAAGCCATCCGTGTTATGGGAAGAGGAGTCCGGAAATCACAATCCGGAGCCAACTGCATCACCGAACTCAGACCATTCTGACACAATCGGTGGCTCAGCCAACGAAATAACACCCTCAGCTCACGAAATAATGGCAGTAATTGCCCCGTGGACAGAACCATTCCTAGCCTACTTAATTCGGCAGGAACTTCCCGAAGACCAAAATGAGGCCCGCTGCATAGTTCGGCGATCTAAAGCCTACAAGGTCCATGAGGGAGAACTTTATAAGAAAAGCACAACCGGAGTCCTTCAAAGGTGTATCTCCGAAGAGGAGGGGCGGAATCTCCTGGCTGAAATTCACGCCGGACTCGGCGGGCACCACGCTGCAGCCCGGGCACTAGTAGGTAAGGCCTTCCGTACATGATTTTATTGGCCGACAGCCCGGGCGGATGCTCATGACTTAATCCAACGATGCGTCGGTTGCCAGCTCTTTGCTAATCAGAGCCACATGCCACCCACCGCCCTCAAAACTATACCCATTACCTGGCCGTTCGCGGTCTGGGGGCTTGACATGGTTGGACCCCTTAAAGGGGGAACCCACAAGCACAAATACTTATTGGTCATGGTGGACAAATTCACCAAATGGACTGAGGCCAAGCCGGTTAAAACGGCAGAATCCGGACCGGTGATAGACTTCCTATCCGGGGTAGTACACCGTTTTGGCGTCCCCCACAGCATCATCACTGATAACGGCACGAACTTCACTGCCGACGAGGTTAAACTCTGGTGCAAAAACATGGGCATCAAGCTCGATTACGCTTCAGTTTGTCACCCCCAAACTAATGGTCAAGTCGAGCGAGCAAATGGTCTAATCATGAGCGGCATCAAACCCAGACTAGTGCGGTCCCTCAAGGAATCTAACACGCACTGGGTAGAGGAGCTCGACTCCGTACTCTGGGGGCTGCGGACCACGCCAAACCGAACTACTGGATTCACACCATTTTTCATGGTGTACGGCGCAGAGGCAGTTCTGCCTTGCGATATAATTCATGACTCACCTCGTGTGTGCATGTACGAAGAAAGAGAAGCCGAGTTGGATCGGCAGGACAGTTTGGACGCCTTAGAGGAGGAGCGGGACGTGGCAAAGGCTCGTTCCGCATTCTATCAGCAACAGGCTCGAAGATAGCAAAGCAGAGAAGTATGGGCCAAAACTTACAATGTCGGCGAACTAGTTCTACGCCTGCCGGACAAGAAAAAGGACAAACTTAAGCCCAAGTGGGAAGGTCCCTTCATCATTGACCAAGTCCTGACCGGCGGAGCATACCGTCTACGTAAAGCATCTGACAACCGACTCGAGCCGAACCCATGGAATGCAGCCCGTCTCCGAAGATTCTACGCCTAAACACCGAACTCAGAGTTCGTCTCACTCCCCCGTCCACCTTTTTATATTTTTTACTGTCTCTTGTCCCCCTCCTTCTTCCCACTTTTTCATTACCTTTTATAGGCCGATTTTCGCTTTGTTCGCACACACTTGATGTGCTCCTAGCACTCATTATACCTGGGGGCTTCTTTACCAGAAGCTTATTAATATGGGCTTCACGCCCAATACATGTGTCATACTTCCGCATGTACCTTTTATTCACCATTATATGCATCGATATGACTTAAGTTTTGGCCAAGCTGGGTTGCCTGGCTCCTGTGCTTACCCCTACGTTCCCGATTGTTCGGCTAGGAGGTAAAGCGAGCACCTCTGCGATTGTTACTGCCGGGTCAGCCGGATGTGTACCTCAGACTGGGTGAAGCCGAAAGCTAGCGTTCTTAAGAGAATATTCGGTCGGTGAGTTGAAAGATGATTTATTACTTATTTATAAGCCCCCAGATGCTTTTTCTACTATTTTCGCAGTCCGGCATTGCACCTTAGGGCATGCCTCCCAGGGAAAGGAACGCTTAACGGAACTATTCTCCCTGGAAGATGTTTCTTACTAACCATGTAATATAACATAACTAGTTGGGCACTTGTCTGATAAAGCAATTATGACCCCAACGCCTTGTCTCCATGCATGCCCCGGTTCTTTTATAACCGTAGGGGCATTCGGACACACTCCGGACTGTTGGGTCCCGAGGTTGAAGCGAAATGGTCCGCAAAGACGAACGATCTACAATCCGGCTAGAAGGCATCTTATATGTCATTTCAAATTCAATCGTCAAACGGACTGATTGTACTCCTCCTCAATCCCATCTAACAGGCTGTCTAATTTACAGTCCTGTTGGGAATATTTCGCGGCCAGTTCTACTTGGCCATACATCAAGCTCACAGGGATCTCCTTCCCATCAGGCCCCGCAGGTCCGACCTCGGCCATGTGGTTTGGGTCAGCCTTCGGGGAGCGCATCTTCACCATGGCCCAGGCCTCCCTGGAGCCCTGACGGTAGGCCGATATCTTCCACAAACGGAGGCATCGCTGTGCTCCCTGGAGCTTCTCAGCAAGCTCACCAAGGCCCTCGGATAGGGAGACGGATGGCCACAAAGCCTAAACGACGCCACTCATCGCCTGCCGAACACGTTTGAACAATTGTGCCAGCTCAGGAAGTTGGTCACCTGTTGACCCAGGCATTTCCTCCGCAGGGCGACCTGTGAGCACACCTAAAGACATATTTCTGTCAAACGACTTCCTCGCCGAATTCTTCTTTTCAAAGGAATTTGCTCAAGCACTTACTATAAATGCCGCGACGAAGTCGCTGATTCTCCTTGAAGGAGCCAGACAGCAGGGCCCGAACACCTTTCAGCTCTTCTCCTAGCTGGGTGTGGGCATCTTGGAGCTTGTTTCTCTCCTGCTGCACCTTCATAAGCACCCTCTCGCCAGCCTTTAGCTGACGCAGTAGCTGTTGCTTGTCCGGATCTAGTCCGGCGCCCTCTGCAATATTATTGTCAGATTCACACCGCGCTTTGTTCATTAATTATCTTTTCAAAGTACGTCTTACCAGCGGGGGTCTCTGTGGCTCCCCTGTGGCAGCCAGTGCGGCCTCAAGTTGGGCCTTGCACTCTTGGAGCTCCTGGGACAGATGGGTATTCTTCTCCATAAGATCCTGCATAAAAATTGATCCTTAAATTAGTTATTTTAACCATTTTAAGTCTCGGGGGCTACTGGCATATATAACTATTAAAATTACTTACATGTATGTCTTTCACATACTGCTCCGTGGCTCTGGTTAACCCATCTTGAGCGGCACGGAGGTGCGCGTTTCCCGCATCAAAGGCATTTAACGCCTCCGAGGAGAAACGCGCGTCACGAAGAACTGTCCGGCGACGCCTATGATTCATGGCGCTCTCCACCTCAGACCGGGTGGCGGACAGCCTGTCGGCATCCTCCGTTGGAGGAGCGTCCGACTCATGCCTTGTATTTTCCTCCCCTTCCGGGCCGTGCGTTGGAGCATGGCTGGCGGAGGCTTGATTGGCAACCTCTCCGAACACTGTCCGGCGAGCGCTCTTTCTGGAAAGGTTATGAGCATTAATATACCTCCTGGAAATCCTTCCCTTAAAAAATAGCGGTGCTCCGTACTGTTGCGGCGACGTTTCAGTTCGTGTTGCACTCCTCTTCTGCCTGCTGGGCCGGACTGACCCTTGTTGGCCGGTCGCCGCGGGCTCGACTTCCTGCCGTAAAGGCACTTCCTGCCGAACACCCTTGGAGCACGGTGGTCAGAACTAAGCATTAAAGAAGTAACAGCGACAGAACTTTGGTCGTACTCACCAGGGAAGCCGGACACAAACCGGGGTAGTCAGCCATAATGGCGACTAAAGCATTATCTATGCTGAGCTGGTGGTACACCCCGTCGATCAGTTCCACCGCTAAGTCCGGATCCTCTTCGGAGGCCGGATCGAGGGACCTTTTTGGGTCTTCGGCTTGTGGGGCTGGGCTTTTTATGCCCTCCACATCCCGACGTAGTTCCTGTGTCAAAATCATACAATAAGACAATTTCCTTTAAAGGCACGGTTCAGACATGCATGCGACCGCTTACCCAGCTCCGAGGGTTGTTCATGGAAAACCCGTTCAGAGGATTCATGCGGAGGAAGTCCTCCTTCTCCCCCTTGTACAAGCCGGACAGGATCTTCACCAGATCGTCGGCCGAGCCAGGTCCCTTGCGGCCGTGACGGGTGGCGTCGTCGTCTCCGTTGAAGTCCCACATGGGGTGGCCCCTATATTGGAGCGGCTGCACCCCACGCATAATGCATGTGGCCATGACTCCGATCATGGTTAATCCGGAATGGGCTAGCAGCCGTATCCGGCCCATCAAGTAATGGACGCTACTATCATCTTCTCATCGAGGGCTCCGTGGGCGCCAACTTAGGCGTTTCTTCAGGGGAGCGTTGCTGAACTCCGGAAGGCCGATCCGGACTGGATCCGGCAGCGGAGCGTCCTCCATATAAAACCACTCCGAAGGCCAATCTTCGGACGCCTTCTTCGGGGTCCCGGACAGGTATCCGGTCCCGGCGATGCGCCATATTTCGGCTCCGCCCACTTGATATATCGACCCCTCGTCTGAGCGGGGTACGAGGCAAAACAACCTCTTCCACAGCGCTAAATGGCGCTCAATGCCCAAGAATAGCTCACACAGAGCTACGAAGCCCGCGATGTGCAAGATGGAGGCAGGTGTAAGGTGATGAAGCTGGAGTCCGTAGAACTCCAAGAGCCCCCGGAGAAACGGATGTATAGGAAATCTGAGTCCCCTTATTAAGGAGGAGACGAAGCACACCCGATCTCCTTTGGAGGGATTGGGGGCGCTCTCCGCCTGTTTCCCACCTTTGTAGGTGGCCAGTCCGGCTCGAACCGGAACCATGAAGGCCAGGGGAAGATATCCCTCTGCTTGGAGCATCACTAACTAGCTGTGCGGGACTGAGCATCTCCTCCAATCTCCTGGCTTAGGGCTGGGAGCGCAAGAAGAGGAGCCGCGTCGACTGTCCATGTTGGAATGGGTTTAGTGTCAGATGCGCCTCGGTGAGTGCTTGCAGAAGGAGGATGATGTGATTTGGATCTGGATCCTCGCCTCCCTTATAGGCAGCTTATTTGCGCAGCTAGGGGGTAAAACATAAAAATACCCTGGCTTTTCGCATTCGTGCGACGCATGGAAGAAGACCATTATTGGATGCGGAAGCCAAGGAGCGCAGCATTTATGAAGCAATCGGACACTATCCGGCAAACACATGGAGCATGAAGAAGAACCCGCCTTGCAAACGCCGAAGACAACATACACGCCGGATTCGTCGTTATTGAAGCCTGGTTCGGGGGCTACTGAGGGAGTCCCGGACTAGGGGGTGTCCGGATAGCCGAACTATCATCATCGGCCGGACTCCAAGACTATGAAGATACAAGATTGAAGACTTTGTCCCGTGTCCGGATGGGACTTTCCTTGGCGTGGAAGGCAAGCTTGGCGATACGGATATGTAGATCTCCTACCTTTGTAACCGACTCTGTGTAACCCTAGCCCTCTCCGGTGTCTATATAAACCGGATGGCTTTAGTCCATAGGACGAACAACAATCATACCATAGGCTAGCTTCTAGGGTTTAGCCTCCTTGTTCTCGTGGTAGATCTACTCTTGTAACCCACATCATCAATATTAATCAAGCAGGACGTAGGGTTTTACCTCCATCAAGAGGGCCCGAACCTGGGTAAAAACATCATGTCCCTCGTCTCCCGTTACCATCCGCCTAGACGCACAGTTCGGGACCCCCTACCCGAGATCCGCCGGTTCTGACACCGACACCAAGGAAACTTCTTATACCTTTTATGTCCTTGGGACATGGCATCTTTTCAATAGCATCAACTTTGGCTTTATCAACTTCAATACCTCTCTCGAAGATCTTGTGCCCCAAGACAATGCCTTCATTAACCATAAAGTGACAGTTTTCCCAATTCAAGACGAGACTAGTGTCTTCGCATCTCTGCAAAACTCGATCAAGGTTGCTTAAACAATCATCAAAGGAGGATCCATAGACTGAGAAGTCATCCATGAATACCTCACAAATCTTTTCACAAAAATCAGAGAATATAGCCATCATGCATCTTTGAAAGGTAGCAGGTGCATTACATAAACCAAAAGGCATACGTCTATAAGCAAAAGTACCAAAAGGGCAAGTAAAAGTAGTTTTAGATTGATCCTTCGCGGACACAGGTATTTGAGAGAAGCCAGAATAACCATCTATAAAGCAAAAATGTGTGTGTTTGAATAGTCTTTCTAGCATTTGATCAATAAAAGGTAAAGGGTAATGATCTATCTTAGTAGCTTTATTTAACTTACGGAAATCAATTACCATCCTATAACCTGTAATAATTCTTTTCGGGATCAATTCATATTTATCATTAGGAACAACGGTAATTCCTCCCTTTTTAGGGACACAATGAACAGGGCTTACCCATTCACTATCAGCAACGGGATAAATAATACCTGCCTCAAGGAGCTTCAATATCTCCTTTCTTACCACTTCCTTCATCTTGGGATTTAATCATCTTTGAGGATCTCTAATTGGTTTGGCATCGTCCTCCAATGTAAATTTCTGTTGGCATAATGTGGGACTAACGCCCTTAAGATCATCCAGAGTATATCCAATAGCAACTCGGTGCTTCTTCAGAGTTTTCAATAATCTTTCTTCTTCTTTCTCTGAAAGGTTAGCACTAATAATAACAGGATATATTTCTTTTTCATCAAGATAAGCATACTTAAGATTATCAGATAATGGTTTGAGTTCAAACACGGGATCACCCTTGGGTGGAGGGGGATGCCCAAGAATTTCAACGGGAAGGTTATGTTTCAGCACAGGTTCCTATTTAAGGAACACTTCATCTATATCCTCCCTTTCCTTCATAAACATATCGTTTTCATGGTCTAGCAATTATTGTTCTAACAGATCAGTTGGAGGAACAGCAATGGAAGCAAGACCAATAATCTCATCCTTACTAGGTGGTTCCCTTTCACGAGGTTGTCTACTAAACTTAGCGAAATTAAACTCATGAGACATACCATCTATGCCAATGGTGACAATATTCTTTTCACAATTAATCTTAGCACTAGCTGTATTCAAGAAGGGTCTACCAAAAATAATGGGACAAAAATCATCTTGTGGGGAACCAAGAACAAGAAAATCAGCAGGGTATTTTACCTTCCCACACAAAACTTCAACATCTCTAACAATCCCAATAGGTTTAATGGTATCCCTATTAGCAAGCTTAATAGTAACATCAATGTCTTCTAATTCAACGGGTGCAATGTCATGCATAATTTCTTGATATAAAGTATAAGGTATTGCACTAGCACTAGCACCCATATCACATAAGCCGTGATAACAATGATATCCTATTTTACCAGAAATAACAGGCATGCCTACGACATGTCTACGTGTCTTAGTATCAGGTCTAGCAATATTGGCAGTCTCACCCAAGAAAAAAATAACATGCCCATCTAAATCCTCATCCAAGAGATCTTTAACCATAGCAATACTAGGTTCAACATTAATTTGCTCAGGAGGTGTATAAGTCCTAGTATTACTCTTACGAACAACAGTCGAAGTTTTAGCATGATCCTTTATCCTAACAGGAAAAGGAGGTTTTTCAAGATAAGCAGTAGGAACAATAGGACCACTATAGGTAATAGTCTTTTCTTCGACTGTAATAGGTGCAACTACTTTCACTTCAATAGGAGGATTATATTTAAACCACTTATTTTTAGGGAGATCAACATGAGTAGCAAAAGACTCACAGAAAGTAGCTACTATCTCAGAGTCAAGTCCATACTTAGCGCTAAATCCACGAAAAGCATCGGTATCCATAAAAGATTTAACACAATCGAACTTAGGTGTCATACCTGACTCCTTACCATCGTCGGAACCCCAATCTTCAGCATTACATTTAATTCTTTCCAATAAGTCCCATTTGAAATCAATAGTATTCAGCATATAAGAACCAGCACAGGAAGTATCGAGCAGGTTGCAATTATGAAGAGAAAGCCGAGCATAAAAATTCTGAATAATCATTTCTCGAGAGAGCTCATGATTGGGGCATGAATATAACATTGACTTAAGCCTCCCCCAAGCTTGAGCGATGCTTTCTCCTTCGCGAGGCCAGAAATTATATATGTAGTTACGATCACGATGAACAAGATGCATAGGATAGAAATTCTGGTGAAATTCCAACTTCAATCGCTTATAATTCCAAGATCTCGTATCATCACATAGCCTATACCATGTCAATGCATCTCCCTTCAAAGATAAAGGGAAGACTTCCTTTTGACAACATCATCGGGAATACCTGCAAGCTTAAATAATCCAAAAACTTCATCCACAAAGATAAGGTGTAAATTGGGATGCAATGTTCCATCTCCTGCAAATGGATTAGCTAGCAGTTTCTCTATCATACCCGAAGGAATCTCAAAGTAAATTATTTCATAAAGTTCAGTAGGTTGAGGAGCAACTCTTTGCTCTTCTGGTTGGGGTGAAGATACCCCAAACAAGCCCCTCAAAGGATTAGTTTCCACAGTGACAAGTAATAGAAAATTTCAGCACACTATATAAATGTTTCCTTACCAAGTTCCACTCACCAAAAGCGCTACACTCCCCGGCAATGGCGCCAGAAAAGAGTCTTGACGACCCACAAGTGTAGGGGATCAATCGTAGTCCTTTTGATAAGTAAGAGTGTCGAACCCAACGAGGAGCAGAAGGAAATGATAAGCGGTTTTCGATAAGGTTTTCTCTGCAAGCACTGAAATTGTAGGTGATAGATAGTTTTGTGATAAGATAAATAGTAACGAGTAACAAGTAAATAAAGTAAATAAAGTGCAGCAAGGTGGCCCAATCCTTTATGTAGCAAAGGATAAGCCTGGACAATTTCTAATAATGATGAAGGAGCTCTCGAGGACACATGGGAATTATTGTCAAGCTAGTTTTCATCACGTTCATATGATTCGCGTTCGGTAGTTTGATAATTTTATATGTGGGTGGACCGGTACTTAGGTACTGCCCTAACTTGGACAAGCATCCCACTTATGATTAACCCCTATTGCAAGCATCCGCAACTACAAAAGAAGTATTAAGTTAAACCTAACCACAACATTAAACATATGGATCCATATCAGCCCCTAACGAAGCAACGCATAAACTAGGGTTTAAGCTTCTGTCACTCTAGCAACCCACCATCTACTTATTACTTCCCCATGCCTACCTATAGGCCCAAATAATGGTGAAGTGTCATGTATTTGACGTTCACATAACACCACTAGAGGAAAAGACAACATACATCTCATCAAAATATCGAACGAATACCAAATTCACATGACTACTAATAGCAAGACTTCACCCATGTCCTCAGGAACAAACGTAACTACTCACAAAGCATATTCATGTTCATAATCAGAGGAGTAATAATATGCATAAAGGATCTGAACATATGATCTTCCACCAAGTAAACCAATTAGCATCAACTACAAGGAGTAATGAACACTACTAGCAACCCACAGGTACCAATTTGTGGTTTTGATACAAGATTGGATACAAGAGATGAACTAGGGTTTTGAGAGGAGATGGTGTTGGTGAAGATGTTGATGGAGATTGACCCCCTCCCGATGAGAGGATCGTTGGTGATGATGTTGGTGATGATTTCCCCCTCCATGAGGGAAGTGTCCCCGACAGAACAGCTCCGCCGGAGCCCTAGATTGATTCCGCCAAGGTTCCGCCTCGTGGCGGTGAAGTTTCGTCCCGTAAGCTTGCCCATGATTTTTTTCCAGGGTAAAAGCAATGATATAGCAGAAGATGGACGCTAGGGGCCTACCAGGGGGCCCAGGAGATAGGGGCGCCCCCCTGTCTCCTGGACAGGGTGTGGGCCCCCTGGCATATTTCTTTCGCTCAGAAATTCTTATTAATTCCAAAAAGTTGTTTCGTGGAGTTTCAGGACTTTTGGAGCTGTGGAGAATAGGTTTCCAACGTTTGCTCCTTTTCCAGCCAGAATTCTAGCTGCCGGCATTCCCCCTCTTCATGGTAAACCTTGTAAAATAAGAGAGAATAGCCATAAGTATTGAGATATAATGTGTAATAACAGCCCATAATGCAATAAATATCGATATAAAAGCATGATGCAAAATGGACGTATCAACCATGTATAGAAGTGGATTAGTGATTTAGAGTAGCACAACTTCATGCATTGAAAATTATAAAGTTGCATGAGTTTCATTTGTGATATATACTAGTGAGGACTTTATATTTTTCCCCTTTATATACTATAAGGGCTATGCCATTCTAATATTCTTTAATTTCCAATAAATAACACACTAGTTTTTTTATGTACTCAACTTTTCCCCTAAACTTAATCCCTCAAACAAACTCGACCCACATCGAAGCCTCTCTTAATCTTCATATTTTTTTCTTCCTTTCATGTAGCCAATGACGAATTCTCGCCAATCTATGATGTCCATGAGCCTACTAGAAACTACGACATATGATCCACAAACATAATTTGATAGGGGCTCACCGAGTATGGCCTATGCTTGCGACAACGGAGCCGAGAAAGTAGACAAACTTTGTGCTCCACAACCACAATAGAACACTCTTCGTACAAGTGGGAACTTCTCCTCTTGCTTCTCTTAGTGGCATGACGGTGTGGTTCAGAACGAAACAATTTATCGCAATCGGCGATGAGAGTCATGTTTCTTTGTACATCTTCTCCATGTACCTCATAATTTTCCTTTGTACCTGCTCGTACATGCGTCATACTTCTTTGCTCGTGGTCGGGGACAAAGGGAAGAAGCACTGTCGGGTCGAGGACAATGGGGAGAAGTGTCTTCGTGACCGAAGACAAATAGAAAGACGAAAAGTGGGCCGGGGGGGGGGGCTTATGGAGAGGTGCACAACGACCATCATGCCTAACCTAGTCATGATTGTTTCCTTTTTTTAACTAAAAGGTAATTCTCTAGAAGCAAATTTGCCCAGGGGATTTTTGGGGAAAAGGCTATTTTTAGGGATGCTTTTCAGGGGGATAAGGGCATCTCCAACGTTGATCCTCAAACTGTCTGCATTCATCTGGATCGCGCTGTCCGGACCACGGAAGGCATCCAATGCGGGCATGTATCTATCCACAGCACGGTCCAGACGTACTTTCTCCTGCAAAACGGGGACAAATGTGGGGGGCTTTGCGGGCGTCTGGATAGCAACCATGCAAGCTTCTCACCGCCCTGGCCCACCCAAACCCCCTCCCTCGCCCACACGCGCTTCCTGCCAGAAACGGTCAGTACTGCTCCAGAGCGTTAGTGCCGACATTCATGCCCGGTCAGAGCGGATGCAACCGCTTACTAGAAGTGGCATTGAAGCGGTGCGTTGGCCGAGAAAGCGTCGCCCGTGCTACTTCCCGGTGCAGGCGACTGCTCCGCGTTCAAATGACACGACGGTCGCCCGTTCAAACTGACGCCTACTCTGGTGCCACCCGTCCGTCCCTCTTCCTCTCACCATTTCAATGTAAACTGCTTTCCCGGCCATAGCTGCAGGCATCCTCCTCCGATCTCTCTCTGCACCACTCCCACCATGGATTCCTCCCCCGCCAAAGCTCTTTCGGACAGGATGACACCAGACCAGAAGGAGTTGTTCGCCATTGTTGCCAGCCGGCTGGCCGGATGTTAGCCGCAGGACGGCGATGTCCCAATGGAGGATGCGGCCGACGATGTGCCGGCGTTACCCACATCCTCCGTGCCACCCTCGCTGGTGCATTGCACAATTACCATCGGCGAGGCCTGTGCCTATTACAAATGGTGCGGGAGAAGCGGGAGGAGCAGTTTTGGGAGGCACGGGCCAACGCCGCCTACAACCACAAACTCCTCCAGGAGCACATGCAGGCGGAGGAGTAGCTCTCCGCCGGCAAGGCGATCACGCCGGACGTGGACCCGGTAGAGCAGGCGGCACTGCTCGATTCCTACTGCACTACCCACGAGATCCGCCTCGCCTGCTGGAGGTACGGCAAGCGGGCGGCGGAGGTGACGGCCGTCTACAAGGAGTGCAACAATGAGGCGGTGTCCGACGAGATCGACGACGAGGACAACATCACCGGTTCCGCCGAGGCCACACCCTTCCACCACGACCACGAAGCCGGCACGTCCATGGGCACCGTCGGCAACGAGGAAGAGTAGTGCATGGTAGGTCGTTGCTGCTTGGGTCCCTAGAAGGCCATCTCTCCTCCCCTCTCATCGATGCCAAGCTTATTGGGCTGAGCATTGACGGTCAATTAGTCTCATGGCGGCGACATGAAGGCGGACAGCTTCACTTCTCGGGTCTTCGGAGGTGGAGGTTACGGAGGCGGAGCTAGAGAGCGTTGAAACGGAACTGGAGAAAGCAAAGTTTCAGTTTTCGGGGCTCATGGCCGACACGGGAAATGGGTGCCGACGATCATTCAAGTTAATTAGGTATTAATTATACCTCCAGAGCCGGACGAGAATCACTCAGTTGATGTAATGTAATGAAATATGTCATGTTTGTATAAAATCCGGTCGTGTTTGTATGAATTTCATCCGGTTTGTTGGAAAAAAGATTAAAATGTATGCAGCTATGGTTGGATGACAACCTCACATATCCATGTCCGCGGACTACTCCCGCTTTATCCATGGAAGGATGTGGGAGGTGCCTTAAGTGGAGATACTCTAACAAGTGAAAGGCACTACGCCCTTGCCAAAGCCAAGTTTTGCGTCACAAGGAGACCCACTCGCCAAAACTTTCCAAGGGTTTTGGTGTCACCAATGATGATGATTAGGTAAAAGCATAAGACTGTTCATGGGTGGTCACTGCAGTGTATGTGCACATCACGAATCACCCAATTGTTGAGCCGATCATGTGCCGTCCGTTATCCGTGGCATTCAGTAATCGACAAACAAAGCTTTAAGCGTGCATGCATCACATCATATATCCCTTTATTTCTGGGCACCAAGTGTTCAACTCATCACAAGCAAAAAGCTTGAAGTGCTCCGCCGCCGTTGAGCCTCTCTCTTTTCTCTTTTCCCTCCCTGTTTTTCCCTCACACGAGCCGTCCTGTCACACGGCAACGCTGCTTTACCGGCGGACCTGGACGCCGCTAGTAAACAAGTGCGTACGTGTGGCAAAGAGAAAAATAATGGGGTAGTACTAGAAATTATTCGATGGAGAGGGACATATATCTCTTTCGGCTAATTCGGGCGCATCGATTGAGCGGTCGTCGTTGGGACAAAATGGGGCAGGCGTAGGCAGGAAGGCAGGTTGATACACCTCGCGGATTCTCATGTTTCGTCGGCCGTTGCGGCTGCTGGCTATAAGGATAGCAATCTTAGAGCATCTCCAGCCGTTGAGCCCCCCCCAGGAGGCATTTTTTTGCCACCTGGGGGGCTGTCGGCGAAGATTTTGGCCCGGGGATGAAAATTTTCCCAGCCGTGTCCACCCCCAAGCCCTACCTTGATGCGGCCGATGGCACGGGTGATCTTGCGGGTGATGAAGTTCTCGCCGTGGCGGGGGGACTCGTGGTTGAAGAGCACGCCGTTGCAAGCGAAGAGGCCGCATAGTTGACGGTGTACCACTGCGTGACGACCTTGGCGGCCGTGTAGGATGAGCCGCAGGTGGAAGGGCGTGGCCTCGCTCTGCGGCGGCGGCGTGGACCCGAACATCTCCGAGGAGCCCGCGCATGGGCTTGGTCTTGGCAGAGAGGCGGACGGCCTCGAGCAGGCGGAGCGCGCCGATTGAGAAGGTGCTCCACCCGGCCGCGTACACGGCATAGAGCGGGAACACCGGCACCACCACGGACGACCCGGACCCGACGTTGATGATGGCGACCCTCCCCTTGCCCGCCATCGCTGGCACGATGGCGCGCGAGATCTGCGTGGCCGCCTCCATGTTCACCCGCACCACGGCCTCCCACACCGGGGTCTCCACCTCGTGGAAGTAGGCCGCGCAAGGGTATGTCGCACCGGCGTTGTTCACCAAGAGGCCCATGTCGAGCCCCTTCACGGCCGCCGCCACCCTCGCTGCGCCCAGCGAAAGCTCTGTCGCATCGCCGGCGAGGTCGAACACCACGCTCTTGGACGGAGCCGCATCCTTGGCCTTCTTGCTGATGCGGGATAGCTTGGCAGGGTTCCGACCGACGAGGACGAGGTGGAGCCCCATGCGCGCGAGCTCGAGCGCTAGCGTGCGACCGATGCCGTCGGTGGCGCCGGTGACCACCGACCACGCGCCATAGCGCAGGCCCAGGTCCTTCCCCCACCGTAGGAACGCATGATACATCCACGCGAGGAAGGTCGCGGTGGATACAACGACGGCCTGGAGGCCGAGGGCCAGGAAGACGAGAAACCACAGCGGTGGCAGCGGCGGCGAGCCTGCCTTGTCGGCCGTCGAGACAATCTCTTCCAGCTCAGGCATGGACTCGGGTAGCTCGCGAGCAGATGGAAGCACAAGAAAGGAACAAAGATGCAGTGGGAATGTCTCATGGGAGGAGAGAGGGAGGTGGGTGGTCCAGCAGCGAGAAAAAGAAGCCACCGGCATGCCCAGCCGCCCCCCCAGGCGGCTGGGTTCGGGGTGGGACTGCCTGCGTCATTTTTCTTCAAATCTGGCGAAAAGGGATGCTTTGCGGGCGTGAGTGGGAGGAATATTTGCTGTCGGTGCTAAGAAAGTGGCCTGGGGGGCTTTCTTGGGGGCGTGGGTAATGATTCTCTTAAGTAGGAGCTGATAAACATTCGTGGCTTCGTCTTCGGCGTCCTCTTCTTACACTTTTATGCATCTCTGGGATATCCTAAATCGAACTTGCTCTCTGCTAGGCAGGCATAGAGATGACGTGATGCTATTGCTCTATTGGGGCTCAGCTTAGTCTATAGCTATCAGAAAATTAGATGTGTGGCAGCATCCTCCCCTATCCTATTACATGGGCTGGACCTATCCTATTATATGAGCCGGATTACGAGCTGCTCCTGGGCTTGGGACTAGGCGGCGGCTTCAGCCGAGGCTTGGCTTCATGTTCTTCCTCCCCTTTCTGTAATCCCTCCCTCTTCATCCTGTAGCTTGAGTTTGTAACTAAATTCATGGCGATCGAGTGAATTATTAGAGAGAACCTCACAATTGGCATCAGACCCGTTCGATTCTCCACCAAATATTCATCACAAAAATTTCCCCATCCAATCCCATGGATTGTCCACGATGGTGCGCCGAGCTCCTAGCGAGCCTCTTGCCGGAGAGTCGGGCGACATATGAGGTTCTCAGGCCCAGCTTGCCCACGATGTGGATCGGAGCTTCGCCGAGTGCAAGACCAGGCTAGAGAAGGCGGTCGATACGACGTTCGGCGACCTCCACACCAAGCTGGATCGGACTATCGACGACCTCCGCTTGAAGGTGCGTAACGACGATGACCATAGGTGCGCCCCTGCAGCGGCAGCCTCTGTTTCATCGACGATGAGCTCTACAACGTCTCTGCATCGCACCGCCTCGACCACCAATTGGGACGCAACCCTTGTGCTCACGACATCCACGAGCGCCCCTGCTGTAGCGGCATCGGCTTCATCAACGATGAGGTCGGCCGCGTTTCCACCTGTCCCGTGTGGAACTATCTCCACCATCCGTTCGACCACGTCATCCGCAGCTGTTGTGACACCTCCGCGCGTCATCACAGACCCGGCCCCGATCTCCATGCTGGACGACTCGCTCGAGTCCGCCGCGATGGCTTCCTCAGCAGCGAGCAGCGGCAGTTGGGTCGTGACCTTCATGCGTGCAGCGACGACCACACCCATCCCCACAATGGTCACATTGGTCTCTACATCAACCTTGGTGCTCAACATTGCCCCAGCAGCAATCGACATCACCCACGATGCCATGGCTATCAGCCACGCCATGAAGATGCCCACCATCTTCTCGATGAATTGCCAGGGTTTCAACACTAGCAACACTAGAGTTCTAGAGGTGTCAGTGGCTTTGGAGGGCGTGTCCCATACTGCAACAAGGTTGTTGTTAACAACAAAACCATCTTCCAATCTGGAGCTCACAGTGCAAGTTCCAGTGTCACCATCGACCTTCTCCACCGTGTCCGTGCATCAGAACACCCTCGACACTAACAACGCTAACGACATGGAGGCCATGTCCTTGACCATTTCAGCGCCGCTAGAGAGCCTGACATCCCAGTCAATGTGGTTGTTTGTTGACCGCAGACTTCACATGTTGTTGCCTACAAAGTGCTTGACTATCGGTACCTACTCACTCCTGCTCTTACTCCCTCCTATTGCATTGAACACCATTGATACAACGATGATTCAGCGACAGTATGTCTACGAGGATAGTAGAAATTTTGTTCAAAAGATGGCTGAAATTGCTGCCACATTAGTTTGTTTTGCACCATTGCCATGGGATGAGAAGCAAATATGGTCGCCCCTTTCTCTCTTAATGTGTTGGCATTTAATCTGCTAGTGTATGAGTAGCAGAACAAGTGCAGGTTACTAGACATGAGTGGATCGCCCCTATTTGAGAAGAGCAACAATAGCAAGGATATAATTCATGTTCATGCAGCAATTGATGCTGACGCGCAATTTGTCGCTAAGAGCTTATATCCAGAGCAAATTGCTACAACTCCTGAGCATATTGTTGCCAAGAAGGTCTTGATGCACGGGCTACTATGCACCTTGTCACTGCTTGCTGACTTGCCATTAAAACCACCATGGCCATTCATGCAACATACAGATGGAGTTCCTACAGCTGTGAAATTGCAGGGTTCATTGATGGAGTTGCTAAAATCACAATTGTGGCCGTATGTATTTCATTGGATACTAATTCAAATGCTTAATTCACAGCCATTCCCTTGGTTTGGCAAGGTTGGTCCATTTTCTTGTTTTTCTAAAATCACTAAATTAGGCTTTCCTATGGTCGATATATGGAAGAACTTGCAAGGTGTTCCTGCTCGACTGTGCTTCTGTTGTATGCTTCTGGAGGCTGAGAAATCACATAAGTACTTGTTGTTACTGGTGGACCTGAAGCGATGGCATTGTTTTGTGTTCCATCCAGATGAGTTCACTTTCAGGCTTCCATGGTTACCAACTAAAGCTACTATAAACTGGAAGGATTCCTTGCTGCTCACCCATGTTCTCTCTTGGAGGTCCTACCTATCAGTTTTCACTTCCTCACAAAATCTGCATGATAGTCTGCACTGCAACCAAGAAATAAGCTTGACACATGGAGCTGTTTCTTTTTCTATTCTTAAACGCTGCTGTGTGCGCACCTCAGTTATCTTCGATCATATTGCTTCGTTACTCAAATTGACATCTACTAACGGAAGCCCAATATACATGTTAGTCCGTGCTCCCGAGCTAGTTATTGGTGGCTTCTTGCAAGACAGTTTAGCTCATGCCTCAGTTTCTCGGGCTCTAATAAATTTCAATGGACAACTGCATGGTCACTTAATGGGGATTGCTCTAAAACTGGTAGTTATTGGGTTAGTCATGTTGCTTCCTGGTGCATGTGTTCTAGAAGCAGGATTACAAGGGACTTTTTCCTTCTTGACAACATGAAGCACTACAACCGTCAGAAATTGTTATAGACTCGAATTCTAACACTCCCTGTGGTCCTTGTTGTTACTGGAGATGAATTGCAAAGCCAACCAAGCACACGTCAGTTCAAGAAACCCTTCGGGGGCAGCACACAAGAAAAGGGTCTCTTCTTGGTTGTTCAAATGGTTGACCTATGTTCAAAAGATATGAGCTCTTGGAATTATCCACTATCAAGCTCATACATTGGAATTCTAGCAAGTACATGGGTGAAAGAATTATATCATGGGTCTCTAGTTGACCACTGATGTCTACTATGCAACTTTATTCTTGTAGACTCGTGTTGGGCCTCCAAGCACAGAGTTTTGTAGGACAATAGCAATTTTCCCTCAAGTGGATGACCTAAGGTTTATCAATCCGTGGGAGGCATAGGATGAAGATGGTCTCTCTCAAACAACCCTACAACCAAATAACAAAGAGTCTCTTGTGTCCCCAACACACCCAGTACAATGGCAAACTGTATAGGTACACTAGTTCGGCGAAGAGATGGTGATAAAAGTGTAATATGAATGGTAGAAATATAATTTTATAATCTGAATAAATAAAAACAGCATAAAACTGAGCACAAACGGTATTGCAATGCTTGAAAATGAGGCCTAGGGTATGTACTTTTGCTAGTGCAATCTCTCAACAATGCTAATCTAATTGGACCATATAACCATCCCTCAAAGTGCGATGAAGAATCACTCCAAAGTTCTTATCTAGTGGAGAACATAAGAAGAAATTGTTTGTAGGGTACGAAACCACCTCAAAGCTATTCTTTCCGATCAATCTATCCTAGAGTTCGCACTAAAATAACACCAATCTATTCTTTCTGATCGATCTAACCAAGAGTTCGTACTAAAATAACACCATATGATATGCATCAACCAACTCTAATGTTACCTAGATACTCCAACGTCACGACAAGTATCCATGAGTTAATTATACGATACAGATCAAACAATTTTAGATTCATAATACTCAATCCAACACAAAGAACCTCAAAGAGTGCCCCAAGATTTCTACCAGAGAAACAAAGACGAGAACGTGCATCTACCCCGATGCATATATTGCCCCAATGTCACCTGGGAATCCGCGAGTTGAGTGCCAAAACATATACCAAGTGAATCAATATAATACCCCATTGTCACCATGGGTATTCATATGCAAGACATATGTCAAGTGCTCTCAAATCCATAAAAGTATGCAATCCAATAAAATGAAATCTCAAAGGAAAAACTCAATTCATCACAACAAGATAGAGAGGGAGAAACACCATATGATCTAACTATATTAACAAAGCCTGTGATACATCAAGATCGTGCCATCTCAAGAACACATAGCTACTGGTACAAACCCTCAGCCCCGGGGATGGTCTAGTCCCTCCTCATCATGGTGGCCGCCGGGATGATGAAGATGGCCACAGGTGATGATTTCCCCCTCCGACGGAGTGCCAGAACAGGGTCTAGATTGTTTTTTCTTGGCTACAGAGGCTTGAGGCGGCAGAACTTCTGGTCTCGGGTTACTTCCAATGGTTTCTATATTTATAGGATTTTTTTAGCGTTGGAATCACGCGAAGATGGGCCTCAAGGTGAGCACAACCCACTAGGGCAAGCCTGGTCCCTCAGGTGTGCCCCGGTGTCTTGTTCCATACTCCTTCAGCTTCTTGTCCTTCCACGAAGCTTCAGGGGTCTCTTTTGTTCCAAAAAAATCATCGAAAAGTTTCAGCTCATTTGGAGAACTTTCATTTCTTCACAAAAAACAACACCACAGTAGTTCTGCTGAAAACAACGTCAGTCCGGGTTAGTTCCATGCAAATCATACCAAAACCATATAAAATTATTGTAAACATGGCATGAATACTTCATATATTATAGATACGTTGGAGACGTATCAATCACTCAAGTGATATGTTATTTGCCAAAATAATTGGAACTGTGCACATAATCCCTTCTCGTCTTCCCTTGCCTATGAAGACATAGGGTCCCAGCATGACTATTAGTTTCCAAGATCAGTACTTCTATGCTTGCTTTGTTGTTAACAATACATATCTGCAAACCATTGTCGAGTGCTCTGCTATTGAGATGGCCAGCTATAAATTTTTACCTGCCAGTGCTTTTGACTGGATGGTATTTGATTGTTCGAGTGCTCTGTTCAGTCAGTACCGACGAGGCCAAACAACTCCCAATGTTCAGTACTTACAAGAGTGGATCTTCGGTCTACATTGGGTCAACCAAACACATTGCTTCCAACTGTGATCCCTGGTGTGCTAACTTTCCAAGCCTTGCCAACGCCTTGGGATCTGGGTGAGATGCTTCTTAGAGTTCAATTTGTAGTACAGATGCCTTGGGATCCTGGTGGTTTGACATGGAATCGGCTTGAGGGCAAGTCGAAAGTTATGGAGGGGGGATTGTCAGCATCCTCCCCTATCCTATCACATGGGCTGGACATATCCTATTACATGGGCCGGATTACGAGTTGCACCCGAACTTGGGACTGGACGGCGGCTTCGGCCGAGGCTTGGCTTCATCTTCTTCCTCCCCTTTCTATAATCCCTCTCTCTTCATCATGTAGCTCGAGTTTGTAACTAAATTCATGGTGATCAAGTGAATTAGTAGAGAGAACCTCACAATGTGCTGTAATGCTGAACTGCGAGAGCATCTCCAAGGCAACGCGCAAACCTCCCGCAACCATCTGGACAGCGTTGCTCGGATTGCGAAAGCCATCCAACGCAGTCTGTATCGGTCCAATGGACAGTCCGGACGCGATTTCTCCCACGAATCGGAGACAAACGTGGTGAGGTTTGCTTCAGTCCGTATCGATCCCACGTCTGCTTCTGACCACCCTGGCCCACTAAAACCCCTCCACCGTTGCCCGCGCGTGATTCTGCCCGGCGCCAGCTGCCCGTATTCACGCCGCTGTAGAGTGCGCCGCTCAACATTGAAGACGGCTCAGAGAAGACACGACCTCTCACTGCCTTCGTCATTGAAGTGGCATAGGGCGCTGCCGATGACGTGTCTTTGGTGTCTGCGCCTATTCAATGCCGGAGACACGTGACTGGACGGGGCAGGACGGATATCTACGACGCCCGTTAAATGTCGCTGGTCGTTTGTATGCCACCATTAAGTAGGCTCTCCGGCTGAGAAACCCACACTGGCACCGCGCATTGACGCACCCGGACGCCTCGCCTCATCAGAATCCTCTATATAAAGACGGCCACACTCGGCTAACTTCACACCACAACACAAACCCCTCCACATCCTCCTCCCTTGCACTGCATCCGCCATGACTGCGAGCGGGAAATCACTGTGGGACAGTCTGTCGTCAGAGATGAAGCACGCGATGGCCGCCCTTGCCGCCGTTGTGCCAGGTGGATCGAGGCCGGTTTGCCGTCCAGCTCGTCCAAGGTCTCCGAAGACGAGGACGCCACCACGATGGGGACAGGCTCCAACGACTCCGCCCCGGCCCTCCCGTGCCTCCTGTGGACGCCGGCTTCACCATGGAGCAGGCGCAGATGCACTTCAACGTTGCCATGGTGGAGGTGCAGCCTGTGCCGGCGCCTTTGTCGGTGTTCCAGCAGATGCAAGAGGAACAGCGGTACAACCTGTTCCTCCTGGAGCAGCGCCGGTCGGTGGAGGGCCAGATCTACTACGAGCGCGCGAGCGAGGAGGCCATGGCCGCGGCGAACCCAAATTTCGTCGCGGAGCAGCGTGCCATCTACGATGTCGTCCACGCTCAAGCCGACGCTCGCCAGGAAGCGGCAGCTGCGGGGGCGCAGCTACAGGCGATCGCGAAGGAGAACCAAGCCAGTTGTGCCTCCTATGCTTCGTCGATGAACCATCATCCGGCCCGGTGGGACGACGACAGCGCTGGCGCCATCATTTCCCTCGTGGACCTCATGTCCCCCGGCGACGGACAAGGCCCAGGCTCCTGCGAGGATGAGTAGGCCACCGGCGCAGGCGGGGCTGGTGTCCCATGTGAGCTGGTCCGTCTCCCGTGTTCTACTCTTCCTCGCCGGAGATCGCACCTTCACTTCATCGGTCTTATCGCCGTTGCTCATGGAGACGGCGGAAGGAGGATGACACAGGCTTGGACGACGGCCGCCGCCGCCGTATGATAGGTTTAGGGGTAGGTCTATTTTTGTTTTGAATGTTCGAAATGTAATTAAATCCGCCGTGTTTGTATGAAATCCGGCCGTGTTTGCATGAATTTCATCCAGTTTACTGAAAAAGATTTTGAAATGTATGCGGATAGTGTTGGATGGCGTCCTTCTGTATCCGTGTAAATAGATTGGTCCCCCTCTCCGCGCAAGGATTTTTGCGGGTTGCCGTCGGAGATGCCCATTTTAGTTTGCAAGGAACGGAAAGGCACCAGCGTAGCCCAAGACGAAGGAGGAAAGAATGGAGAGAATTGCCAAGTATTACTGCCAAGAGGAGTGAGGGGACTCGCGACAAGAATTTCATGAGACGAGGGCACCCGACATAGTGGCCAGAGACAAGGCTTTAAGTAGGGTTTCCTAAGGAGAATTTCCTCTCGAAGCACAATGTGAGAAAGCAGAGAAGTATATCTCTTCAGATAATCTCCAACTACTCGCGATAATCAACCATTTGAAATTATTTTCTGTCGCCACGGTTTCGTTTGGAAGAAAAAAATGGAGTAAGCATGCCTGTCGTACCTTCATGTCGTTCCCCTAGGGATGCAAATATTCCCCCGTGAAACATATATGGAATTGCTTCACACACGACAGTTAACACGCATGATCTCCCTCCCCAAAGGTGCTCCTGCATGCATGCCGGCTGTTGGTGCTGCCACGTCTGAATCATGCATGCATCGGCCGTGCAGGCGTCGTGTGTATAACAATGCTGAAATATATATCCAGTAACTGAACATGTTTTTGACGCTTAGTAACTGAACATGTGACACGTAAAAGCAGTTGAACTTTCTTTCTAATAAAAAAGCAGTTTAACTTTGACGATATTTATTTAAGAAGTAACATAAAAATGGCTTCTAGGTGCAATCAATGGAAAATGATAACACGGGATATGTACAACTGTGTTGAATGTGAGTCTAATAGTAGGTTATGTGTGTGGATATATATCTCTATTTGTGCCGGTTGTGGCCTGTAATTACTTTTGAGTCGTGCTTTAATAGTATTGGAGATTGGTACTTTTGAACTTTAATAAATATATGGTTGTGTGCATCGCAATAAATAAAAGGCCCTATCTTGTATAGCGAACAAGATATATTTAACTTTGTTGTTTGCAAACCAAAGCTTCTTGTCAATAAAGGCACGATTTCTGATTTGTTAACAAAATCGAAAAGAAAAGCGACATATCTGTGTGCAGGAGCGTAGTCAAGCCGCAGGCAACAGGGGCCATGGTCTCGGGCGTAATGATGAAATCCTTCGATGAGTGTAGCCACTGTAGCTCTAAGGTTGGCCTAGGTCATGGCTCAACCCTGTCTACGCTACTATCTGTGCGCACCTGAGCTGGGGTGCAAGCACAAACACTGTCGAATTCAACTAGTGAGAGCACCAGCCGTATCTATTTTCATCTATATTTAGATGCATGTCTCTCCACGAGAGCGATTGTATAGTCCTAAGATTTTATTTTTTTAGGCAAAGACAGTAGAACAATTGTTCTATGGTATATTTTCATTAATCAACATAAGTATATACAAAATAGAAAATAAATTTCTCTAAGCTACCCCTATCAAGAAAGTTCTCCCTTTCAATTTTTTTAAAGAATGAACGTCAGTTGATCCAAAGGATCCGTAAGCATGTATGATATCTTTATTTTGTCTAATAATTTCTTGAAATTTTAAATTTTATTTTGTTCACTGTTTTTCTTGATTTTTTAAGTTTTTATTTGTACCATGTACATAGTTTTTACTACTTAGGCCTTCTTTGGCTCACATGATTCTAAAAACACAGGAAAGGAAAAAAAGACTTTGATAGGAATACATGTGTAAAACAGAGGATTGAAATGCGTAGAAATTTTATCAATTAAGGTTTTGGTTCACAGTAGTTTGGAGAAACACTGGAATCTAATAAATTGATCAAATTAAAGGCAAACCAGATGCAAAGGTTAGGAATTTGAAAAGGATGTCCAAGTGGATGTTAGAATTCCTGCATTTTTGTTTGAAATTGAGACCAAAGGAAAACATTCCTCCATATTTCCTTTGCTCCATTTATTTGATCCAAATGCATGAATAAAAGTACCATGGAAAATTTCCTATTTGTTTGTTTCTTCTCCACTTTTCCTTTGATCCAAAGAGGCCTTTAAACTAAACATGAAATGGGGACATCCAATCAAAGGTAAGGTGACTTGCTCAGGGTGTCTTGGTATCCTTTTTCTCCCAGCTCCTGGTATTCCTATCACCCAAATGTTTGGTGTTCTCTAAATCGTGTGTAACTCTAGGGTATTCAACAACAGCCTTCTCTGATTATTTAAGCAGTAAGGCCGCTCCCAATGCTTTGTCGTGATGTCATCTCTTAACCAGCAACACGAGATTTTGCCCATGGCAAAATAGTTAATGATGAGAGATGTTGGAACCTTCTCTCATCTTAGATATAATCCCAACACATGATCCTATTCATAGATCATAGAATCTTGTGTTATCATCCAATTAGACTAAACAATCTCAAAACTAGTAGTGCAATGTGCCCTTCCGCGGCAGAGGTATCATAGTAAGAACCATGCAACCCCACACGATGCCAACTTTTAGAGAAAAGGCATACGCCCGACTTTATAAATAAAGCCACCAGGCAGAGTAACACAACCAACAACCAAGCCAACACAGTAGCAAAGCAACAGCTAAGAAGGTTCGCATACATGGCTACCTAGCCAATCATGGCACGCATGCCAGCACTCAAAAGACAGGGAGGAGGAAACTAATTAAGGCGCCACCCGATTCCGTCGTGCCAAGAAGGAAGCCGTAGACCGAATCTTGGATACCATATCGTCGAAAGCCTCGTGGTCCGCTTCCTTAATCAATAATCTCCACTGCTGCAAAAATACACCAGATTTAAATAAGCAGCTCACAGGGTTAGCCGGGAAGGTAAGTTCAATAGTAAACTTGTTTCTAGTGGTCCACAACGACCAACAAATCGCTGCAAACCCAACCCAGAAAACCCTTTTAGACGCCCCAGACAAGCCTCTGGATAGACGCCGTAAGTCCTCGAAGGACGAAGGATTCCAATTCACTTGGAGCCAATAACGAATATATCACCAAACGAATTTGCCAAAGAGCAATGAAAGAAGATATGCTCGGTGTTTTCAATGGCCCCACATAATGCGCATCTCTCAGAGCCCGGACCGTTCCTTTTTCGAATTTGATCGGCCATGGGGAGCTTCCCATGGAAAGCTTGCCAAATGAAAATTTTGATCTTAGGAGGAATACGGGAACTCCAAATGCATTTAAACTTGGACGCAGGGGAGCCAGATATAAGTTTAGCATAGGGGGACTTAACCGAAAAGCGACCAGAAGAGGAGTGGGGCCAGACAACCGAGTCCTCTTCATCCAAGAGCGTGGGGAAGCAAGCAGTAAGGCGATGCCAATCTTCCAACTCTTCAGGAGAAAGAGTTCTACGGAGGTCTAGATCCCGGTTATTTAGCGAGAGCTCGAAGATAGAGATCTCCGGATCAGAGTAGTAAGAAAATAAGACCAGGAATGCCACTGCGAGGGTGGAGTCCCCGCACCACCAATCTAACCATAAGCGAGTAGACTTACCGTTTCTAACTACAAACTTGACCAAGGATTGGAAAACCGCATGAACTTAAACGAGCTGGAGACAGAACTGGGAGCCACCAGTGGATGAGGCAAACATGGGGCTCGAGTCCGGGAAATACTTAGCCCTGAGAATGGATAGCCAGAGAGGGCGCTCCACTGAGGACATGATCTTCCACCACCACTTTAGAATGAGGCACTTGTTCATGACAGCCATATTAATGATACCTAATCCTCCCATGTTCTTGGGCCGGCATATGTATTTCCATTTCACCATCCTGTATTTGCGCTTATTGTCGGCAGAGTTCTAGTAAAAAGCACCCCTATGCTTTTCAAAGCCAGCATGTATCCCTCCAAAAAGAAGTTAAAAACCCATCAGAAACATGGGGAGGGAAGACAAACAGGCATTGGTGAGGGCAACCTTGCCCGCTTGGGTATTATAGCGGCCTCTCCATGGCAAGACCCGGTTTCCCACCTTAGAGATAACCGGAGCAAAGTCTTTAGCCAGCAATTTGTGGGGAGAGATCGGAAGGCCAAGATATTTGAAAGGAAAGGAGCCTAGGGAACAATTGAGGAGATGAGCAACTCTTTGAGCCTCGGTGTCTGAAGCCCCAATAACAATGACTTCGCTCTTAGCAAAATTGATTTTAAGGCCAAAGAGAGCTTCAAAGCAGAGAAGCGGGAATTTTAGGTGAGTTATGCTAGCCTCATTTAGTTCGACCATAATGATAGTGTCATCTGCATATTGTAGGTGAGAGATGCCATTAGGCACAAGGTGAGAACTGACAGGAGTGATGTGGCCAGCTACAACTGCCCGAGATAGAATATGAGAGAGAGCATCTGCGACAAAGTTGAAGAGAGGGGGGGAGACCGGGTCACCCTGCCTTAGGCCCCTGCCGTTGGCTAAGAAGTTACTAATCTTTCCATTAACCGAAACAGCAGTGTGGACACTCGTGACCAACTGCATAAGCCTGCGGACCACCGCACCATCAAAACCCTTAGCAAGAAGCACTTGCCTGAGAAACTTCCAACTAACCGAGTCGTAAGCTTTTTCAAAGTCAAGTTTAAGAATCACCGTTTTGGTGCCCCGGACCCGCAAGTCATGGACGATCTCATGGAGACAGAGAATACCATCCAAAATGAACCTGCCCTTTATGAAAGCAGATTGAAAAGGGCTAATAGTGTAATGAGCAATAGGGGAGAACCTAGTAGCAAAGCCTTTAGCCGGTAACTTTGCAAAGTTGTTGATCAAGGCAATAGGTCTAAATTGAGAGATCAGGTCCGCCCCTTTTACTTTAGGAATAAGAGTGAGCACCGCATAGTTTAACTGAGAAATATCAACGGTGCCCAACCAGAAGCCTTGAATGATCGCCTGGACAAGACCCCTCAACTGGGGCCAAAACTTCCTAAAGAAGGGGATGGAGAAACCATCAGGGCCTGATGCCACATTGGAGTTGGCAGAGCGAATCGTGTTGAAAATCTCCGAGTCAATGAGGGGGATCAGCAAGGCATCATTATCATCGCTCGTAACCTAATCCTGAGAGGTCCAGAAGGAGTTGGCCAGTCTAAAGCTCACCTTAGGCTTAGCGGAAAGGAGAGAGGAGAAGAAGTTGACCTCATGCAACATAATCTCTGATTGGTCAGAAACCCTGACGTTGTTGATAAGTAGGCTATCAATCAAGCAGCGGCGACGCCTGCCATTGGCAATGGCAAATAAGTACGCGGTGGGGGAATCGCCTTTTAAAGTCCAATTAATGGTACCCCTTTGTCTCCAATACACCTCCTCCTGACGATGCGGGGCCAAAAGGGCCTCTTCTAAATCATAACGAGCCTGTCAATCAGAGGGGGAAAGGCTAGGGCCATCGGCGCGAGCATCCAGGAGACCAATTTGGGCAGCAAGCCGAGCCTTGTCACGCCTCAACTCAGCAGCATGGTTCTTAGCCCACCCGCGAAGAAATTTACGAAGGAAGCAAGATCATTGGTGCTAGTCATCCATTGGGCTAAAAGAGCGTCGAGCAGAAGATAAGAAAGAGGAGATCTTATGCGCAATCAGGTCAGCAAAACCCTCAACCAGAATCCAAGAAGCATCGAACTGGAAACGCAAAGAAGAGACAAAATGAGTCCCATCGTCAAGAATCAGTGGCGAGTGATCAGACCCCACGATGGGAAGAGCCCGGAGGGAAGCCCGAGGAATCAAGGAGTCCCACCTGGAGCAGATGAAAACCCGATCAAGAACAGATCGAATGGGAGCCGTTTGACGATTCGTCCAAGTGTACCGGGCACCAAGCCTAGGTATTTCGCGGATAGCAATGTCCCGAATGAAAGTGTTAAACGCGTCAGCAAGCGGCCAAGAAAAGTTAGGCGAGTTTTTATCCAGAGGGGAGCGCATCAAATTAAAGTCGCCGCCAATAAGCAAAGGGAGGTCACAAGACTCTATTTTATTCCGAATTTCATCCAAGAAGATATAGGAAAGAGAGTGGTCAGCCGGACCATAAACAACCATAACTTCCAAAAGCGTATTGAGGGAGCGATGAGATACCACTGTACTAGCCCAAAAAATGCCATGATCGAAAGCAACAAAATCAAATATATCTCTTTTGGTGCCAATAAGAATACCACCCGAGTGTCAAGACGATGCAAGATGATTCCAGTCAGATCTGTCGGTCCCAGCAACAGCAGATAGTTTATTCGGAGAGAAAGAAGGTTTCAGGGTTTCAACAAGGCCAATGGTATCAATGTTCTCAGAACGGACAAGGTCTTTTATCTGGTCCCTGCCAACTACTAGGCATATTGCTAAGTTGTCATAGTATTTAATGAGAAAAGAGCGTACTTAGTATCATAGCATGATACCGTATCATATTAAATGAAGTGTTAATTAATATGAGTAATGTAGAATAATAAATGAGGCTGCCGAAGATACTAACATATGATTCTATGCACTACGGAGGTTATATAATGCACTAGTACCATATGCATAGAGAAATACCATGGTGCACCTGGGTCCAACGCACCCTCTATGCACAAAATAATTTAGTAATTGCAAAAAGTTAAAAATTACCAAAAAATTGGAGTCACATATGTTAATGTGTACTCATATAAAAAGATTTGCTAAGGAATGGCTTTCATTGTATTCTGGGCGGGAAAATCCAAATCGAGTTGCTATATACAAGTACTCTTCATGCTACGTTGTCCTTAGTATTTGTTTTTTCTTCCCTAAAGTATTAGAAATGTTCGAACCTTCAAAATAATCTCTACTTCTAATGTCTCAGTTGGTAGTCCCCGTCGGTTAATTTTTGTCCCACCTTCCCTGGTTTATTTTCGTCCTCCCTTCCACATCGCATTTACACATGTCGACCAAGAAAAACCGCAGCGATCCCTCCACATCCGTCGATCCAACAACAGTCCTCTCGCACCAGAGAAATAGGGCGGAAAAAAACCGTACGAAAATTAACCTACGAAAAATAACCATCAATGGCTCGCTGCTCCATCCCTCGCCCCCGCCGCTCGAGCGAGAACCACTCGCATGCACGACTCGTTCGGCGCCGCCGCCGCTCCATCCCTTCCACCTGTGACCTCGCCGCTATCTGGTTCCTCTCCGTTCCCATCTGCCACCTCTGCCGAGATCCGAGGCCTCCGACTTGTGGGCTGACGCCACCGCCGCGGAACCCCGGGGCAAGGCAGGGTGATGCCGCGTTGTGGGTAGCAAGGAGGGGCACACGGGCGTGCCCTGCATCGAGGAGGAGCTCAGGTACTTTAAATCGAGGAGGAACACCGCTGTCTTTCTACATGGTGGCCGCTCCCCTCGATCCCCTCCATCGCCTCCGCCGCCGCCGAGGTACGAGATCGCCTCCATCTTGTTCCTTCCCTGGCCACGCCCCTCCCAATTTCTGCCCCTCATCCAGCTAGGGTTCTCACCCGCCGCCGTGCGGTGATGGCATTGTGGCGGAAGAAGGTCTTATTCCTGGAGAGCCGCTACCAGCCTCCGCCTCCACTTGCGGCCAAAGACAGGTACGCCGCCGCGTCCTTGACATATTCCCTACTCCCGTGCACGTATGGTCAAGCATGTATCGCTTATCTTGCCCATATGGCCTTGGCAGATCTCAATGCTCGCTTGCTAATGTGCGTGTGTGGATGTTGCTGGTTGCTGCTGTTGTGCACGTCTGCTTGGTGTGCCCCTGCTGTTTTGTGTTCTCACCACCACATCGACGACAAATACAATTTCTTAGTTTTCTTAGAAAGGTGTGTACCATGATCTTCATGCCCGGCAGGGTTTACATTACGCCTGTGGACAACAGGATTTTGATGTCCAGTTAAACTATCACTTGGTTGTGCATATGCACTATCTATTAAACCGACAATCATTGTTTTCAGGTTCAGGTTCGATATGTTAGGGTTGAAGTACGCTCCTGAGTTAAAGAAAGACCTCGAGAGACTCTGTAGGTACGGTGCTATTGTTAGTGTGTTGTTGTCAGTACTACTCCAATACTTTGGTGTGGGGTTGCATAGTACTCCAATACTTTAGTGTGGGGTAGTAAAAAATGTATTCGTGGTGGGAAAGCATCAGTCGTTCGTATTTGAAGAATATGGAAATCAACAAATATTACCATTAAGAAAGCATGCATGTTATAGTGAATACTTAGTATACCAGTCATATTTTCTTGTCAACATGCACCTATTTGGAGGCTTATCCGATATTATTGCAATCTGGTAGAACTAACATATACTACTTTACTGGAGCTAGCACCTCATGCATAGTTATTGTATCAACCAGAAAGAAACTTCCGATCTACCATTTTACAAAACCAAATTGTATAGTGAGTAATTGAAGTGAAGTTGTTTTGGGCACCCAAAGATAATTATGTTTGTATATTCCTGCCACTTGTACGGTTACAAGAAGCAAAATGTTGTTTTTCTTTTTTATGTTCTATAAATTATTTCCATGGTTATCTCCGATACAGTTTTAAAATGATCTTTTTGGACCAATTATATTAGCTCAAGTTGCCATTTAGTTGAGTTCAAGTTCAGATTTGGCTGCCATCTTAGTTCAGTTCAGTTAGGAGCAACGTTTAGCATTCTAGCTGTATGATATGATGTCTACACATTTCCCTGTTTTGTGTAATGTAATTCCAAACTCTTTAGGTCAACCACTGCCACTAATGCTCTAATGGATATGCCATGTGCATAGGAAGGGTGCACCCGTTTTTCCTTATCTTCATCTGAATTAAATCCGTCCAGTGTGTATGCAGGAACTGAAGACATGTATTAGAGCCTGCATTGAGCCTGCATTGATGAAATAGTTGACAAAGAAGGAACTGAAATGAGGTTACTGAGGCTGCATTTAAGAATCTTGGTTGATGAGCTGATCTCTGACCAAAAACTCAAGAACTAGAAGCAAGCCTGACATTCTTTTTCTATAATCGGTATATTCTCGGTAGCAAGCCTGTCATCCTTTTCTACCCACATGAGGCTTAGGGGCCGTTTGGATTAGCACCAATGCCGACCCTATCAATTTTTTGGCACGCCCCTGCGATTTGGACCCTATTTGGACCATCGCCAAAATATTGGCTCGCCCTGGCTCGCCCCGAAGGCTCAGTGTTACTTCTGCCCACTCGTGGGCGCATCGAGGGCGCCGAAATTGGTCGCCAAAAAATTGGCGAGCGCGTCCCTCGCCGGCTGATACGAGGTTCTCGTGTTAGTTTTTTTAATCTTGTATAGTTCGAACAATCGGTGCGGCGGATTAATCGACTGAGTATTTCTTTGGGTCGTTGTGATCACTTAGATCGTGCAACTAATTCTGTTTAGCATAGTCCAATAGCCGGATAAGAAATTGTACTACTAAATTACGGTTGTTTGTCTCTTTTTCCTTTTTTTGCGAATGAAATTGTCTTTGTTTTCGTAAAGGCAGCCGCAAGTTTCGCTGAGCACAAAAGTTGTACCTGTACGTGTTCTTTTCTAAAAATAAAATCTGTACTCTTACGTCCAACTTTCTTTTCATTTTTTTTGTGAATGACCCATTTCATTTCTTTCTGCATGCTACAGTTAATTAAGTGTCCATATTACAAAAATAAAGTTTTTTGTTTATTTGTTATTGGCACAACATTATAACTAAAAACACAAATCAATTCAAGTTGTCAAACCAAATGTAATATCTGCCAACATTTTGGAAGGTTCAGTGGCTGTAAACCAAACAATAACAACTTGCCATTTTTTGTACTTGTTCGTCACCAATCAATAAAGCATTGTACTCATTACATATGCTGAATGGCCTTCTAGATTTGTGAGTTCATAGGTAGTTAACAACAGCAGAGCCATGTTCTAATAACTGATTCAAGCCTTTCCTTGGTTTGGAGTTGAGTCCCGAAGAAACGTTCGAGCACATGAAATCAGTTCTTTTCAAGAACGCAACTGCTTTTTTTCTCTTATAGATTCCACTCGTAACATATCACAAGCATCTTTAGTCTAAGAAAATAAGAAAAGTGAACTTACATGATTTATTTAAATTACTAAATAACTTACTAGATACTGTATATTTCCGTTTGAGCATTCCAAAAACTGAATCACACTCCATTAAGCTGTAGGATGCATAAGGTAAGGGAAATATAGGAAGCCCAGACATCTGTAGTAATACCATAAGTGGAAGAACAAGGGCAAGAAAACATTTAAAAGGGCCAATGATAGGCGGAAAAAGATTCATGTGGCTATTAGTTCATGTTTTGCACCAAGGAAGAACAGAGGAGAAATGAGTGAGCATACACCTTTGCTAGATTTTATGAACTGAACTAATGTACAAAAACACATATTGTTATCTTGGTGCATGTAGTTATTTAATTTAACAACTTGAATTCCACATGAAGTGTACTATACTGGACTTCTCTGGGCTTTACCTGTGCTCATATTCCATAATTTCGATCAGAAATGAAGCCTATGCGTATGTATAAAGCATTTGCATTATACTAATATTGTGTGTATTGTTTTTAATGCCAAAGGTAAATCTGAACCTGCTCAGACCACGGGGAGGATTTCTCTGGTGGACTATCGCTGGCAAGGTTGGCATGGGAGTAGGCCCGTACCATGGGTTTGTGTGGCTGGAGGACCGTGGCCAGTGCTGCGATTGCCTGATGTCCATGTGCAGCATAGCTCGGCATGAGGTGATATCCTTCTATGATAACATAGCTGTACACAATTTCTTCAAAGAAAATTAACATATATATCAAAGTTGAGATTTGCAATGTATTTAAATTAGTTCTTAAATTGCTCCAAAGCTACTGAAATTTCCCTTATTATATTTTTTTGTAGATACTGATTGTTCAAAATTAAACTCACTACTTAAATTCCATAGAAACGAGAGGCTCAAGGAAGCAACAAGTAGGATGAAGGAGTTAACGGGCAGAAGCATAGATCACAGAAAAACAAGAATATGTTTGCTCCCCATGCTTTGCATTGATGTATAGGTTCGGAAGTTTAAAAGCTTCATGCACTCCCCATGCTTTGTATTGATGTATAGGTACGGAATTTAGAAGCTTCATGCTTTGTATCTCAGTATGTTCATAGTGGCTTCAATCTACAATTTAAAAATGTGAATATTGGCTGGATCATGACACAAGTGATGTGGCTCCAGTCATGTTTCTTAAGCTACCGTGTTTATATCATCACTAGGCCATATAGTTTACCAATAACCTTCTTAAGTACTTCCACTGAACCATCATTATTGCCGACTAATTTTTGTGTTCATGGTTATATTTCAGATAACCGGTTCAGAGAAATGCAAACAATGGTTGGGGGTTCTAAGAAGGATGACCCTAAATGGGAGCATGACAGACACCATGGTCCAGGAAATAAGGGGGAATCCCATGGTGTCTACTATGCTTTTAGAAATCCTATGCAGTCAGGGAGATTCCTTCAGATTTTTGCATGATGAGCAGGTAGCTATAAAGGGTCGTGGTGTCTACTATGCTTTTCAGAAAGGTGAGTGCATTTGTGAAGCTTCCTGCAGAGTTTCACATGATGAGTAGGTAAATGTGCTGCTTGTGCGTTTACCAAGTAGTTATATAGGAGAGCACACAAGCAACAGACTACATAGCTTGTGCTAATTTCCATGATAAGTTTTATCGCATATGAACAAGTTATATTGCCAGTTAACTTATTAATAGAAATTGAGTTGCTTATCGTTGAGTAGAAGACGTTCCTTTAGAGTATTATAGTTTTATACTAATACTTTATGAAGGTGATATGCTGAAGATTTGTGATTATTACAGTATGGCATTTACATTGATTTGTTCATGTCTATACATGTACTTAACTTGGATGAGCCATTATCTACAAAATATATTTCATGAACTCCATAGCAGATATCTCGATTCAAAGTAATATAGCCAGAGATGTTAACATTTGTTTTTGGAAACACAAGCAATACATTTTTTTATTGCATTTGAACTAGATATGGTTGTATCTTAGAGATTGTTGCTTTGGACAGGATTTACTATATTTTTGCAGCAGGCTACATGCTTTTCTGAATGACCATTTAAGGAGTGAACATGAACTGGTGATGTATATGTTCCATGCTCCATGGGGAGGGAACAAGGATTGATTTTCGCCGGGAGTAGGAAGAGTATGGTGAGTTACTTCTATGCTTTAAGGGGCTTCCAGAACTACTTGATTGTGAAATAAGTCACTAGGTACTGCTCAGATGAATTATATGGATGGTACCACCATTCGTCCAGGCTGTACAAACTCCTATCCCTGAATTTCTATTTGTTGGAACCATTAGATTTATTAGTATTTTAGTCATTACGTTTCTACTCTGTTGGAAAAGGCAGTGCCTAGGAGGCGCTTAGGCACGCCAGGCGCTAGGCAATGGCCAAACGCCTCGTCTAGGGCATAAATGGAGGTCTAGGCAGGGCAAGCAAGGAATTACCTACCCAAACAAGAAATCATGCCACATACTGCACTGATATGCCAAACTAATATCCAATGGTAGTAGACGGTAATTAACTTATTTATATGCCCTAAACTAATATCAACACCCATATAATAATCACAAATACACTACAAGTAAAAACTACATTACCGCCTAGGCCGCGCCTAGGGCGCTTAGGCACCGCCTAGGCACTAGGCGAAGTCCAACCGCCTCGCTTATGCCTATCGCTTTTTCCAACCTTGCGTTTCTACAGAGGCTATGTGAAGCAAAGAAACTCCTATCCCTTTTAAATTTTAATACATGTCAGTAAGGAGCTGACACTCTTGGACGGTGAGATATTATTGACGTTTGGTATAGAAATATAATTACATGAAAAACAAAGTTTAATTATTGATGTCATAATTTTTTTGGCCATACCTGCATATTTACAACCCTCTTATCTTTATTACTACACTGTTCTTTGCTATACATGATAGTTCAGCTATGAATTGACTACACTTACATGCATACTGACCAGACTTGCCTAACAGAAGCACAAACAGAAATGGACACTCTGCAGTTGCATCAGACACACCACCACAAAACCTGCTGTGTGCGTCACAATTCTTAGCAGTGACCGTTACGACCGTGCAATGCAAGATTGCTAGCGACAAGGATTTGAGGAGGACAAGACGGTAGCTATCGACAAAGATTCAAGAAGGACCAGATGCCACTATGGTGGTTGTAATATTAGTCGAGACGAATCTGAAAAAATTGAGTAGAGATGTGGAGATATGATGGATTTTGCACAAAAAAAACCAGTAAATTTTTGCTACAGAGAACATATCGGTGTGCATGTATCGATTGCACTTGCTTCATAGCGCAATACGTTTATCCTGCTACGAAAAATGTATTATTTTTTATTAGAGACTAGCAAAAAGGCCCGTGTGTTGCAACGGGAGAAAAAAAATCCTCTCAAGCTGGGTCAGTTGGACAAACTGTGTGTGGCCGGTTCGCAGGTTATGAGATCGAACCCTCCCATCGGCAATTTTACTTTTTGCCAGCTCTCTGTACCTGGGCCTCAGTGCGCCACCAGGTGGGCTTTTTCCGTTGGACCAAAACGGTTGGCAAGTAAAGGTGGGCTTTCTCCGCTGGGCCAAAACGGCTGGCAAGTAACGAGACCAAATAGCGTACGTGAAATCAATTAAAGCGGGATCAAACAAAGCAGGACGAGACCAAAAATATCACCTTTCTTTAATTGTAGGTATAGAAGGGGGGTTTCAAGGCAGAGATAGTGAGTAGAAGAAAAGTTATCTACCATAAAAGACGACAAGGTCACATGACATGCACTGATTGCATTTGCTTTATGGCACAATATGTTTATCCTTCTATTAAAAATGTATTATTTTTTATTGGAGAAGGGGGCTTCAATGGCAGAGATAGTAGGAAGAAGAAAAGTTATCTACCATAAAAAAGGTCACATGACATGCACGACGATCCTAACGTTACATGTTAGACATGTTTTTAAAGGAAAGGGTTCCAACAAAAAAAGAAATATCTCACTATGGCAGAAAAACGAGTAGTAACACGAGGGTCCGGCAGAAAAAAGAGAGTGGGTCGTGTGGTGGGGTTTTTTGTGTTGAGACCACGTGTTGGTGATAACAGTCAGATAGTCCATATTTCTCCTCCAGAGTAATGCTACATCTACGGGAAGTTCTTTTACGTGTTCAACAGACTATCGACTGTGGACCAAAAGGATTTAAGATCAGGGAAGGATGGGGCCAACCCCAAATCAGGGGGAGAAAGATTAGTTAGAAGGAGATTTTCTAAAACTCTTGTAAGGGTCTATGCGTCTAGGATTATTGTCTCTTCATATATGCTATATATTGAACTCTTAAGTTAATGTCTGCTCCTTTTTATATGGCTGTAGGTCTATTTTTTGATGATTTGTTTGTTGGGGCTTGTTCAAGAATTCCAAAGATTTTTAATCTGTTTGGAGAATCATAGGAATAATTATACTGTATCTCATTAGGGGTACATAAGAGCTGCAACATTCATAGAAGAAATTTATTCATTCTTGAAGCACACAACAGGTGCTACTTTTTTTAATTCAAGTTCTTTCATATACTGGTCTACCTTGTGCTACTCCCTTTCATCCATGTATTTCTATGAAGTTTGCTTTATTTTTGTTGCTCCTGCCTGCTTTGTTGATGCATTTCATGGGGATGACTCATGTACTCATTTTGTTTCTTACTGAAATGGAAAAGAAAACAACAAAGATTAGTATTTGTTTGCTTTAAGTCGTCAAATACTTTTTCATGGTGATTTGTAATTCATTTTTTTATTAAATGCATGTTGATCTAGCATTATCTTTGTTGTCTAGAAAATTTGCTATCATAGTGCCATCACATTTCACGCTGAAGCCTTCTCCTTTAAAACTAGATGAAGCCCTCTCCTTTAAAACCGGATTATAGCAGAGAGCGGGTTGGTTGGTGGGGGACTCATCCTTAGCGGTCCGTAGGAAAGTATAATGTGAAGGAGAGATGACACTATGACGAATGTGATGTGGGCCTCATCTGGTTTTAAAGGAGAGGGCTTCAGCGAGAAATATCCTGCAGAAAAAGGAAAGGGTGCGCCATGGGATAGGGTTTTTTGTTGGACAGCGTGGTGAAGGTAACATGGTGGTAGATTTTTATGTTGGACCTCATGTTCAAGATAACAAGATGGATAGTCTGGATAACTACATTTCTCAATCATATATGGACTCGATTTAGAAGAGTCTTGACTGTCACACAATTGAATTTTAAGGAGTCCCGTTGGACGCGTGTTTGATGTCCGGACACATCCAGACGAGAAAGAATTAAGTTTCAACTTTAAAGACGACCTTAATTATTTGATTGGTTTATTTAGTAGCAATGTAGTCCGTAGCAACGCACGTGCATTTTATTAGTCAAACAGTAAATAATCAAACAGGAAGACCACGACCAGCCTAATTTTTTACATGACTCATTCACACAGAACACTCCAAATATCGTTTGTCGAAAAAGCAACGATCCCGACCCACCATGCTGCGCGTACAAAGCCGAATTACCGAACCCCGATCGACCCGGTCACGTTAGCGGCACGTTACAGCGTGGGGGCCCCGAGATATCTAGCATAGATCATGCTAGCGACTTCTTGTCTGCTGCTTGTCCATAGACATCTGGACGTGTCGTCTCCACTGTTCATCCTAAATCGTAGTACATGCATTTCTCCATCGTCCGCTGATCAATACCTCTACGTACGTACTCCGACGTCTTTATTGATTTGACCGACGATCCCTGTCAGAGTTAATGATCCTTATCAACGTTGCGACGTGCTAAGATCACAAAAGGCTGATTCTGCCCACGAGAACAAACTGGTAAAGCAACCGACCAATATGCCGCAACGGTTTCTTTTTAGCTGAATACGCCGCAACTGTTACCTGTTCACACGCGAGCGGCGAACACTACGTCAAAATTCCTCCGTGGTCTGCGTTACATGTACAAATACGTACGTATTCCTTCCGTACGTGCGAGGAAGCATGCAACACACACTTCCTCAAACTCTCGTCCGTGACAACAACACCCGTCACTTGCCTCCGACACCACCACAGCAGCCACCGAAGAAAAGAATGACGAATCACCTCATGACCCGAGCTCGACGCGGCTCCATCGCTGATATGCAGCTTTACGGACCTCCAAGGTGGCTCACCAAAAGTGAAACCCTTACCGTTGAACGAATCAGACCGGGGCAACACCCCGGACACGCCATCGAACTCCAGATCTGGCAACCCACCACGACTAAAACGCCGAAGGAGGAAACCATATCTGCCATCCACCAACCACGAGCCCAGCGCATGCTCCGTCTTCCAGATGTCGTCGATGCAGACCACAATCTGCATCCGCTCCTGGACTACCTCCCAAGCTCCGCGCCGACGCTGGAGCAAACGCCGTCGCAACGGCGGAGCCCGAGGACATAGGTCCACCACGAGGATGCCGTCGTCGCCACGTCATCCTTGCTTGAACAGACTGGTTTCCAAATCCATCCCCAACCATAGGACCAATGGCCTCGCCAGGGAAGGATCCAAAGAATCTTTATTCAGTGTTGTCATCGTCGCCGCCGAAGCAAAGACGATGAACAACCTAAAAACCTAGACTACGAGAGAGTAAAAACGATCCACACGCGTGGATCCGGCAACCCCCCTCACCACCGACGACCGAGGTCGCCGGGGGAGGGGAGCCGCCGGAAAGCGGCGTTGGAAGATCGGCCTCCCCCTGGCGGCGGCTAGGGTTCCAGCCGCCAGGGACGAGAGGAAAACAGGGACGAGAGGATTATCTTTTCAGTTTTGTCATGTCGGTCTTTACGTGACTTCTACTTTGTTCTTTATGATATGAATGAGACACGTATTACCATGCAAAAAAAAACTATCGTCCGTGTGAACCATCATGTGGTTGAAATGGTTAGATGGACAGTGGTATCCCTAGCTCATCAGGGTTCAAGTCCTGGTGCACATAGAGGTAGGATGTGTGTGTGTGTGCGTTCATAGGGGTGAGTGGATGCACGTTTATATGAGCGCTTGCGTCTGTACTATGTTAAAAAAAGCTCTCGTCCGCGTCGGATACATACATCATATTCGATTCGTTTTTCTACCCTAGCCGCCGCCAGGAGCCAGGCGACTAGGGAGGCAATCTCCTTCCACCGATCTCCACTGGCGAGGGTGCTGGCCCCCTTTCCCTCCGGCTGCTGCTCGGGCGGCGGGAGGGAGGGGGATCCCATTCCTCCGCTCTGTAGTTAGGGTTTGGATTTGTAGGTCATGGTGCCCCGTTGGGGTGGTGGGAGCGGCGCCCGGACGAATAAATCTGCCTCAACTTCACTCTCACATCGCTGGTGCCCTTCATGGCGGCGTCTCAAAGTTGATGGCATCGTGTGTTTGCCGATCCTTTAGATCGGCGACGTTAGGGTTCATGAATGGTGTCGGCGAGGCGGCGGCGGCGAATTCATCGGATGTATCTCTCCTTCTGCTCTATCCCCGTTGATGCGACGTTGTCTCCGACGTCATGATGGAGCAGGGAGGTTTTGTCATCCAAGAGTACGCGCAGACGGTTGTCTACGCAAGTGACAGCTGGAAGATGGTGCATCTTGTGCTGGATTTGTGGTTGGAGGCTGATAGTTCTGGTTTCCTCCTCCGACGTCGTAGTCGTGCGTGTGTGTCAGTTCTGAAGTTCGACGGCGTGTCCGGGGACATGTTGCCCCGGTCTGATTCGTTCAATAGCAATGGTTTTGCTTCAGGCAAACTACTTTGGAGGTCCGTAAAGCTGCCGATCAGTGATGACCCACAAGTGTACGGGATCTATCATAGTCTTTTCGATAAGTAAGAGTGTCGAACCCAACGAGGAGCAGAAGGAAATGACAAGCGGTTTTCAAGAAAGTATTCTCTGCAAGCACTGAAATTATCGGTAACAGATAGTTTTGTGATAAGGTAATTTGTAACGGGTGACATGTAACAAAAGTAAACAAGATGCAGCAAGGTGGCCCAATCCTTTTTGTAGCAAAGGACAAGCTTGGACAAACTCTTATATAAAGGAAAACGCTCTCGAGGACACATGGGAATTATCGTCAAACTAATTTTCATCATGCTCATATGGTTCGCGTTCGTTACTTTGATAATTTGATTGAAGGAAATATGCCCTAGAGGCAATAATAAAGTTATTATTTATCTCCTTATTTCATGATAAATGTGTGAATACATAGACAAACAGAATGTCATTAGTATGCCTCTACTTGACTAGCTTGTTGAATCAAAGATGGTTAAGTTTCCTAGCCATAGACATGAGTTGTCATTTGATTAACGGGAACACATCATTAGAGAATGATGTGATTGACTTGACCCATTCCGTTAGCTTAGCACTTGATCATTTAGTATGTTGATATTACTTTCTTCATGACTTATACATGTTCCTATGACTATGAGATTATGCAACTCCCGAATACCCGAGGAACACTTTGTGTGCTACCAAACGTCACAAAGTAACTGGGTGATTATAAAGGTGCTCTACAGGTGTCTCCGATGGTGTTTGTTGGGTTGGCATAGATCGATATTAGGATTTGTCACTCCGATTGTCGGAGAGGTATCTCTGGGCCCTCTCGGTAATGCACATCACTATAAGCCTTGCAAGCAATGCAACTAACGAGTTAGCTGCGGGATGATGTATTACGGAACGAGTAAAGAGACTTTCCGGTAACGAGATTGAACTAGGTATTGAGATACCGACGATCAAATCTCGGGCATGTAACATAACGATGACAAAGGGAACAACGTATGTTGTTATGCGGTTCGACCGATAAAGATCTTCGTAGAACATGTAGGAGCCAATATGGGCATCCAGGTTCCGCTATTGGTTATTGACCAGAGAGGGGTCTCGGTCATGTCTACATAGTTCTCGAACCCGTAGGATCCGAACGCTTAACGTTCGTTGACGATATAGTATTATATGAGTTACGTATGTTGGTAACCGAATGTTGTTCGGAGTCCCGGATGAGATCATGTACATGACGAGGACCTCCGAAATGGTCTGGAGATAAAGGTTAATATATGGGATAATAGTGTTTGGTATCTGGAAGGATTCCGGAATTCACCGGAAGGGGTTCCGGATGTTTCCCGAAGTGTTTGGGGTACGAGAACACGTTATTTGGGCCAAAGGGGAAAGCCCACAAGATTTTTGGAAAGAGCAAAAGGAAGTTTTGCGGAGTCCAGGGGCCAGACGCCAGGGTCCATGGCGTCTGGATCCAGATGCCGGGAACCCTGGCGTCTGACCCTGGAGTCCGAGAAGGACTCTTGCCTTTGGGTGAAACCGACCTTATGGAGGCTTTTACTCCAAGTTTCGACCCCAAGGCTCAACATATAAATAGATGGGTAGGGCTAGCACCCAAGACACATCAAGAAACACCAATCCGTGTGCTGGCAACCCTGTCCCCTCTAGTTTATCCTCCATCATAGTTTTCCTAGTGCTTATGCGAAGCCCTGAGGAGATTATTCTTCACCAACACCGTCACCACGCTGTCGTGCTGCCGGAACTTATCTACTACTTCGCCCCTCTTGCTGGATCAAGAAGGCGAGGACGTCATCGAGCTGAACGTGTGCTGAATGCGGAGGTGCAGTAGTTCCGGTACTTGATCGGGACGGATCGTGAAGGTGTACGACTACATCAACTGCGTTGATAAACGCTTCCGCTTACGGTCTATGAGGGTACATGGACTACACTCTCCCCTCTCGTTGCTATGCATCACCATGATCTTGCGTGTGCGTAGGATTTTTTTTTGAAATTACTGCGTTACCCAACAGTGGCATCCGAGCCAGGTTTATGCGTAGATGTTATATGCACGAGTAGAACACAAGTGAGTTATGGGCGATACTAGTCATACTGCTTACCAGCATGTCATACTTTGATTCGGCGGTATTGTTGGATGAAGTGGCCTGGACCGACATTACGCGTACGCTTACGCGAGACTGGTTCTACCGACGTGCTTTGCACACAGGTGGCTGGCGGGTGTCAGTTTCTCCAACTTTAGTTGAACGGAGTGTGACTACGCCCGGTCCTTGTTGAAGGTTAAAACAACACTAACTTGACGAAATATCGTTGTGGTTTTGATGTGTAGGTAAGAACGGTTCTTGCTCAGCCCGTAGCAGCCACGTAAAACTTGCAACAACAAAGTAGAGGACGTCTAACTTGTTTTTGCAGGGCATATTGTGATGTGATATGGTCAAGACGTGATGAGATATAAGTTGTTGTATGAGATGATCATGTTTTGTTGAAGTTATCGACAACTGGCAGAAGCCTTATGGTTGTCTGTTTATTGCATAAGATGCAAGCGCCAAATAATTGCTTTACTTTATTGCTATGCGATAGCAATAGTGGCAAGAGCAATAGTTGGCGAGGCGACCATGTGATGACACATTAATATAGATCAAGATGATGGAGATCATGGTGTCATTCCGGTGACGATGGAGATCATGACGATGCTTTGGAGATGGAGATCAAAGGCACAAGATGATGATGGCCATATCATGTCACGTATTATGATTACATATGATGTTTTCTTTTATACATCTTATTTTTCTTAGTTCGAAGGTAGCTTTATAAGATGGTCCCTTACTAAAATTTCAAGGTACAAGTGTTCTCCCTGAGTATGCACCGTTGCCAAAGTTCGTCGTGCCGAGACACCACATGATGATCGGGTGTGATAAGCTCAACGTTCACCTACAACGGGTGCAAGCCAGTTTTGCACACGCAGAAATACTCGGGTTAAACTTGAGGAGCCTAGCATATGCAGATATGGCCTCAGAACACTGAGACCGAAAGGTCGAGTATGAATCATATAGTAGATATAATCAACATAGTGATGTTCACCATTGAAAACTACTCCATCTCACGTGATGATCGGACATGGTTTAGTTGATATGGATCATGTGATCACTTAGATGACTAGAGGGATGTCTATCTAAGTGAGAGTTCTTAAGTAATATGATTAAATTGAACTTTAAATTATCATGAACTTAGTCCTGACAGTATTTGCATAACTATGTTGTAGATCAATAGCTCGCGTTGTTGCTCCCCGTTTATTTTTGATATGTTCCTAGAGAAAAACTATGTTGAAACATGATAGTAGCAATGATGCGTACTAGGTCCATTATCTGAGGATTGTCCTCATTGCTGCACAGAAAAATTATGTCCTTGATGCACCGCTAGGTGACAAACCTATTGCAGGAGCAGATGCAGACATTATGAATGTTTTGAAAAAGCTCGGTATGATGACTACTTGATAGTTTAGTGCACCATGCTTTACGGTTTAGAACCAGGACTTCAAAAATGTTTTGAACGCCATGGAACATATAAGATGTTCCAAGAGTTGAAGTTGGTACTTCATACTCATGCCCATGTTGAGAGGTATGAGACCTCTGACAGTACTTTGCCTACAAGATGGAGGAGAATAGCTCAACCAGTGAGTATATGCTCAGATTGTCTGGGTACTACAATCGGTTGAATCAAGTGGGAAGTAATCTTCCAGATAAGATAATGATTGACAGAATTCTCTAGTCACTATCACCAAGTTACTAGAACTTCGTGATGAACCACAATATGTGAGGGATAACAAAAAAATTCCCGAGCTCTTCGCGATGCTGAAGTCAGCAAAGGTAGAAATCAAGAAAAGCATCAAGTGTTGATGGTTGAAAAGACCACTAGTTTCAAGTAAAATGGCTAAGGGAAAGAAAGGGAACTTCAAGAAGAATAGCAGGCAAGTTGCTGCTCCAATGAAGAAGCCCAAAGCTAGACCCAAGCCTGGAACTGAGTGCTTCTACTGCAAAGGAATGGTCATTGGAAGTGGAACTACCCCAAACATTTGGCGGGTAAGAAGGATGGCAAAGTAAACAAAGGTATATTTGATATATAGATTATTAATGTGTATGCTACTAGTGTTCATAATAACCCCTCGGTATTTGATACTAGTTCAGTTGCTAAGAGTAGTAACTCGAAACGGGAGTTGCAGAATGAACATAGACTAGTTAAGGGTGAAGTGACGATGTGTGTTGGAAGTGGTTCCAACATTTGATATGATCATCATCGCACACTCCCTATACTTTCGGGATTAGTGTTGAACCTAAATAAGTGTTATTTGGTGTTTGCGTTGAGCATGAATATGATTTAATCATGTTCATTGCAATATGGTTATTCATTTAAGTCAGAGAATAATTGTTGTTCTGTTTACATGAATAAAACCTTCTATGGTCATACACCCAATGAAAATGGTTTGTTGGATCTCGATCATAGTGATACACAAATTCATAATATTGAAGCCAAAAGATGCAAAGTTAATAATGATAGTGCAACTTATTTGTGGCACTGCCGTTTAGGTCATATCGGTGTAAAGGGCATGAAGAAACTCCATGCTGATGGGATTTTGGAATCACTTGATGCTTGCGAACCATGCCTTATGGGCAAGATGACTAAGACTCCGTTCTCCGGAACAATGGAGCGAGCAACTGACTTATTGGAAATAATACATACTGGTGTATGCGATCCGATGAGTGTTGAGGGTCGTGGCAGGTATCGCTATTTTCTGACCTTCACAAATGATTTGAGCAGATATGGGTATATCTACTTGATGAAACATAAGTCTGAAACATTTGAAAAGTATAAAGAATTTCAGAGTGAAGTGGAAAATCATCGTAACAATAAAATAAAGTTTCTACGATCTGATCGTGGAGACGAATATTTGAGTTACGAGTTTGGTCTTCATTTGAAACAATGTGAAATAGTTTCGCAACTCACGTCACCTGGAACACCACAATGTAATGGTGTGTCCGAACGTCGTAATCGTACTTTACTAGATATGGTGCGATCTATGATGTCTCTTACCGATTTACCACTATCGTTTTGGGGTTATGCATTAGAGACAGCTGCATTCACGTTAAAAAAAGGCACCATCTAAATCCGTTGAGATGACACTGTATGAACTGTGGTTTAGCAAGAAACCTAAGCTGCCATTTCATAAAGTTTGGGATTGCGATGCTTATGTGAAAAGGTTTCATCCTGATAAGCTCAAACCCAAATAGGAGAAATGTGTCTTCATAGGATACCCAAAGGAGACAGTTGGGTACACCTTCTATCACAGATCCAAAGGCAAAACATTCGTTGCTAAGAATGGATCCTTTCTAGAGAATGAGTTTTCTCGAAAGAAGTGAGTGGGAGGAAAGTAGAACTTGATAAGGTAATTGTAGCTTCTCCCGAATTGGAAAGTAGTTCATCATAGAAACCACTTCCAGTGATGCCTACACCGATTAGTGAGGAAGTTAATGATGATGGTCATGAAACTTCGTATCAAGTTACTACCGAACCTCGTAGGTCAACCAGAGTAAGGTCCGCACCAGAGTGGTACGATAATCCTGTTCTGGAGGTCATGTTGCTTGATCATGACGAACCTATGAACTATGAGAAAGTGATGATGAGCCTAGATTCCGCGAAATGGCTTAAGGCTATGAAATTTGAGATGGGATCCATGTATGAGAACAAAGTGTGGACTTTGGTTGACTTGCCTGATGATCGGCAAGCCATAGAAATAAATGGATCTTCAAGAGGAAGACGGATGCTAATAGTTGTGTTACTATCTACAAAGCTCGAATTGTCGAAAAAGGTTTTCGACAAGTTCAAGGTGTTGAATACAATGCGATTTTCTCACTCGTATCGATGCTTAAAAGTCTGTCCGAATCATGTTAGCAATTGCCGCATTTTATGAAATTTGGCAAATGGATGTCAAAACTACATTCCTTAATGGATTTCTTAAAGAAGAGTTGTATATGATGCAACCAGAAGGTTTTGTCGATCCTAAAGGTGCTAACAAAATGTGCAAGCTCCAGTGATCCATCTATGGACTGATGCAAGCATCTCGAAGTTGGAATATACGCTTTCATAAGTTGATCAAAGCATATAGTTTTATATGGACTTGCAATGAAGCCTGTATTTACAATAAAGTGAGTGGGAGCACTACAGCCTTTTTGATAAGTATATGTGAGTGACATATTGTTGATCAGAAATGATGTAGAATTTTCTGGAAAGCATAAAGGAGTGTTCAAAAGGAGCTCTTTAAAAGAAAGACCTCAGTAAAGCTACTTACATATTGAGCATCCAGATCTATTGAGATAGATCAAGACGCTTGATAAGGATTTCAATGAATACATACCTTGACAAGATTTTGTAGTTCAAAATGGAACAGTCAAAGAAAGAGTTCTTGCCTGTGTTGCAAAGGTGTTAAATTGAGTAAGACTCAAATCCCGACCATGGCAGAAAATAGAAAGAGAATGAAAGTCATTCCCTATGCCTCAGTCATAGGTTCTATAAAGTATGCCATGCTATGGACCAGACCTATTGTATACCCTGCACTGAGTTTGGTAAGGGAGTACAATAGTGATCTAGGAGTAGATCACTGGGCATTGGTCAAAATTATCCTTAGTGGAATACGGATATGTTTCTCGATTATGGAGGTGACAAAAGGTTCGTCGTAAAGGGTTACATCGATGCAAGTTTTGACACTTATCCAGATGACTATGAGTCTCAATCTGGATACATATTGAAAGTGGGAGCAATTAGTTAGAGTAGCTCCGTGCAGAGCATTGTAGACATAGAAATTTGCAAAATACTTACAGATCTGAATATGGCAGACCCATTGACTATACTTCTCTCACAAGCAAAACATGATCACACCTTAGTACTCTTTGGGTGTTAATCACATGACGATGTGAACTAAGATTACTAACTCTAGTAAACCCTTTGAGTGTTGGTCACATGGCGATGTGAACTATGGATGTTAATCACATGGTGATGCGAACTGTTGGTGTTGAATCACATGGTGATGTGAAATAGATTATTGACTCTAGTGCAAGTGGGAGACTGAAGGAAATATGCCCTAGAGTCAATAATAAAGTTATTATTTATTTCCTTATTTCATGATAAATGTTTATTATTCATGCTAGAATTGTATTAACCGGAAACTTGATACATATGTGAATACATAGACAAACAGAGTGTCACTAGTATGCCTCTACTTGACTAGCTCGTTGAATCAAAGATGGTTAAGTTTCCTAGCCATAGACATGAGTTGTCATTTGATTAACGGGATCAAATCATTAGAGAATTATGTGATTGACTTGACCCATTCCGTTAGCTTAGCACTTGATCGTTTAGAATGTTGCTATGGCTTTCTTCATGACTTATACATGTTCCGATGACTATGAGATTATGCAACTCCCGAATACCGGAGGAACACTTTGTGTGCTACCAAACGTCACAACATAACTGGGTGATTATAAAGGTGCTCTACAGGTGTCTTCGATGGTGTTTGTTGGGATGGCATAGATCGAGTTTAGGATTTGTCCCTCCGATTGTCGGAGAGGTATCACTGGGCCCTCTCGACAATGCACATCACTATAAGCCTTGCAAGCAATGCAACTAATGAGTTAGTTGCGGGATGATGTATTATGGAACGAGTAAAGAGACTTGACAGTAACGAGATTGAACTAGGTATTGAGATACCGACGATCGAATCTCGGGCAAGTAACATACCGTTGACAAAGGGAACAACATATGTTGTTATGCGGTTCGACCGATAAAGATCTTCGTAGAACATGTAGGAGCCAATATGGGCATCCAGGTTCCGCTATTGGTTATTGACTAGAGAGGGGTCTCGGTCATGTCTACATAGTTCTCGAACCCGTAGGGTCCGCACGCTTAACGTTCGTTGATGATATAGTATTATATGAGTTATGTATGTTGGTAACCGAATGTTATTCGGGGTCCCAGATGAGATCACGGACATGACGAGGAACTCCGGAATGGTCTGGAGATAAAGTTTAATATATGGGATAATAGTGTTTGGTCTTTGGAAGGGTTCCGGAATTCACCGGAAGGGGTTCCGGATGTTTCCCGAAATGTTTGGGTACGAGAACACGTTATTTGGGCCAATGGGGAAAGCCCATAAGGTTTTTGGAAAGCACAAAAGGAATTTTTGTGGAGTCCAGGGGCCAGACGCCAGGGTCCATGGTGTCTGGGTCCAGACGCCGGGAACCCTAGCGTCTGGCCCTGGACTCCAAAGGACTCTTGCCTTTCGAGTGAAACCGACTTTGTGGAGGCTTTTACTCTAAGTTTCGACCCCAAGGCTCAACATATAAATAGAGGGGTAGGGCTAGCACCCAAGACACATCAAGAAACACCAAGCCGTGTGCCGGCAACCCTGTCCCCTCTAGTTTATCCTCCGTCATAGTTTTCGTAGTGCTTAGGGGAAGCCCTACGGAGATTATTCTTCACCAACACCGTCACCACGCCGTCGTGCTGCCGGAACTCATCTACTACTTCGCCCCTCTTGCTGGATCAAGAAGGCTAGGACGTCATTGAGCTGAACGTGTGCTGAACGCGGAGGTGCCGTAGTTTCGGTACTTTATTGGGACGGATCATGAAGGTGTACGACTACATAAAACGCATTGATAAACGCTTCCGCTTACGGTCTACGAGGGTACGTGGACTACACTCTCCCCTCTCGTTGCTATGCATCACCATGATATTGCATGTGCGTAGGAATTTTTTTTGAAATTACTGCGTTACCCAACATTGATATGTGGGTGGAACAGTGCTTGGGTACTGCCCTTTCTTGGACAAGCATCCCACTTACGATTAACCCCTATTGCAAGCATCCACAACTACAAAAGAAGTATTAAGGTAAACCTAACCATAACATGAAACATATGGATCCAAATCAGCCCCTTACGAAGCAACACATAAACTAGGGTTTAAGCTTCTGTCATTCTAGCAACCCATCATCTACTTATTACTTCCCAATGCCTTCCTCTAGGCCCAAAAAATGGTGAAGTGTCATGTGGTTGATGTTCACATAACACCACTAGAGTAAAGACAACATACATCTCATCAATATATCGAACGAATACCAAATTCACATGACTACTTATAGCAAGACTTCTCCCATGTCCTCAGGAACAAACGTAACTACTCACAAATCATATTCATGTTCATAATCAGAGGGGTATTAATATGCATAGAGTATCTGAACATATGATCTTCCACCAAATAAACCAACTAGCATCAACTAACAGGAGTAATCAACACTACTAGCAACCCACAGGCACCAATCTGAGGTTTTGGGACAAAGATTGGATACAAGAGATGAACTAGGGTTTGAGAGGAGATGGTGCTTGTGAAGATGTTGATGGAGATTGACCCCCTCCCACTGAGAGGATCGGTGGTGATGATGATTGTAGCGACCAGACCTCAAACAGTCTAGTCTTTGTGCATCAGTGTCATCCCTGGATCGGTAATGCTGACACACACAGTACTCGAGGATTTATAACAGAGTCTCAATCACACACTTATTACATTGAAATGTCTCAAAAGAGAATTTATTACAATAATATGGCTTAAGGGCATCTAAAAGAAAACAGCGGAAGGCTTGGAAGATAAAGTGAGTCCATCAACTCCAACGGCATAGCTGAGTGAACAACAACGACCTAGCGCACCTTACTCGTCGTCTGAAAAGTCTGCAACATGATATGTTGCAGCCCAAAACGGGTCAGCACATGGAATATGCTAGCAATGTAATACAAAAGAGCAATGATAAGAATAAATGCTATCACTACATGTATATATGGCTGGTGGAAAGCTCTATAGTTAAAGTTTTGCATAAAGCCAATTTTTCCCTACAACAAAGGAATAAATTTTATTTAACTATCATGGTGGTTGTTAAACATTGAGAAGGTTCCTCCAACTCAATCCCAATTAAGCAATATCAATTAACCCAACAAAATTAATTTAGAGTGATGAAATCAACATGATAATCCAAGAACCAGATACTCAAGATCTCCACAATCAGGGACACGGCTAACCATGATTAGTTTGTACACTCTGCAGACGTTTGCGCACTTTTCCCCACAAGACTCGATCTCCTTCGTTAGATTTCTCGCACTACATGGTGTTTGAGAAATGGATGACCGAGACACAATCCTTCAGAAACATTAACTCTTTACTCTGGATGGACAGTTACACCTACTTTCCCCTACACCTGCTAGCCCACCACTGAAAGAGGTCATGCAACCCACTCAATTATGCTAGAGCCCATAATAGCTTGTGGCTGCACACGGAAGTTTCTAGCATGAATAATCTTATGATCCCTTTGATCCTGGGTGGCGAACCGTAGGATGGTCACACGGGTACTCTGGGATATCCTAGGACAACACTCGATTCTCCAGGTGCCTGCAACCAATCCACCCAGATGTGTATTTAAGTAGCCACCTTAAGTTAACCATTTATTATCAACTCTCACATCTTTCATGGATACACTCAACCAATCCACGTCTACAAGCATAACATAGTAACCTGAGCATAACGTAGAAGAAACTCCCAAAGGTTTGATAATAAAAGGGCATTAGGTTCTTCCTCATTGTCTACTTCCCAAACCCACATGTTAATAAGATCCTAACCATGCAATGTTTGAGGATTGTAACTAATGCATAAAAACTGGGTAATAAAGATATGACCAAAGTGTTACTTGCCTTGCTGACGATCTGCAAATCCTAGAGACTCGTAGTAGCATGCTTCGCACTACGGGAATTCCATCGCAAACAAACAATAGCATACATAAGCACTCCAGCATAGATGCATGGGTAAAACTCAAGTAAAAAGATCCAAACAGAAAGGTCAACTGAAGAGCTTCGATTTGCAAAAGAATCAACTCAAACGGAGCAATGAAACTCAAGATACGAACGAAACAAGATTCATTTACTAATCTGGACTAAAGTCAAATTTTATAGTACCAAAATCATGTTCAAGTTGGTTAAACAGAAAGAGGGCTTCGAGGCGAAGATTTAGGCGCTGATTTCATCTAATTTGTATAAACGAGCAAACAGATATACTAGATCGAAGATCAGGGCAGAAATCGCGATAAAAAATAATCGCAGATAAACCCTGGAAAATAAAACGGATCGAACAGACTAACGAACGAACGTTCACTGTCTAAGCCTAACTGGTGAATGATGTTCGTTAAAACGAACAAACGGATGAACATCCGCTAAATAAATAAACCGACGAAAAACGAACCGATCTATAAAAAAATGGATCTATTTAAAAAAACAAACGGTTTTTACCAAAACCGAGCGAAAAACCGGCGGCGGCGGCTTCCAGCGAACTCCGGTGAGGTGGGGCGGCGGCGGGCGGCGGTCGACGATGGCGGTCGGCGGTGGGGCACGGCGGCGGTGCGAGGTGGCGACGCGAGGCGGTCGGCAGCGCGGCGGCTAGAGTTTGGGAGGGGTGGCGGCTGGGATAAGCGGGGCGACGGGCTCGCCCTTTAAAGGGTCCGACCGGGAGGAGTCCGGCTCGGGCACGGCGCAAAGGTCAGTTCGCGCGTTTTTTTAACGGATGGAGTAAAAGAAATAAAAGAAATACCGAACAGAGTCCAAAAATTCTGAAATAAATTTTCACAGTCCTCTAATAATATTTAGGACAAAGTGAACATTTATTTAGGTTCAGAATGCAATTTTGAAAAATGAATATTTTCCTAGTTCAAATAAAATAGCAATAAAATATCCAAATAAAATATTTATTTGATTTTAACATTTTCCCTCCAATATTTCTTTTATTTTGGAGAAGTCATTTTATCCCCTCTCTTTTATTTTAATATTGGATATTTTTTTGGAGAGAAAAACATTTAAACCAAAATGATCCTCTTTCAAATTTGAGAAAATTCAAATATGAAAATAAATGAAATCCCCAACTCTCCCTGTGGGTCCTTGAGTTGCTTAGAATTTCTAGGATCAAACCAAAATGCAAATAAAATATGATATGCATATGATGACCTATGTATAACATTCCAATTGAAAATTTGGGATGTTACAAACCTTGTTGGAAATATGCCCTAGAGGCAATAATAAAATGGTTATTATTATATTTCATTGTTCATGATAATTGTCTATTGTTCATGCTATAATTGTATTAACCGCAAATCGTAATACATGTGTGGATACATAGAACACAGCAAGTCCCTAGTGAGCCTCTAGTTGACTAGCTCGTTGATCAACAGATAGTCATGGTTTCCTGACTATGGACATTGGATGTCATTGATAACGGTATGACATCATTAGGAGAATGATGTGATGGACAAGACCCAATCCTAAGCATAGCACAACGATCGTGTAGTTCGTTTGGCTAGAGCTTTTCCAAATGTCAATTATCATTTCCTTAGACCATGAGATTGTGCAACTCCCGGATACCATAGGAGTGCTTTGGGTGTGCCAAACGTCACAACATAATTGGGTGACTATAAAGGTGCACTACGGGTATCTCCGAAAGTGTCTTTTGAGTTGGCACGAATCGAGACTGGGATTTGTCACTCCGTATGACGGAGAGGTATCTCTGGGCCCACTCAGTAATGCATCATCATAATGAGCTCAGTGTGACCAAGTGTCTGGTCATGGGATCATGCATTACGGTACGAGTAAAGTGACTTGCCGGTAACGAGACTGAACAAGGTATTGGGATACCGACGATCGAGTCTCGGGCAAGTAACGTATCGACTGACAAAGGGAATTGTATACGGGATTGATTGAATCCTTGACATTGTGGTTCATCCGATGAGATCATCGAGGAGCATGTGGGAGCCAACACGGGTATCCAGATCCGGCTGTTGGTTATTGACCGGAGAGGCGTCTCGGTCATGTCTGCATGTCTCCCGAACCCGTAGGGTCTACACACTTAAGGTTCGGTGACGCTAGGGTTGTAGAGATATGAATATGCAGTAACCCAAAAGTTGTTCGGAGTCCCAGATGAGATCCCGGATGTCACGAGGAGTTCCGGAATGGTCCGGAGGTGAAGAATTACATATAGGAAGTCAGGTTTCGGCCATCGGGAAAGTTTCGGGGGTCACCGGTATTGTACCGGGACCACCGGAAGGGTCCCGGGGGTCCACCGGGTGGGGCCACCTATCCCGGAGGGCCCCATGGGCTTAAGTGGGAGGGGAACCAGCCCCTGGTGGGCTGGTGCGCCCCCCTTGGGCCCCCCTACGCCTAGGGTTGGAAACCCTAGGGGTGGGGGCGCCTCCACCTGGCTTGGGGGGCAAGTTTCCCCCCTGTCCGCCGCCCCCCTTAGAGATTGCATCTCCTAGGGACGGCTCCCCCCCTAGGGGGCCTATATAAAAGGGGGGGAGGGAGGGCAGCCACACCCATGCTCTTGGCGCCTCCCTCTCCCCTTGCTACACCTCTCCCTCTCGTAGAAACTTGGCGAAGCCCTGCCGTGTTCACAGTTGCATCCACCACCACGCCGTCGTGATGCTGGATCTTCATCAACCTCTCCTTCCCCCTTGCTGGATCAAGAAGGAGGAGACGTCTTCCCAACCGTACGTGTGTTGAACGCGGAGGTGCCGTCCGTTCGGTGCTAGGATCTCCGGTGATTTGGATCACGACGAGTATGACTCCCTCAACCCCGTTCTCTTGAACGCTTCCGCACGCGATCTACAAGGGTATGTAGATGATCTCCCCTCTCTCGTTGCTAGATGACTCCATAGATTGATCATGGTGAACGTAGGAAAATTTTATTTTATGCAACGTTCCCCAACAGTGGCATCATGAGCTAGGTCTTTGCTTAGTTACTATGCACGAGTAGAACACAAAGCAGTTGTGGGCGTAGATGTTGTTAATTTTCTTGCCACTACTAGTCTTATCTTGCTTCGGCTGCATCATGGGATGAAGCGGCCCGGACTGACCTTACATGTACGCTTACGTGAGACAGGTTCCACCGACTGACATGCACTAGTTGCATAAGGTGTCTAGCGGGTGTCTGTCTCTCCCACTTTAGTTGGAGCGGATTCGATGAAAAGGGTCCTTATGAAGGGTAAATAGAAATTGGCACATCACGTTGTGGTTTTACGTAGGTAAGAAACGTTCTTGCTAGAACACCTATAGAAGCCACGTAAAAACTTGCAACAACAATTAGAGGACGTCTAACTTGTTTTTGCAGCAAGTGTTTTGTGATGTGATATGGCCAAAGGATGTGATGAATGATATATGTGATGTATGAGATGATCATGTTCTTGTAATAGGAATCACGACTTGCATGTCGATGAGTATGACAACCGGCAGGAGCCATAGGAGTTGTCTTTATTTTTTGTATGACCTGCATGTCATTGAAGAACGCCATGTAAATTACTTTACTTTATTGCTAAACACGTTAGCCATAGAAGTAGAAGTAGTCGTTGGCGTGACAACTTCATGAAGACACGATGATGGAGCTCATGGTGTCGTGCCGGTGATGAAGATGATCATGGCGCCCCGAAGATGGAGATCAAAGGAGCAATATGATATTGCCCATATCATGCACTATTTGATTGCATGTGATGTTTATCATGTTTTACATCTTATTTGCTTAGAACGACGATAGCTTAAATAAGATGATCCCTCGAAATAATTTCAAGAAAAGTGTTCCCCCTAACTGTGCACCGTTGCGAAGGTTCGTTGTTTCGAAGCACCACGTGATGATCATGTGTGATAGATCCTAACATTCGAATACAACGGGTGTAAGCCAGATTTACAAACGCAATACACTTAGGTTGACTTGATGAGCCTAGCATGTACATACATGGCCTCGGAACACAGAAGACCGAAAGGTCGAGCATGAGTCATATAGAAGATACGATCAACATGAATATGTTCACCGACGTTAACTAGTCCGTCTCACGTGATGATCGGACACGGCCTAGTTGACTCGGATCATGTTTCACTAAGATGACTAGAGGGATGTCTGTCTAAGTGGGAGTTCATTGAATAATTTGATTAGATGAACTTAATTATCATGAACTTAGTCTAAAACCTTTGCAAAATGTCTTGTAGATCAAATGGCCAACGCTCATGTCCATCTCAACTTCAACGCGTTCCTAGAGAAAACCAAGCTGAAAGATGATGGCAGCAACTATACGGACTGGGTCCAGAACCTGAGGATCATCCTCATAGCTGCCAAGAAAGATTATGTCCTAGAAGCGCCGCTAGGTGAAGCACCAATCCCAGAGAACCAGGACGTTATGAATGCTTGGCAGTCTCGTGCTGATGATTACTCCCTGGTTCAGTGCGGCATGCTTTACAGCTTAGAACCGGGGCTCCAAAAGTGTTTTGAGCAACAGGGAGCATACGAGATGTTCGAAGAGCTGAAAATGGTTTTCCAAGCTCATGCCCGGGTCGAGAGATATGAAGTCTCTAACAAGTTCTTCAGCTGTAAGATGAAGGAAAATAGTTCTGTTAGTGAGCACATACTCAAGATGTCTGGGTTGCACAACCGCTTGACTCAGCTGGGAGTTAACCTCCCGGATGATGCGGTCATTGACAGAATCCTCCAGTCGCTCACACCAAGCTACAAGAGCTTTGTGATGAACTTCAATATGCAGGGGATGGAAAAGACCATTCCTGAGGTATATTCAATGCTGAAATCAGCAGAGGTAGAGATGAAAAAGGAACATCAAGTGTTGATGGTGAATAAAACCACTAAGTTCAAGAAAGGCAAGGGTAAGAAGAACTTCAAGAAGGACGGCAAGGGAGTTGCCGGGAAGAAGTCAAACAATGGACCCAAGCCTGAGACTGAGTGCTTTTATTGCAAGGGAAGTGGTCACTGGAAGCGGAACTGCCCCAAGTACTTAGCAGACAAGAAGGCCGGCGAAACCAAAGGTATATGTGATATACATGTAATTGATGTGTACCTTACCAATGCTCGTAGTAGCTCCTGGGTATTTGATACCGGTGCGGTTGCTCATATTTGTAACTCAAAGCAGGAGCTGCGGAATAAGCGGAGACTGGCGAAGGACGAGGTGTGTCAGGACCCTGATCCTGAGTCACACCGATCTAGCATGTAACACATCATATCACTTTGCGGCCTCACGCACGGTATTCCCACTGGTGCCACCTTACTTGGCCTGGGACCGTTTGCGCCTTTTGGCTCACGTATATGATAGTACCGCTAGCATCCATATGACAAAGAACCCGGGCTGACATGGCTAGTCGTGAACCCAAAGTGGCACTAACTTACAGGGATAGGCATACATGACCCAACAACGAACGTGTCGGTCATCAGCGAGTGAATCCAAGCTGTAGCACTGGGCTAGCAGGACTCCGGTGAACCGGGCTGTAGCGGGCTAACAGGACTCCGGTATTCATCGCATGACATTTCCCCGAAGGGACAGACATAGGAACGAAGAAGGACACATGCCGGCCAGCCTAAGTGTTCCGGAGCAGTAGCAAGCTACCATGGCTCAGTGGAAGCACTAGGAGACATTTCCCGGTAAGAGAGGCTACTAAGGATAAACAACTAGATAGTCAGATCCCACACATACCAAGCATTTCAATAACATACACACAATATGCTCGATATGTGCAAATACAACATGGCATCACAACATGACTCTACGACTCAAGTATTTATTCAATAGGCTCCGAGGAGCGAGATATTACAAACATGGGTCTCATGACCCAACACTCAGAGCATGCAAGTCAAAGCACAAGCGGAAGCTTAACATGTCTGAGTACAGACATCTACAAATGAAAAAGGCTGAAAAGTCTGTCTATCTACCAGATCCTGCCGAGGGCACAAGATCGTAGCTGAGGTAACAAGCTAAACGTCGAAGTCCACGTGGAACTACTAGCGAGACGGAAGTCTATCTGCAAAAACATAAATTAAGCAACGTGAGTACAAATGTACCCAGCAAGACTTACATCAGAACTAACTACATATACATCATTATCAACAAAGGGGATGGTGGGGTTTAACTGCAGCAAGCCAGCTTTGACTCGGTGGCTATCCTGAATTACGACTGCAAGTAACTCTTTTGAGGTGGCGCACACGAGTCCACATATTCACCATATCAATACACCACTATGGATTCGCTCCTGTCTCCCTACGAGAACGCCATCCATAGCACTCACGCTTATCTTGCGTATTTTAAAGTATCCACTTTCACTTGTCTATGAACTGTACAGGCTACCCAAAAGTCCTTTACCGCGGACACGGCTATTCGAATAGATAATGTTAACCCTGCAGGGGTGTACTTCTTCACACACGCTCTCGCCACTTACCGCCATGTACACCTCGTGTATCTCGGCAACCTTCAAGCGGAAGCCTGGCGAGGGAGTCGGCCACGACCTGACTAACCACACAAGTCTCTCGTCCAGGTTTATCGCCTATTCGGGTTCCATCCGCAAGGAGATCCGGCCGGGGCATCGCTCACGGCCCCAAATGATGTGAGCAGGGTTCCCAAGCCCACCATCCGGGTGCCACTTGGTACGCCGTGCCACTGTGCCTAGTCTATCCCAAGCCCACCTGTACCGAGTGCCACTTGGTAGACTACTAACACTACCTACAAACACCAGAAACTAGTTGCAACTCCTGGACAGAGATCGAGTTGATTAATAAGTCGAGAGAGTCAATTAAGGATCCCAATGTGTGGTAGTAGCTGTTCATGGATCACAAACACAGAACTCAATTCCTGAGGATGGCTGCAATGAGACAACCCACGATGTACTCCTACATGGCCTCTCACCGCTACCTTTACCAAATCGTGTTCACACACTTAGCTCACACACAGTAGGACATGTCTACACACCTCCGATTCATCCCCGATGAATCAGACCTGACACAACTCTAAGAAATAGCAGGCATGACAACAAGCATGAATGAGTAGGCACATCAGGGCTCAAACAACTCCTACTCATGCTAGTGGGTTTCATCTATTTACTGTGGCAATGACAGGTCATGCAAAGGATAAAGGGGTTCAGCTACCGCAACAAGTAACAGATGAATCGGTGTTGTCCTAATGCAGTAAAAGAGAACAGGGGCGAGAGAGTGGGATTTTATCGGAATGAACAAGGGGGTTTTGCTTGCCTGGCACTTCTGAAGATAGTGTAGCTCTTCATCGGTGTCATCGAACTCATCGTCAGAACGTCGTCTACTGAGAGGGAACAAATACCGACAAACAAGGAAGAACACAATCAATGCAATGCATCAATATGATGCATGAATGTGACATGGCAATATGCTGTTGATTGAGCTAATGCAACTAACAACAAGTTAAATGGATTTGGTGTGAACACTAGGTTCAAATTCAAACTCCATATGTGATTTCTTAAATGCCATTTAATTGAATTGTCCTAAACAGTAGTCATAAGTTGTTCCAACATGCATGAAAATGGTACAGATGAATATATTGGATTTTTCTGATCATTTTTCATATATAAATTATTTCATTCTGAGTTACGGTTGAATTTATATGAATTTTTGAAGTTTTGGATATATTCTGGAATTTTCTGTATTATTTTAAATCCAGAAAATGGTTAACTGCGTCAGCATTGCATCACTGTGATGTCAGCAGGTCAACTGCGGTTGACCAGGTCAAACCTGACGTGTGGGGTCCACACGTCAGTGACATAGTTATATAACAGGATTAATTAAATTTAACTAATCAAATTAGCAGGCACTGGGTCCACTGTTAGTGTCAGCAGGGGGGTTAATTAGTCCTAAACAAAACTGGTCAGGGGCGGGGCCCACATGTCAGACGATCTGGGGTGGTCAAACCCCCGGTCAAAACGGTCAACGCCACCGGCGGCTTGATGCCGGCGACGGCAAACGCGGCGAAGCGCTGCGGGGTTGCTCCTCCGGTGGCTAAAAGCGCGGCGGAGGGCACCAGCGGGAAGCCCTTGCTCACCCGCATCCAGGGGAGCACGCGCCTGGGCGTGGGGTGGCCGGAGCTCACCGGAATGGAGCTCGCGGCGGCGCCGGAGTTCGGACGGGTTCAGTTTGGCGCTAGGGGGGGGGGGCACAGCAGATCGAACGAGTGGACGCGCCCGGCTCCTGGGAGCGTGCTGAGCATGGGGCGATGCTCAGGCGCAAGCTTCAGTGGCTGTAGTGGCAGCGGCGACATGGCCGGCGTCGAGGAGCTCTCGGGAACGACGCCTAGAGGATGCGAGGGACGACGGGGCAAGGGGGATCAGTTCAACGGCTCACCGCGGAGCTGCAGGGATGATTAGCGGGCTCGGGGATGCGCCGGAGGCAGCGCAGGGTCGCCGGAGATCTGGGCGGCCGAAGGTAGAAGACGATGATGGCGGCGATGTTGTAGGACGCCTGAGGATGCGTGGCTTGTCTGGGATGATGCAGACGACGAGGCGGAGCCAATGAGCACGACGGTTGCTCGAGGGACGGCCGATGAGCGCGGTGGCAGTGTGCGGCGGCGACAGAGGCGTTCGGGCGCGAGAGGGAGAAAGAGCAGAGAAGGGGGAAAGGGTCGGGAGAGAGTGAGAGAGAGCCAGGGGCTGCGTGGCGCTCCATGGCGTCGTCTAGGAGCACCAGGGAGGAGCCAGGCAGGCAGGGAGGGAGGAGCTGGAGGCCTCGGGCGCGCCGGCGTCGACACGCCTCTGCCTACTGGCAGAGGTTGAAGACGACCGCTTCGCCCAGGTGGGCTGGGCCGGCCAGCTGCAGTGCTGGGCCGGTCGGTGGGCGCCAGGTAAGCTTCTGCCAGGTAAGTCCTTCTCTCTCTCTCTTTTATTTGTTTTAGTTTTCTATTTCTTCTGTTGCTATTTGGGCTTTATTAAAAATACCAGGGCACTTCTAAAAATCCTGAAAATAATTGTGGGCACCTTCTGAAATATATGCAACAGCCCACATTTAGTTTCAGAATTATTTGAGCATTTAAATTATTTATAGCATTCGAATGCCCAAATTCAAATACTTTATGAGTTAATTCAAAAATCCATAAATGGCCAAGAAATATGCTCATCATTTTTGGCAGAGGTTTTCACCTTTATCAAAAATCATGAACATTTCCAAAGGCATTTTGGGTTCATTGAAAATATTTTTATTGAACCTAGTTGAATTCAATTGGTGCTAGGGTTTCAACAATCCCCATTTCAGTTTTTAAAATAAATTTAAACATGATGCAACACATGACTAGCTAGCCCAGAGCATACCAGAACTAGGGATGTGACAACTCACCCCCACTAAACAAGAATCTCGACCCGAGCTTCAAGCGTAGGGTAAGACGAAGGGGAAACGCAAACTAGTATAATCTTCATGATCCAGGGTGCACTTCATAAGAGTGTTGATTTGATCCTCATCTTTGTCTCGACGTCTTGCTTTGAGAACTCCAGCCAACATGACAACGAGAAGAAAGGAAAACTCTAGAAGGATCGATCTTCTCGAAGATCGAACAACTTAGGATCAACTTGCGGAATGAGGCATAGCGACACCACTCGAGCTGAGACACAAAACACACATCTAGAGGGATGGGGTGGAACAAATGACGAGGGTTCACTAGGTAGACAACAATTCCACGCTTAAAAGGGTGGTGAATGGTTTCAAAATAGCGATGAAATAATTACCATGATTCCATAAGGGGGCATCTTAGGGAAGGTGACTCGTAGAATTATCCCCTTAAGTGGCAAAAGGAATTACCTTTGATTCAAAGATCATTGAAACTCTTTATACCAGCCTAAGGCAATTCTCGAGCGATCATTTGGAGGGGGTCGGTAGAATGGCATACCCAGATTAGAATGGATGATGTGGATTACCTTGTTGAAGACAACACAAGGGATGATTTTGCTTGCGCGTGCTCTCAAGAACTTGAGCATTTCCATATTCATCAAGGTTTTACCAATTTCCGAAGCGAGGATCCTGGCAGCACATCATACTACCATGATGAATACCGGTGGAAGATGCAGATGCATAGGAAGATAACAGCTTCTCAGATTTCACCTTAGCGAGGCCAAGGAAACAAAATCTGGATGATCGACTGAGAGACATTTAGCACTCCGCTTCTAATGTTCTCCTTGATGTGCTAGCGTAATCCATAGATAATTATGGTTTTATATCTAGAGCATCAAGTAAAAGGTCGGACTTCGGGAACACAAAAATCATAAGGCACAACTAGGGGGTAAATCCTACGAAGTCCTTATGGGGAGGTGGCCAACTTCTTCAATCAAGATATTACAATAACAGGTCTTCCAGCTGGGTGTGTTGGCCACGACATCCACTTTACCGGTTATAGAGAGACCAATATTGTAGCTCTTGGGAAACATTCCAACCATCATATCTACCTGAGATTCAGATCTGGTTGGTGTCAGAATATTCCAGACTCATCGAGTCTAGAAAGAAAAATGAAAGTTTACAACACAAATCGACGAGATGACGTTGCGAGATTCTCGGGAAATGAACTACGATAGCAAGCTCCAAAACATGAGCTGGTTCTGCTACACACATGTGAACACGTTGTCCCAGACAAATATGATCACATGGTAGTCTTACAATAAAACACTACCGAGTTCAGGTGGGGAACCATCATCGAGGATATCGGAGTGCTTGTGCACTTATCGATGAACTTCTTATCCTTGAGCAAGTCAATCAGTGGCTTGGTGTGCTAGGAACACATATAGAATGGAGGCGGCCAACCTATCAAACCATAGAGTACTTCGCACATGCATGACTAACTTGGGACGATTCCAGAGGAAGCAAAACTAACTTTCTCGAACCCACGGTGGCAGCTTGCACCAGATGCACATGAGTTAGAGAGAGCCACTTCTTTCATCCGAACATATGCTTCATGAGCTAGCATGAAGAAATGCTTTCAAAAGTTTCCAACACTAGCTTAATGTTCAACATGAATCATGGACAAGATAAGGATGTTGTCGATGGGCTCAACAACAATTCATCCAGTTTCCATATAAATGGAATTCCACGATTAAGTGAACACGGTGATAGTATTGGTCAGACCAAAAGATATAATGGTGTATGCTCAAGGGATCAACCACGAGTAAGACAACATTACGAATATCGTTGGTTCTGATTTGATTTGACGATAATCCATACTCAAATCAAAGGGTTGATAAGACAACAGGTCCAACAACTGATCACAGGGACCAATCGATGAAGGTATCATCTTTCTTCAACACACACACAGAGAAGATATCCCTTAGAGATGAACTAAGTTAAGCAAAGCTTTATCTTCTAACTCTCCAAGTTATTGTTTAGCTTAACCAACTAGCTCAGGGGTATCCAACACAGGATCTTGGAGAAGGGGTGGTTTATAAGAAAACCAACTTGGTCACGAGCTCAACATAATAGTCAGGGGACAATCTGGATATACTTCCGAGAAGATATTCAGAAAATCACGAACCACCGATATGTTACTAAGATCGAGAACAATCTTGCTTTTCAGAGCAATACGATATGATCAAATAAGCAAGGGATTGAATAATCCTGACTCATTGATCGAAAGGTGCACCGAAAATAAGGACTAGGTAGCACAGTCTATCTTAGAATGACGATTCAAGAACCAACACGCTAAGAATGAAATTATTGTCCTTTAACTACCAAGCAACAAGGTTGCCACCAGTATTGATTTCACACATCACGATTCACTTGTCGGCATTCCGGTTCAACAATACGGGGACCGAGAAAATGAATAATGATGGCGAGAAGTATCACTGCACCAAGAATTCATAAGATGATGTGTAATTCCTATGACTTTCTTGACATAGAGAGGGTAATACTTCAGGGTAGAACAGAACAAAAACTGGATTAGTATTTGATCTGCGGTGTACAATTGCTTTGACCCAATCCTAGACTTGGATGAGGTACTGGAGTTTGTTTCTCCTAGTCATTCCGGCATAGAATGGCTTGACGGACCACAAGAGTGATAGGCATCGATGAACACGGGTGCATGACTATTCCTGACTATCAATTGATAGACAAGGTCAGAAGACAACTAAAGAGGGACAACCCAAAGGAACATATGTTTTTCTGAGTTGTGGATGCATGGATTAGTATGTCGAGTCAAATTCAACATATTTCTTCCGGATAACCCATGCAGAAAGGTAGAACTGGTAGAGTCACGATATAGAATGGAGAACTCCTCAAGAGTACTCTGATTGTGATCCTTCGGTTCAGCGAGGAACTTCTGCCATAAGCGGTTCATAGTATTTGGAAGAAGGAAATACCACGTACCTCGAGGACTAATGCAAAGGTTACTAATATCCTAAAGGAACTAGCAAACACTAACAACATGAAGTAAGTAGGGTGAATCTCCTATTCAAACCCAAGGAGTAGAATACCTACTATTAAGTGGCATCACGGGATGCTTTCGAGAATGATGGCCAGAATCATCACACTGGGAATACAAAACGTGGCTAGATTACTAGGTGATACTCTAGATACCTAGGGTCATAATAATAATTCCAACATATATGTCGAGGTAATAGAATACCTCAACTCACAATTAGTGTGATTAACCTGGACTAGAGGAACATTGAAACCAGAGGGAAAGGATTTTGCAAATGCATCAGATTGTTTAGAAACCTGGGATGACTTGGACAGCATAACGGCTGTAAATGCTCAAAATATTGGAGACATGCTAGAAAAATGGTGGCATAGCCACTCACAAACACAATATCAAGGTTTCAAGATCAAAAATTATCATAAGGAAGTAATAGGAACTGAACCGAGGCTTAAATCCAACAATCTTATGAGTCTACGGATTAGTAACACGTGATCCTAATAGAAAGAAGAGAAAGCCTAGTTCCTTAACCCCGTAGGAAAGATAGGATGACTCAGATCAGAAGGCCATAAGGTATAAGGAGTAAAACGAGCCTTACGTTCCATCCCACAATCAATTCCCTTATATAACTAAAGCATTTCTAGACTCAACTTCGACCAGTTTGGCTTGGTAAACCTACAGGCAGTCGAGCTTTGATACCAAAGCTGTCAGGACCCGATCCTGAGTCACACCGATCTAGCATGTAACACAACATATCACTTTGCGGCCTCACGCACGGTATTCCCACGGGTGCCACCTTACCTGGCCCGGGACCGTTTGCGCCTTTTGGCTCACGTATATGATAGTACCGCTAGCATCCATATGACAAAGAACCCGGGCTGACATGGCTAGTCGTGAACCCAAAGTGGCACTAACTTACAGGGACAGGCATACATGACCCAACAACGAACGTGTCGGTCATCAGCGAGTGAATCTAGGCTGTAGCACTGGGCTAGCAGGACTCCGGTGAACCGGGCTGTAGCGGGCTAACAGGACTCCGGTATTCATCGCGTGACATTTCCCCGAAGGGACAGACACAGGAACGAAGAAGGACACATGCCGGCCAGCCTAAGTGTTCCGGAGCAGTAGCAAGCTACCATGGCTCAGTGGAAGCACTAGGAGGCATTTCCCGATAAGAGAGGCTACTAAGGATAAACAACTAGATAGTCAGATCCCACACATACCAAGCATTTCAATAACATACACACAATATGCTCGATATGTGCAAATACAACATGGCATCACAACATGACTCTACGACTCAAGTATTTATTCAATAGGCTCCGAGGAGCGAGATATTACAAACATGGGTCTCATGACCCAACACTCAGAGCATACAAGTCAAAGCACAAGCGGAAGCTAACATGTCTGAGTACAGACATCTACAAATGAAAAAGGCTGAAAAGTCTGTCTATCTACCAGATCCTGCCGAGGGCACAAGATCGTAGCTGAGGTAACAAGCTAAACGTCGAAGTCCACGTGGAACTACTAGCGAGATGGAAGTCTCTCTGCAAAAACATAAATTAAGCAACGTGAGTACAAATGTACCCAGCAAGACTTACATCAGAACTAACTACATATACATCATTATCAACAAAGGGGATGGTGGGGTTTAACTGCAGCAAGCCAGCTTTGACTCGGTGGCTATCCTGAATTACGACTGCAAGTAACTCTTTTGAGGTGGTGCACACGAGTCCACATATTCACCATATCAATACACCACTATGGATCCGCTCCTGTCTCCCTACGAGAACGCCATCCATAGCACTCACGCTTATCTTGCGTATTTTAAAGTATCCACTTTCACTTGTCTATGAACTGTACAGGCAACCCAGAAGTCCTTTATCGCGGACACGGCTATTCGAATAGATAATGTTAACCCTGCAGGGGTGTACTTCTTCACACACGCTCTCGCCACTTACCGCCATGTAAACCTCGTGTATCTCGGCAACCTTCAAGCGGAAGCCTGGCGAGGGAGTCGGCCACGACCTGACTAACCACACAAGTCTCTCGTCCAGGTTTATCGCCTATTCGGGTTCCATCCGCAAGGAGATCTGGCCGGGGCGTCGCTCACGGCCCCAAACGATGTGAGCAGGGTTCCCAAGCCCACCATCCGGGTGCCACTTGGTACACCGTGCCATTGTGCCTAGTCTGTCCCAAGCCCACCTGTACCGGGTGCCACTTGGTAGACTAGTAACACTACCTACAAACACCAGAAACTAGTTGCAACTCCTGGACAGAGATCGAGTTGATTAATAAGTCGAGAGAGTCAATTAAGGATCCCAATGTGTGGTAGTAGTTGTTCATGGATCACAAACATAGAACTCAGTTCCTGAGGACGGCTGCAATGAGACAACCCACCATGTACTCCTACATGGCCTCTCACCGCTACCTTTACCAAATCGTGTTCACACACTTAGCTCACACACAGTAGGACATGTTTACACACCTCCGATTCATCCCCGATGAATCAGACCTGACACAACTCTAAGCAATAGTAGGCATGACAACAAGCATGAATGATTAGGCACATCAGGGCTCAAACAACTCCTACTCGTGCTAGTGGGTTTCATCTATTTACTGTGGCAATGACAGGTCATGCAAAGGATAAAGTGGTTCAGCTACCGCAACAAGTAACAGATGAATCGGTGTTGCCCTAATGCAATAAAAGAGAGCAGGGGCGAGAGAGTGGGATTTTATCAGAATGAACAAGGGGGTTTTGCTTGCCTGGCACTTCTGAAGATAGTATAGCTCTTCATCGGTGTCATCGAACTCATCGTCAGAACGTCGTCTACTGAGAGGGAACAAATACCGACAAACAAGGAAGAACACAATCAATGCAATGCAGCAATATGATGCATGAATGTGACATGGCAATATGCTGTTGATTGAGCTAATGCAACTAACAACAAGTTAAATGGATTTGGTGTGAACACTAGGTTCAAATTCAAACTCCATATGTGATTTCTTAAATGCCATTTAATTGAATTGTCCTAAACAGTAGTCATAAGTTGTTCTAACATGCATGAAAATGGTGCAGATGGATAGATTGGATTTTTCTGATCATTTTTCATATATAAATTATTTCATTCTGAGTTACGGTTGAATTTATATGAATTTTTGAAGTTTTGGATATATTCTGGAATTTTCTGTATTATTTTAAATCCAGAAAATGGTTAACTGCATCAGCATTGCATCACTGTGACGTCAGCAGGTCAACTGCGGTTGACCAGGTCAAACCTGACGTGTGGGGTCCACACGTCAGTCACATAGTTATATAACAGGATTAATTAAATTTAACTAATCAAATTAGCAGGCACTGGGTCCACTGTTAGTGTTAGCAGGGGGGGTAATTAGTCCTAAACTAAACTGGTCAGGGGCGGGGCCCACATGTCAGACGACCTGGGGTGGTCAAACCCCCGGTCAAAACGGTCAACGCCACCGGCGGCTTGACGCCGGCGACGGCAAACGCGGCGAAGCACTGCGGGGTTGCTCCTCCGGTGGCTAAAAGCGCGGCGGAGGGCACCAGGGGGAAGCCCTTGCTCACCCACATCCAGGGGAGCACGCGCCTGGGCGTGGGGTGGCCGGAGCTCACCGGAATGGAGCTCGCGGCGGCGCCGGAGTTCGGACGGGTTCAGTTTGGCGCTAGGGGGGGCACAGCAGATCGAACGAGTTGACACGCCCGGCTCCTAGGAGCGTGCTGAGCACGGGGCGATGCTCAGGCGCAAGCTTCAGTGGCTGTAGCGGCAGTGGCGACATGGCCGGCGTCGAGGAGCTCTCGGGAACGACGCCTAGATGATGCGAGGGACGACATGGCAAGGGGGGATCGGTTCAACGGCTCACCGTGGAGCTGCAGGGATGATTAGCGGGCTCGGGGACGCGCCGGAGGCAGCGCAGGGTCGCCGGAGATCTGGGCGGCCGAAGGTAGAAGACGACGATGGCGGCGATGTTGCAGGACGCCTGAGGATGCGTGGCTCGTCTGGGATGATGCGGACGACGAGGCGGAGCCGATGAGCACGACGGTTGCTCGAGGGACGGCCGGTGAGCGCGGTGGCAGTGTGCGGCGGCGACGGAGGCATTCGGGCGCGAGAGGGAGAAAGAGCACAGAAGGGGGAAAGGGTCGGGAGAGAGTGAGAGAGAGCCAGGGGCTGCGTGGCGCTCCGTGGCATCGTCTAGGAGCACCGGGGAGGAGCCAGGCAGGCAGGGAGGGAGGAGCTGGAGGCCTCGGGCGCGCTGGCGTCGACACGCCTCTGCCTACTGGCAGAGGTTGAAGACGACTGCTTCGCCCAGGTGGGCTGGGCCGGCCAGCTGCAGTGCTGGGCTAGTCGGTGGGCGCCAGGTAAGCTTCTGCCAGGTAAGTCCTTCTCTCTCTCTCTTTTATTTGTTTTAGTTTTCTATTTCGTCTGTAGCTGTTTGGGCTTTATTAAAAATACCAGGGCACTTCTAAAAATCCTGAAAATAATTGTGGGCACCTTCTGAAATATATGCAACAGCCCACATTTAGTTTCAGAATTATTTGAGCATTTAAATTATTTATAGCATTCGAATGCCAAAATTCAAATACTTTATGAGTTAATTCAAAAATCCATAAATGGCCAAGAAATATGCTCATCATTTTTGGCAGAGGTTTTCACCTTTATCAAAAATCATGAACATTTCCAAAGTCATTTTGGGTTCATTGAAAATATTTTTATTGAACCTAGTTGAATTCAATTGGTGCTAGGGTTTCAACAATCCCCATTTCAGTTTTTAAAAGAAATTTAAACATGATGCAACACATGACTAGCTAGCCCAGAGCATACCAGAACTAGGGATGTGACAAGGTGACGATGCACATTGAGAATGGTTCCAAGGTCGATGTGATCACCATCGGCACGCTACCTCTACATTTACCTACGGGATTAGTTTTAAACCTCAATAATTGTTATTTAGTACCAGCTTTGAGCATGAACATTGTCTCAGGATCTCGTTTAATTCGAGATGGCTACTCATTTAAATCCGAGAATAATGGTTGTTCTATTTATATGAGTGATTTGTTTTATGCTCATGCCCCGCTGGTGAATGGTTTATTCTTAATGAATCTCGAGCGCAATGTTACACACATTCATAGTGTGAATACCAAAAGATGTAAAGTTGATAACGATAGTCCCACATACTTGTGGCACTGCCGTCTTGGTCACATTGGTGTCAAGCGCATGAAGAAGCTCCATGCTGATGGACTTTTAGAGTCTCTAGATTATGAATCGTTTGACACATGCGAACCATGCCTCATGGGAAAAATGACCAAGACTCCGTTCTCCAGAACAATGGAGCGAGCAACCAACTTATTGGAAATCATACATACTGATGTGTGCGGTCCAATGAGCGTTGAGGCTCGCGGTGGATATCGTTATGTTCTCACTCTCACTGATGACTTGAGTAGATATGGGTATGTCTACTTAATGAAACACAAGTCTAAGACCTTTGAAAAGTTCAAGGAATTTCAGAATGAGGTAGAGAATCAACGTGACCGAAAGATAAAGTTCTTATGATCAGATCGTGGGGGTGAATATTTAAGTCACGAATTTGGTACGCACTTAAGGAAATGTGGAATCGTTTCACAACTCACGCCACCTGGAACACCTCAGTTAAATGGTGTGTCCGAACATCATAATCGCACTCTATTGGATATGGTGTGATCTATGATGTCACTTACCAATTTACCGCTATCATTTTGGGGATACACTCTAGAGACAGCTATATTCACTTTAAATAGGGCACCGTCTAAATCCGTTGAGACGACACCGTATGAATTATGGTTTGGGAAGAAACCTAAGATGTCGTTTCTAAAAGTTTGGGGATGCGATGCTTATGTCAAGAAACTTCAACCTGAGAAGCTCGAACCCAAGTCAGAAAAATGCGTCTTCATAGGATACCCTAAGGAAACCATTGGGTATACCTTCTACTTAAGATCCGAGGACAAGATCTTTGTTGCTAAGAGTGGGTCCTTTCTGGAGAAAAAGTTTCTCTCGAAAGAATTAAGTGGGAGGAAAGTAGAGCTTGATGAAGTAATGCCTCTTGAAACGGTAAGTAGCGCAACTCAGGAAGATGTTCCTATGGTGCATGCACCGACAAGAGAGGAGGTTAATGATGATGATCAAGATACTTCGGATCAAGCTCCTACTGAACTTCGAAGGTCCACAAGGACACGTTCCGCACCAGAGTGGTACGGCAACCCTGTCTTGGAAATCATGTTGGTAGACAACGGTGAACCTTCGAACTATGAAGAGGCGATGGCGGGCCCAGATTCCAACAAATGGCTTGAAGCCATGCAATCCAAGATAGGATCCATGTATGAAAACAAAGTGTGGACTTTGACAGACTTGCCCGATGATCGGCGAGCGATAGAACACAAATGGATCTTTAAGAAGAAGATGGACGCGGATGGTAATGTTACCATATATAAAGCCCGACTTATCGCTAAGGGTTATCGACAAGTTCAAGGGATTGACTATGATGAGACATTCTCTCCCGTAGTTAAGCTGAAGTCCGTCCGAATCATGTTAGCAATTGCCGCATACTATGATTATGAGATATGGCAAATGGACGTCAAAATGGCATTCCTTAATGGGCACCTTAAGGAGGAACTGTATATGATGCAGCCAGAAGGTTTTGTCGACCCTAAGAATGCTAACAAGGTATGCAAGCTCCAGCGCTCCATCTATGGGCTATTGCAAGCATCTCGGAGTTGGAACATTTGCTTTACTGAGATGATCAAAGCGTTTGGGTTTATGCAGACTTATCGAGAAGCCTGCGTTTACAAGAAAGTGAGTGGGAGCTCTGTAGCATTTCTCATATTATATGTGGATGACATACTTTTGATGGGAAATGATATAGAACTTTTGGACATCATTAAGGCCTACTTGAATAAGGGTTTTTCAATGAAGGACCTTGGAGAAGCTGCTTACATATTAGGCATCAAAATCTATAGAGATAGATCAAGACGCCTCATAGGTCTTTCATAAAGCACATACCTTAATAAGATATTGAAGAAGTTAAATATGGATCAGTCCAAGAAGGGGTTCTTGCTTGTGTTGCAAGGTGTGAAATTGGGCTCGGCTCAATACCCGACCACGGCAGAAGATAGAGAAAAGATGAGTGTCGTCCCCTATGCCTCAGCCATAGGGTCTATCATGTATGCCATGACCTGTACCAGACCTGATATAAACCTTGCCGTGAGTTTGGTAGGAAGGTACCAAAGTAATCCCGGCATGGAACACTGGACAGCGGTCAAGAACATCCTTAAGTACCTGAAAAGGACAAAGGATATGTTTCTCGTATATGGAGGTGACGAAGAGCTTGTCGTAAAGGGCTACGTCGACGCTAGCTTCGACACAGATCTAGATGACTGTAATTCACAAACCGGATACGTGTATATTTTGAATGGTGGGGCAGTAAGCTGGTGCAGTTGCAAGCAGAGCGTCATGGCGGGATCTACATGTGAAGCGGAGTACATGGCAGCCTTGGAGGCAGCGCATGAAGCTATCTGGGTGAAGGAGTTCATCATCGACCTAGGAGTCATACCCAATGCGTCGGGGCCGATCACACTCTTCTGTGACAACACTGGAGCTATTGCACTTGCCAAGGAGCCCAGGTTTCACAAGAAGACCCGACACATCAAGCGTCGCTTCAACTCCATCCGTGAAAATGTTAAAGATGGAGACATAGATATTTTTAAAGTACATACGGACCTGAATGTAGCAGATCTGTTAACTAAACGTCTCCCTAGAGCAAAACATGATCAACACCAGAATGCAATGGGTGTTTGATACATCACAATGTAACTAGATTATTGACTCTAGTGCAAGTGGGAGACTGTTAGAAATATGCCCTAGAGGCAATAATAAAATGGTTATTATTATATTTCTTTGTTCATGATAATTGTCTATTGTTCATGCCATAATTGTATTAACCGGAAATCGTAATACATGTGTGGATACATAGACCACAACAAGTCCCTAGTGAGCCTCTAGTTGACTAGCTCATTGATCAACAGATAGTCATGGTTTCCTGACTATGGACATTGGATGTCATTGATAATGGGATCACATCATTAGGAAAATAATGTGATGGACAAGACCCAATCCTAGGCATAGCACAAAGATCATGTAGTTCGTTTCACTAGAGCTTTTCCAAATGTCAAGTATCATTTCTTTAGACCATGAGATTGTGCAAATCCCGTATACCGTAGGAGTGATTTGGGTGTGCCAAACGTCACAATGTAACTGGGTGACTATAAAGGTGCACTACGGGTATCTCCGAAAGTGTCTGTTGGGTTGGCACGAATCGAGACTGGGATTTGTCACTCCGTATGACGGAGAGGTATCTCTGGTCCCACTCGGTAATGCATCATCATAATGAGCTCAGTGTGACCAAGTGTATGGTCACGAGATCATGCATTACGGTACGAGTAAAGTGACTTGCAGGTAACGAGACTGAACGAGGTATTGGGATACCGACGATCGAGTCTCGGGCAAGTAACGTACCGACTGACAAAGGGAATTGTATACGGGATTGATTGACTCCTCGACATCGTGGTTCATCCGATGAGATCATCGAGGAGCATGTGGGAGCCAACATCGGTATCCAGATCCCTCTATTGGTTATTGACCGGAGAGGCGTCTCAGTCATGTTTGCATGTCTCCCGAACCCGTAGGGTCTACACACTTAAGGTTCGGTGACGCTAGGGTTGCAGAGATATGAGTATGCAGTAACCCGAAAGTTGTTCGGAGTCCCGGATGAGATCCCGGACGTCACGGGGAGTTCCGAATGGTCCGGAGGTGAAGAATTACATATAGGAAGTCAGGTTTCGGACATCGGGAAAGTTTCGGGGGTCACCGGTATTGTATCGGGACCACCGGAAGGGTTCCGGGGGCCCACCGGGTGGGGCCACCTATCCCAAAGGGCCCCATGGGCTGAAGTTGGAGGGGAACCAGCCCCTAGTGGGCTGGTGCGGCCCCCTTGGGCCCCCCTGCGCCTAGGGTTGGAAACCCTAGGGGTGGGGGCGCCTCCACCTGGCTTGGGGGCAAGTTTCCCCCCTGGCCGCCGCCCCCCTTGGAGATTGCATCTCCTAGGGCCGGCGCCCCCCCTAGGGGGCCTATATAAAAGGGGGGAGGGAGGGAAGCCTCACCCATGCTCTTGGAGCCTCCCTCTCCCCTTGCTACACCTCTTCCTCTCGCAGAAGCTTGGCGAAGCCCTGCCGTGTTCACAGCTGCATCCACCACCACGCCGTCGTGTTGCTGGATCTTCATCAACCTCTCCTTTCCCCTTGCTGGATCAAGAAGGAGGATACGTCTTCCCAACCATACGTTGTTGAACACGGAGGTGCCGTCCGTTCGGCGCTAGGATCTCCGGTGATTTGGATCACGACGAGTACGACTCCCTCAACCCCGTTCTCTTGAACGCTTCCGCACGCGATCTATAAGGGTATGTAGATGCTCTCCCCTCTCTCGTTGCTAGATGACTCCATAGATTGATCATGGTGAACGTACGAAAATTTTATTTTATGCAACGTTCCCCAACAAACCTACCCCTGATGTCTACTACACAACCTTCTTCTTGTAGACGTTGTTGGGCCTGCAAGTGCGCATGTTTGTAGGACAGTAGCAAATTTCCCTCAAGTGGATGACCTAAGGTTTATCAATCCGTGGGAGGCGTAGGATGAAGATGGTCTCTCTCAAGCAACCCTGCAACCAAATAACAAAAAGTCTCTTGTGTCCCCTACACACCCAATACAATGGTAAATTGTATAGGTGCACTAGTTCGTCGAAAGATGGTGATACAAGTGCAAAATAGATAGTAGATATAGGTTTTTGTAATCTGAAATAATAAAAACAGCAAGGTCGCAAGCGATAAAAGTGAGCGTAAACGGTATTGCAATGATAGGAAACAAGGCCTAGGGTTCATACTTTCACTAGTGTAAGTTCCCTCAATAATAATAACATAGATAGAACATATGACAAGCCCTCAACATGCAACAAAGAGTCACTCCAAAGCCACTAATAGCGGAGAACAAACGTAGAGATTATGGCCGGGTACGAAACCACCACAAAGCTATTCTTTCGGATCGATCTATAAAAGAGTTCGTACTAGAATAACATCTTAAGATACAAATCAACCAAAACCCTAATGTCACCTAGATACTCCATTGTCACCTCAAGTATCTGTGGGCATGATTATACGATATGCATCACACAATCTCAGATTCATCCAACCAGCATAAAAGTACTTCAAAGAGTGCCCCAAAGTTTCTACCGGAGAGTCAAGAACGTGTGCCAAGCCCTATGCATAGGTTCCCAGGTGTCACGAAACCCGCAAGTTGATCACCAAAACATACATCAAGTGGATCAATAGAATAACCCATTGTCACCACGGTTATCCCACGCAAGACATACATCAAGTGTTCATAAAAGACTCAATCCAATAAGATAACTTCAAAAGGGAAACTCAATTCATCACAAGAGAGTAGAGGGGGAGAAACATCATAAGATCCAAGTACAATAGCAAAGCTCGGATACATCAAGATCGTGCCATCGAGGGAACATGAGAGAGAACACGAGAGAGAGAGATCAAACACATAGCTACTGGTACATACCCTCAACCCCGAGGGTCATCTACTCCCTCCTCGTCATGGATAGCATCGGGATGATGAAGATGGCCACCGGTGATGGGATCCCCCTCCGGCAGGGTGCCGGAACAGGGCCCCGATTGGTTTTTGGTGGCTACAGAGGCTTGCGGCGGCGGAACTCCCGATCTATCTTCTATTCTGGAAGTTTTAGGGTATGTAGGTATATATGGGTGAAAGGGGTACGTCGGTGGACCTCTGGACTGCTCACGAGGTAGGGGGCCGTGCCCGAGGGGAGGGGCACGCCCTCCACCGTCGTGGACAGCCCAGGGCTCCCCTGGCGTGCACTCCAAGCCCATCAGGTTGGTTTCCTTCCAAAATTAACTTCTCTAGTTGATTTCGTTCCGTTTTGACTCCGTCTGATATTCCTTTTCCTTGAAACACTGAAATAGGCATAAAACAACAAATCTGGGATGGGCCTCCGGTTAATAGGTTAGTCCCAAAAATAATATAAAAGTGGATAATAAAGCCCAATATTGCCTAAAACAGTAGATAAAGTAGCATGGAGCAATCAAAAATTATAGATACGTTGGAGACGTATCAAGCATCCCCAAGCTTAAATCCTGCTCGTCCTCGAGTAGGTAAATGATAAAAAAGAATTTTTGATGCGAAGTGATACTTTGGCATAATTTCAATGTAATTCTTCTTACTTGTGATATGAATATTCAGATCCGAAAGATTTAAGACAAAAGTTCATATTGACACAGAAATAATAATACTTCAAGCATACTAACTAAGCAATTATGTCATCTCAAAATAACATGGCCAAAGAAAGTTCATCCCTACAAAATCATATAGTTAGGCTATGCTTCATTTTTGTCACACAAAGATGTTCCCAACTTCTATACCCCCGATGACAAGCCAAACAATTGTTTCATACTCAAATAATCTCAAACTCTTTCAACCTTCACGCAATACATGAGCGCGAGCCATGGATATAGCACTATGGGTGGAATAGAATTTGATAATGGGATTGTGTGCAGAAGACAAAAAAAAGGAGAAAGTATCACATTGACGAGGCTAATCAACGGGCTATGGAGATGCTCATCAATTGATGTCAACATGAGGAGTAGGGATTGCCATGCAACGGATGCACTAGAGCTATAAGTATATGAAAGCTCTACAAAAGAAACTAAGTGGGTGTGCATCCAACTTGCTTGCTCACGAAGACCTAGGGCATTTTGAGGAAGCCCATCATTGGAATATACAAGCCAAGTTCTATAATGAAAAATTCCCACTAGTATAAGAAAGTGACAAAATGAGAGACTCTCTATTATGAAGATCTTGGTGCTACTTTGAAGCACAATATATGAGACTCACTACATGAAGAACAAGGTGCTACTTTGAAGCACAAGTGTGGTAAAAGGATAGTAGCAATGTCCCTTCTCTCTTTTTCTCTCATTTTTTATTTTTTTATTTTTATTTTATTTATTTGGGCCTTTTCTCTTTTTTTGGCCTTTTTTTTCGTCCGGAGTCTCATCCCGACTTATGGGGGAATCATAGTCTCCATCATCCTTTCCTCACTTGGGACAATGCTCTAATAATGATGATCATCACACTTTTATTTCTCTTACAACTCAACAATTACAACTCGAAACTTAGAACAAAATATGACTCTATATGAATGCCTCCGGTGGTGTACCGGGATGGTGCAATGAATCAAGAGTGACATGTATGGAAAATAATGCATGGTGGCTTTGCCACAAATACGATGTCAACTACATGATCATGCAATGGCAATATGACAAAAGTAATGTATGTCATGATGATGATGAACGGAACGGTGGAAAGTTGCATGGCAATATATCTCGGAATGGCTATGGAAATGCCATAATAGGTAGGTATGGTGGCTGTTTTGAGGAAGATAAAAGGAGGTTTATGTGTGAAAGAGCGTATCATATCACGGGGTTTGGATGCAACGGCGAAGTTTGCACCAACTCTGAATGTGAGAAAGGGCAATGCACGGTACCGAAGAGGCTAGCAAATGCGGAAAGATAAAAGTGCGTATAATCCATGGACTCAACATTAGTCAAAAGAACTCATATACTTATTGCAAAAATTTAGAAGCCATAAAAAATCAAGTACTACGCACAATGTTCCTAGGGGGATAGATTGGTAGGAAAAGACCATCGCTCGTCCCCGAACGTCACTCATAAGGATGCACAAGCCAGGTACACTTCATGCTTCAAATTTGTTACACAACTTTACCCATACGTGCATGCTACGGGACTTGCAAACTTTAACACAAGTATTTGTCAAATTCACAACTACTCAACTAGCACGACTTTGATATTATTACCTCCATATCTCAAAACAATTATTAAGCATTAAATTTATCTTAGTATTCAATTCACTCAAAAGAAAGTTTCACATATCTTGAACACTAAGTATATTAACATTAAGCAAATTACCATGCTATTAATGACTCTCAAAATAATCTAAGTGAAGCATGAGAGATCAAAAATTTCTTTAAAACAAATCCACCACCGTGCTCTAAAAGATATAAGTGAAGCACTAGAGCATAAACTATCACGCTCAAAAAGATATAAGTGAAGCACTATGAGCAAAACTATCAAATTCCAATTCATGTGTGGCTCTCTCAATTAATAATTTCAAATCTTGATACTTTATTCAAACAGCAAGCAAAGCTAAAGAAAACTATATTGCAAGGATAGCACAACTCCTGTGAAGAAGCAAAAACTTAGGCTCAACCGATACTAACCGATAGTTGTTGAAGAAGAAAGGTGGGATGCCTACCGGGGCATCCCCAAGCTTAGATGCTTGAGACTTCTTGAAATATTATCTTGGGGTGCCTTGGGCATCCCCAAGCTTGAGCTTTTGTGTCTCCTTAATTCCTCTCATATCATGGTTTCTCTTTTTATCAAAAGCTTCATTCACAACAAACTCAACAAGAACTCGTGAGATAGGTTAGTATAAACTAATGCAAAACCTTATCATTTTCAACTGTCAAAAATCACTTAAATTATTATTCAACATTGCATACTAAATGCCTCTGTATATTTAATACTCCTATCCTCAAATAGAATCATTAAACAAGCAAACATACGCAAACAATGCAACCATAACAGCAATCTGCCAAAACAGCACAGTCTGTAAAGAATGCAAGAGTATCAATACTTCCCTGACTCCAAAAATTATGAACTAAAATTCCCACTGTAATAAATTTATCAGAGCTCAATATTCAAAACGATTCAACATTATATCACTCCCTGACTTTTCTAGGGAATTTTTGCAACAGCGGTAAACTTTCTGTTTTCAAACAGCAACATGCATACAAGCAAAATAAGCATGGCAAAGGCTATCCTTGACTTTTTTATTGAAACTAAAGATGCAAAAACATTATTATAACTAACAGCAAGCAAAAAATAACAAAAGAAAATGACGCTCCAAGCAAAACACATATCAAGTGGTGAATAAAAATATAGCTCCAAGTAAAGTTACCGATGAACGAAGACGAAAGAGGGGATGCCTTCCGGGGCATCCCCAAGCTTAGTTGCTTGGTTGTCCTTGAATATTACCTTGGGGTTCCTTGTGCATTCCCAATATTAGGCTCTTGCCACTCCTTATTCCATAGTCCATCAAATCTTTACCCAAAACTTGAAAACTTCAACCACACAAAACTCAACACAAAGCTCGTAAGCTCCGTTAGTATAAGAAAATAAAACCACCACTTAGGTACTGTAATGAACTCATTATAAATTCATATTGGTGTAATATGTACTGTAATCCAACTTATCTATGGTTCATACCCTTCGATACTACTCATAGATTCATCAAAATAAGCAAACAACACATAGAAAACAGAATCTGTCAAAAACAGAACAGTCTGTAGTAATCTGTATAAAACGTATACTTATGGAACCCCAAAAATTATTAAATAAATTTATGGACCTGAGAAATTTGTCTATTAATCATCTGCAAAAAGAATCAACCTAAAAGCACTCTCCAGTAAAAAATGGCAGCTAATCTCGTGAGTGCAAAAGTTTCTGTTTTTCACAGCAAGATCATATAAACTTCACCCAAGTCTTCCCAAAGGTTCTACTTGGCACTTTATTGAAACAAAAGCTATAAAACATGATTACTACAGTAGCATAATCATGTGCACACACAAAAACAGTAAGGATAGATATTGTGTTGTCTCTCAACAAGCGCTTTTCTTTAATGCCTTTTATCTAGGCATGATGATGACAATGATGCTCACATAAAAGATAAGAATTGAAACATAACGGGAGCATCATGAAGCACATGACTAGCACATTTAAGTCTAACCCACTTCCTATGCATAGGGATTTTTTGAGGAAACAACTTATGGGAACAATAATCAACTAGCATAGGATGGTACAACAAGCATAACTTCAAGAATTTAAGCACATAGAGAGGAAACTTGACATTATTGCAACTCCTACAAGCATATGTTCCTCCCTCATAATAATATTCAGTAGCATCATGAATGAATTCAACAATATAACCAGCACCTAAAGCATTCTTTTCATGATCTACTAGCATAGAAAATTTACTACTCTCCACATAAGCAATCTTCTTCTTTATGGCATACGTATCATCACAATAATCATCATAGATAGGAGGCATGATTTCATCATAATAAATTTGCTCATCAAAGCTTGGGGGACAAAAAATATCATCTCCATCAAACATAGCTTCCCCAAGCTTGTGGCTTTGTATATTATTAGCATCATGGATATTCAAGGAATTCATACTAACAACATTGCAATCATGCTCATCATATAAAAACATTCTATAGATTTCTTCTTCTAGTACTTGAGCACAATTATCCTTTCCATCATACTCACGAAAGATATTAAAAAGGTGAAGCGTTTGAGACAAACTTAATTCCATTTTTTTGTAGTTTTCTTTTATAAACTAGACTAGTGCAAAAACAAGAAACAAAAAGATCCAATTGCAAGATCTAAAGATATACCTTCACTTACCTAGCCTCCCCGGCAACGGCGCCAGAAAAGAGCTTGATGTATACTACACAACCTTCTTCTTGTAGACGTTGTTGGGCATGCAAGTGCACAGGTTTGTAGGACAATAGCAAATTTCCCTCAAGTGGATGACCTAAGGTTTATCAATCCGTGGGAGGCGTAGGATGAAGATGGTCTCTCTCAAACAACCCTGCAACCAAATAACAAAAAGTCTCTTGTGTCCCCAACACACCCAATACAATGGTAAATTGTATAGGTGCACTAGTTCGGCGAAGAGATGGTGATACAAGTGCAAAATAGATAGTAGATATAGGTTTTTGTAATCTGAAATAATAAAAACAGCAAGGTAGCAAGCGATAAAAGTGAGCGTAAACGGTATTGCAATGATAGGAAACAAGGCCTAGGATTCATACTTTCACTAGTGTAAGTTCTCTCAACAATAATAACATAGATAGAACATATGACAAGCCCTCAACATGCAACAAAGAGTCACTCCAAAGCCACTAATAACGGAGAAAAAACGTAGAGATTATGGTCGGGTATGAAACCACCACAAAGCTATTCTTTCGGATCGATCTATAAAAGAGTTCGTACTAGAATAACACCTTAAGATACAAATCAACCAAAACCCTAATGTCACCTAGATACTCCATTGTCACCTCAAGTATCCGTGGGCATGATTATACGATATGCATCGCACAATCTCAGATTCATCCAACCAACATAAAAGTACTTCAAAGAGTGCCCCAAAGTTTCTACCGGAGAGTCAAGAACGTGTGCCAACCCCTATGCATAGGTTCCCAAGTGTCACGAAACCCGCAAGTTTATCACCAAAACATACATCAAGTGGATCAATAGAATAACCCATTGTCACCACGGTTATCCCATGCAAGACATACATCAAGTGTTCATAAAAGACTCAACCTAATAAGATAACTTCAAAAGGGAAATTCAATTCATCACAAGAGAGTAGAGGGGGAGAAACATCATCAGATCCAACTACAATAGCAAAGCTCGGGATACATCAAGATCATGCCATCGAGGGAACACGAGAGAGAACACGAGAGAGAGAGAGATCAAACACATAGCTACTGGTACATACCCTCAGCCCCGAGGGTGAACTACTCCCTCCTCATCATGGATAGCGCCGGGATGATGAAGATGGCCATCGGTGATGGGATCCCCCTTCGGCAGGGTGCCGGAACAGGGTCCCGATTGGTTTTTAGTAGCTACAGAGGCTTGCGGCAGCGGAACTCCCGATCTATCTTCTATTCTGGAAGTTTTAGGGCACGTAGGTATATATGGGTGAAAGGGGTACGTCGGTGGACCTCCTTGCTGCTCACGAGGTAGGGGGCGTGCCCAGGGGGGAGGGGCGCGCCCTCCACCCTCGTGGACAGCCCAGGGCTCCCCTGGCATGCACTCCAAGCCCATTAGGTTGGTTTCCTTCCAAAATTAACTTCTCCAGTTGATTTCATTCCGTTTTGACTCCGTCTGATATTCCTTTTCCTCGAAACACTGAAATAGGAATAAAACAGCAAATCTGGGCTGGGCCTCCAGTTAATAGGTCAGTCCCAAAAATAATATAAAAGTGGATAATAAAGCCCAATATTGCCTAAAACAGTAGATAAAGTAGCATGGAGCAATCAAAAATTATAGATACGTTGGAGACGTATCAACCCCCCTTAAGATGAATCTCACGCTCGAGATTCGGGTTGGCTAGAAAATAGGTGCAGGTGGTCCTTCCATAGGTCTTCCTCTCGTTCCCAGGTGTCTTCCTCCTCGGTATGGTGGCTCCCACTGAACTTTGCAAAATTTGATAACCTTGCTGCGTGTGACTCGGCTGGAAAACTCGAGAATCTTCACTGGTTTCTCCTCGTAGGTGAAATCACTATCCAGCTGAATTGCTTCCAGTGACACTGTATCTCTTAGAGGAATATCGGCCATCTCCGCGTGGCACTTCTTCAATTGGGAAACATGTAATACATCGTGAACTCCTGACAATCCTTCTAGCAATTCCAGCTTGTAAGCAACTTCTCCCATACGTTCCAAGACTTTGTATGGTCCCACAAAACATGGTGCTAACTTTCCCTTAACTCCAAAACGCTTAACTCCTCAAAGCGGTGACACACGAAGGTATACTCTGTCTCTGACTTTGTAAACTGTCTCCTTGCGTTTAGAATCCGCATAACTCTTCTACCTGGACTGGGCTACCTTGAGTCTATCCCGAATCAGTTTAACCTTCTCTTCAGACTCTTTAATCAAATCTGGTCCAAACAACTGACGGTCTCCAACTTCATCCCACAATAACGGTGTCCTGCACCTCCTTCCGTACAAGGCTTCGAAAGGGGCCATCTTCAAGCTGGATTGATAACTGTTGTTATAAGAGAACTCTGCATACGGCAAGTTGTCTCCCCAACTAGATCCATAATCTAGCGCACAAGCTCTCAACACGTCCTCTAGAATCCGATTGACTCTCTTGGTCTGCCCATCTGTCTGTGGATGAAAGGTTGTACTGAACCCTAGCCTAGTACCCAAAGTTTCATGTAACTGATTCCAGAACTTTGAGGTAAACTGGGTTCCTCTATCTGATACAATGGTCCTCGGAACTCCATGCAGACATACGATCCTAGTCATGTATATCTTTGCCAACTTAGCACTCGTATAAGTGTTCTTCACTGGAATGAAATGAGCTACTTTCCTCAATCGATCGACTACAACCCATATAGAGTCATAGCCTGAACGAGTCCTGGGCAATCCCGTGATAAAATCCATGCCAAGCTTGTCCCACTTCCATTCGGTATCGGCAATGGCTGTAGCAATCCTGCTGGCTTCTGATTCTCTGCCTTATCTCTTTAACATACATCACATACTGCTACATGCTCGGAAATATCTTTCTTCATTCCTGTCCACCAGATACTTTCCATCAAATCCAGATACATCTTAGTGTTTCCTGGGTGAATCGAATACGGCGAATCATGGGCTTCCTGCAGAATCAACTTCCTGATCTCGGGGTCATTAGGCATGTATACGCGATCCTCAAACCGTAAAGTATCATGCTCATCCTCATGCAATCCTTTAGCCTTTCCTTTACTCATCCTTTCCTTTATCTCGACAATCTCCTTGTCTGTCTTCTGGGCTTCTCTGATCTTATCCATCAAAATGGACTGAATTTCAAATGCTGCTACATAACCTCTCGGGACAATTTCCAAACATAGCTCGCGAAGATCCTCTGCTAACTCCTTGGGTAATCCTCTGGTCATGAGCGTATTAACATAACTCTTGCGACTCAATGCATCGGCTACTACATTAGCCTTTCTGGGATGATAGTGTAATTTCATATCATAATCCTTAATGAGCTCCAACCATCTCCTTTACTTGAGATTCAACTCCTTCTGCGTGAAGATATATTTCAAACTCTTATGATCCGTGTATACCTCACAATGGTTTCCGATGAGAAAATGTCTCCACGTCTTCAACGCATGCACTACGACAGCTAGCTCCAAATCATGTGTAGCATAATTCAGCTCATGAGGTTTAAGCTGTCATGAGGCATATGAAACGACTCTTCCCTCCTGCATAAGCACTGCTCCAAGTCCTCGACGAGAAGCATCGCAGTACACTTGATAATCCTTTCGTTGATCTGGAAGAATCATCACTGGGGCTGTAACCAAACGCTTCTTCAACTCCTGAAAACTGGCTTCACACTCCTCGGTCCATTTGAACTTGGTGTCCTTCTTCAACAATCTCTCATGGGCTTTGCAATCCTGGAGAAATTCTCTATGAACCTCCGATAATATCCTGCGAGTCCAAGAAAACTCCTGATCTCTCCAACTGATGTGGGTGCTACCCACTTAGTTACAGAAACAACCTTGGTGGGGTCTACTGCTATTCCTTCTCCGGATATAACATGTCCGAGAAATCCAACTTCCTTTAGCCAAAACTCACACTTGCTGAACTTGGCATATAACCGGTGTTCCCTGAGCTTCTAGAGAACCAAACGCAAATGCTCTTTATGCTCCTCTTCATTCTTTGAGTAGACCAATATACCATCAATGAACACCACGACGAACTTATCCAAAAACTCCGTAAACACTTTGTTCATCAAGTTCATGAAATAGGCAGGCGCTTTAGTCAGACCAAATGACATAACGGTATATACTCATATAGCCCGTACCTTGTGGTAAAAGTTGTCTTAGGTATATCCTGCTCTCGAATCTTCAACTGATGGTATCCTAATCGCAGATCGATCTTGGAAAATACTTTAGCTCCTTGGAGCTAGTCAAACAAATCACTGATCATCGGCAGCGGGTACTTGTTCTTGATCGTCACTTCATTCAACGCACGATAATCAACAACCATCCTTAATGATCCATCCTTCTTCTCCACTAGAAGTACTGGGGCTCCCCAAGGTGACAAACTTGGTCGAATGTAACCTTTATCCAGTAACTCCTTAATCTGTTTCTTAATTTCCTCCAAATCCTGTGCGGGCATCTGATACGGTCACTTTGATATTGGTCTGGTGCCTGGGCAAAAGCTCAGTCAAAAACTCAATGTCTCTATCTAGTGGCATACCTGGCAACTCCTCCAGAAATACGTCGGGGTAATCCTTCACAACTGGTACTTCCTCCTGTACAACTCTTGATAAGGAATTCACTTGAATCCTCTTCGGCACATGCCGGGATACATACTTGATCCTTCTTCCTTCTGGGGTGGTGAGCATAATTGACTTACTAGCACAATCGATGTTTCCTCCATACATCGATAACCAACCCATACCCAAAATCACATCCAACCCTTGTGACTCCAGAATTATCAAATCCGAGGGGAAAACATGCCTATCTATGGTCACTGGCTTCTGAAAACATCCTTGGCTTGCCATATACTCCGCTCCTGGCAAGCTTACTAACATAGGTGTCCTAAGAACTTTGGTGGGCAACTTATACTTATCCACAAATCCCCTTGATATGTATGAATGCGATGCACCAGTATCAAAAAGAACGATTGCAGTGAATGACTTAAACAAAAACTTACCTATGCTGCATCTGACTGCTCTTCAACCTCCTCCACGCTGACGTGGTTTACTTGTCCCCTGTTGAAAGGGTTGGGATTCTTCCCAGAGCTTCCATTGCCATTTCCATTCTTTACTTCAGAACACTCGGTGGCATAATGTCCATTCTTCCCGCACTTGAAACAAGTAATGTGACTTAGATCCTTCTTGGCGGGCGTTGCCGGGTTGGAACGGTTCTGGCTGTTGCTTCCTCCATTCCCATTCCCATTCTTGGGGCCACTATGGTTATGCGAACTTCCTCCATTGGAATTATGGCCTCCATGGTTATGGTGAATGTGTCCTCTCGAGTTCGGGGTAAAACGAGGTCTCTGCTGAGCTCCTGAATTGTACTTCCCTTGTACATACTTCCTCTTGCGGCTCTCTATCTGCTGCTGCTTCCCTTCAATCATAAGAGCTCTATCTACCAACTCCTGGTAGTTGTTGAATGTTGCCACCATCAACTGCATGCTCAGCTCATCATTCAGTCCTTCCAGAAACATCTCCTGCTTAGCAGCATCAATTGCTACATCGTCAGGGGCATAGCGTGCTAACTTACTAAACTCATCCACATACTTGCCCACTGTGCGTCCTCCTTGGCGCAAGTTGTGAAACTCGCGCTTCTTCATGTTCATAGCTCCTGCTGAAACATGGGCAGTGCGGAAAGCCTGCTGAAACTGATCCCATGTAATAGTGTCAATGGGATAAGTGGTTGTGAAATTCTCCCACCATGATGATGCGGGTCCATCAAGCTGATGTGCGGCAAAATGCACTCTCTCCGCATCTGTGCATCCTGCAGTGGTCAGCTCCTTTCCAATCTTGCGGAGCCAATCATCTGCAATAATCGGCTCGGTGCTACTAAAGAACACTGGCGGATCCAGACTCAGGAAATGGGCTAAGTGATCAACAGGTGGTGGTGGTGGTGGGTTGTTGTTGTTGTTGTCGTTGTTGCCTTGATTCTGATTCTGAACTAGTAGTTGCATCAACGTGTTCTCCTGCTGGGTCAACTGAGTGAGCTCCGGTGGGAAAGAAAATCCATTGTCACGTCTCGGAGGCATCTGATGGGTTTAGAAAAGATGAGGAGACAGAATAGAATGAGGTCTAAAGGAAAAACACTACACATATGCTCATGAGACAAACATAATCATATCACTTCAATCAATTCTAACAAGGGCATACAATCGGCCAACTATCGTTACAAAAGTGCTCGGACTATTCTATATACATGGGGGAATACTACTACTGATATGATGGTCGACTAGAAGTATTGATCGGTGGAAGACTTCATGATATCCGCTCCAGCTTCATCAACATAGTCATCATTGCTATTGTCAGGGTCAGAATCGATGTCGTCGATGATGATGTAGTCCTCTGAACAAATGTTCTTCGAATGGTCGTCATCTCTTCCTGGCGCGGGGTCTCCCATGAATACTCCTAGCTTCCTCGTCAGGTCGTCATTCTTCTGCACTAGTATCATCATTTCCTCCTCATATCCGTCGCATGTAGACTTGAGTTCCACCTCCAGCTCCGTAATCCTGGTCATTGCCTTCTTCAGATCTATCATGCTTGCGCACATCTGGTTCTCCTGGCGACACATGTGCTGGTTTAACTCCTGGATAAAAGCTGCAATGGACCTGTCCCTCCTAGTGCTGATCATCTCCCATTGCTCATCTCGGCACCCACATATCTGGTAGATAGTGTCCTTAAGATCCTTGTGATAAACTTCTCCAATGCGTCCCATGGAGATGTGGGCTGCCATGCTCTTTCCTAGACTCCAGGTTGGTGCATCAAAGGAAAACTCTATGGGCTCAGTAACTGGCATGAATGTCCTTCCTGGAACTTGAACTCGAATCATCCAACACTCCTCTTCTAGTAAAGGGGCGATGTGGGTCCCGGTGAAGCTTGGTATTCCGATGTTTAGGTACCTAATAACTTCCTTCAAGTGTCGTCCAAAAGGAGTGTCTTCATCCGGTTGTGCAAACTTGTTCCTCAAGTCTGCCATCCTATAGAGTGGAAAAGGGGAGGAGTCAAAAATGAGTAGAGAAGAGTGACCTATGGTTCATCTTATTGGTCGTGTCCTACAGTCAGCGTGTGCTCTGATACCATCTTCTAGCGACCAGACCTCAAACAGTCTAGTCTCTGTGCATCAGTGTCATCCCTGGATCGGTAATCACTACTAGGGAAAAGGCTACTAGCAGCGCGGGTAAAATGTCTACTAGCAGCACGGGTACCCGCGCTACTAGTATCGCACTACAGCTAATAGTTAGTAGTAGCGTGGGTTAAACCCGCGCTACTACTAACTTTGTTAGTAGTAGCATGTGCCACCCACGCTACTGCTGTTTCACACCCGCGCAACTACTATCCTAAATACTAGTAGCGAGTTGTTTCCCCACGCTACTACTAACTAATTGCGAATTTAAAAAAAGTTAGATGCAGTTGCTTCCATCAGATACATGTCCAATGAAAAATAAGCTCAGGTCACAGAACCATCTTTAACACTTGCAACATTCATGGATACAATAGTGAACATCTGAACAGGAAGAAATCACGACATCCCATATCATACGCACACAACTATCATTGAAAGGTGGGTACTTTCCCTAGCGTTCCATCAACCTAAACATACCACTTCTCTAGATGTATCTACCAAGAGTCGGAGTTTAGACGCAGGTGGACCTCCCCCGGACTGTGGCGTCGAGGTCCTCCTCCTCGGCGACCTCCGGCGTCGAGATTACCTGGATGATCATCTGTGCGACGCGGTCGCCGGTCTTCACGGCCAAGTCCACCTCCGAGTCGTTGAAGAGCACACTGCCCACTGGGCCGCGGTAGTCCGCGTCAATCAACCATGTGCCCATGTTGGGAAAGTGAAAACTTGTTAGTTAGCGTCCAGATCCAAATCTAGTAGGGTATTTTATTTCTTTCTACCACATGCACATGAATCAATAGTGACAGCCAGAGTAACAGTACATCATTAAAAACTAGCATACATTTCAGAGTTGGAAACTACAGATACTAAAATTAACATGGATTGTTCTAGGCATCTAGCCCAAGAAAACAGAGCACTAGCTAGTTGTTCCATGAAACGATCAGATGCTACAAGAGATATGATTCATATCCTCTATGAGTTCACACTCTACTCACAGCCAGCCTTAGCGATACGTTGGATCCTGCAAAAACTTGAATTCATTTTTCCAACGGCAAGGCATAAGCCTGTTCAAATTACCAAGGTGTGCAGATATGAATTGTACTACACATGAAGTATTTGCAGAATTCTGAAGCACTCAGTTATCAGGATCACCAGGTGCTACCTGTTTGTGGCTCTCAGCCTCATCGGCATGTTGGCATCCGGTCCACCGAGACTGTCGGTCGTCGCCTCGTATGTCCTGGTGGCCAACAGGGTGGACGACGCCCAGCGCTCAACTTGGACGGAGGAGTTGCTACGCCTGGGAGGTTCCTCGCTTGTATGGTTTATCTTGTTGAGCTGCCAAAATACACACACAAAATCATGTCGGAGCAAATCGCCATAAACTTCTTTACAAAAATGCTTGCCAAATCCCCGTCTAGTGAATTTGCTATATAATTTAATGCTGAACTTTTTCTAATACACACTGAACTTGCATACAACATATTCATAACATCACTTCTCCTAACTGCACTATGATCTATCCATTCAAGAGAGTTTGAACTTGCTAGCATCATCTCCTAACTGCATCCATCTCATTATATTTTACAAAACAATTCTCAATATGGAGCAAATAACAACAGGAAGGAGGCCACCACCATGCACATACAACATCAGCATGCAAGCTAGGGGCACAAACTTACAGTAGCAAGCATGAACTTTGTAGACTGTGGGAATTAAAGAAACATCAGTAAGTTGGTAGTACACATGACACACAGAAATAGTGAGTAGGAGTACATGGTTTTGAAGTAGTATCTATAGTAATTTGCTACCTTACTTTCGGTTCACACACTCACAATACAGTAACTGTAAACTACTTCCAAGTTACCAAATTGAAGGTTGCAACGACGATACCGTATGCTAGATGAATTGTATGGTTGAAACAGAGAAAACTCAAAGAATAGGAATACACGACCAACCTTGCCATTGATGATAGACTTGCTTCTCGCGCATTCCTCCTCCGATTTGTCGGATTTTGAGCAGCAAATGATCGGACTTCCCACTGAAACATACATAATAAAACATTTTCAACACCTAATTCACTAGAGATGACTCACCAAGGTAACCATGTTCCCCTAAGCAACCGATGAACAATGAATAATTTTGCATATCTAAAGAACAAAATTTGGATGGTGGTAACACCAAAGCTTCCCAATTTGCATCCCTGAAAGGACTCCGTGCTCTTAGCTGAGAAGAGCTCACCTCTGGCTGGCGGCCGGTGGGCGGAGCAGCCACTGATTAAACTTGGGCAAGAGTACAACGTCCTCGTGGGAGCCAGTGAGTAGAGGAAGTGGACATGCTACCCCTACTCCTACAGACTAACTGCTCCAATGAAGTGGAGCTGATGGAGGCAGGGCTCACGAGCAGCGGCTGGGCATGCCGGGATTTGGCCGCTGCAGGGGATCCACGCTCAGGCCCGTGGGGGAGAGGATCCGTGGCACGGTGGCGGGGGAAGGGGCCGGTGCGACAGAAGCACCGCCGGTTCAAATCGTGCATATGTGTTTCATATGCAGCAATTCAAATTGAGCCAAAACACAGGTTCGGTAATAGTATAACATTAGTACAGCTACAGCCAAACAAGTTTATCTGCAGCTTAGTAACAACACAACATAAGTTAAGCTACAACACAGATCAAGAAAATACACTGAATTGCTAAGTTTGAACTACTATTTTTTGTTAAATAGAACTTATTTGCAAAAAGAAATATTGATTATTAGTTGAGGCGAGCACATCTGCAGAATCTGGAGCGAGCTAGGTGGGGTGCCTACAACAATGCTCACGCCTTTGTGTGGTTGTGGTTGCGCTGCTAATTAACTAAAACCAGAGGATTCATGGAAGAACAGAGAAGAGGGGCAGAGAAAGAAAGTGAAACGACCATGGGGATGGGGGTGCTTCCCCAAGCTAGGATCTGTTGAGGCGGAGGTCCTTGGTCCAGCACCGCACCGGAGTAGGCGACGGCGAACTCGACCACGTGCGTGCCGTGGTGGTCATCCTCGTCCACGGAGGAGGGCGGACTCTGCACCGAACCAAAGAAATAAGTGAGGGGGTTGGGAGAGAAGAAAGAAGGGGAGAGGAGAGGGCATGAATCGAGGGGAGAGGAGATCGCACCGCACCGGAGTTGGAGGCAGCCGAAACCCTAGTCGCGGGGAGGGGTCGCGCGCGAGCTCTTGCCGCCACAAGGAGCGGATCTGGACGGAGGGAAGGAAGAACCGTCGTGAGAGTTCGTGGGTGTGCAGTTCCGTCAATGGCTGTCGGAAGTAGTCGGAATCGCCCGGCGTTGGTGGCGGCGACGAGGGTTCGCGGGAGAAAGAGGAGAAAATGAGAGAGCGATGGTGGTTGTTCGCTAGGTAAGGTTGGTTGTCTCGCTTGGCTGGGTGGGCTGGGTTAGTTGTAGCGCTTTTCGTGACCAGCGCTACGACTATGTTTCTATTACTAGCGCGGCCCAGCAGACCCATGCTACTACTATGGCATATCCGCAGGACACGACTGGGGATATTTACTAGTAGCGTGTTTTTTTATCCACGCGCTACGAGTAATATTAACTAGTAGCATGGGTCAATATAGCGCGCTACTGGTAAGTAGAAGTAGCGCCTTAATTTAAAACTCGCTGCTGGTAAGATCATGTGTATAAGCTTTTCCCTAGTAGTGAGTGCTGACACGCACAGTACTCGAGGATTTATAACAGAGTCTCAATCACACACTTATTACATCGAAATGTCTCAAAAGAGAACTTATTACAATATTATGGCTTAAGGCCATCTAAAAGATAACAGCGGAAGCCTTGGAAGATAAAGTGAGTCCATCAACTCCAATGGCATAGCTGAGTGAACGACAACGACCTAGCGCACCTTACTCATCGTCTGAAAAGTCTGCAACATGATATGTTGCAGCCTGAAATGGGTCAGCACATGGAATATGCTCGCAATGTAACACAAAAGAGCAATGAATAGTCACTACATGCATATATGGCTGGTGGAAAGTTCTATGGTTAAAGTTTTGCATAAAGCCAAATTTTCCCTACAACAAAGGAATACAATTTATTTAACTCTCATGGTGGTTGTTAAACATTGAGAAGGTTCCTCCAACTCAATCCCAATTAAGCAATATCAATTAACCCAACAAAATTAATTTAGAGTGATGAGATCAACATGATAATCCAAGAACCAGATACTCAAGATGTCTAGAACCGGGGACATGGCTAACCATGATTAGTTTGTACACTCTGTAGAGGTTTGCACACCTTTCCCCACAAGACTCGACCTCCTCCGTTAGATTTCTCGCACTACATGGTGTTTGAGAAACGGATGACCGAGACATAGTCTTTCAGAAACATGAACTCTTTACTCTCGCACTACATGGTGTTTGAGAAACGGATGACCGAGACACAGTCTTTCAGAAACATTAACTCTTTATTCTGGATGGACAGTTACACCTACTTTCCCCTACATCTTCTAGCGCACCACTAAAAGAGGTCATGCAACCTACTCAACTATCCTAGAGCCCATAATAGCTTGTGGCTTCACATGAAAGTTTCTAGCATGAATAATCTTATGATCCCTTTGAGCCTGGGTGGCGAACCGTAGGATGATCACAAGGGTACTCCGGGATATCCTAGGACAACACTGGATTCTCCAGGTTCCCGCAACCAATCCACCCAGATGTGTATTTAAGTAGCCACCTTAAGTTAACCATTAATTATCAACTCTCACATCTGTCATGGATACACTCAACCAATCCAGGTCTACGAGCATAGCATAGTAACCTGAGCATAACGTAGAAGTAACTCCCAAAGGTTTGATAATAAAAGGGCATTAGGTTCTACCTCATCGTCTACTTCCCAAACCCACATGTTAATAAGATCCTAACCACGCAATGTTGGAGGATTGTAACTAATGCATAAAAACTGGGTAATAAAGATATGATCAGTGTTACTTTCCTTGCTGACGATATGCAAATCCTAGAGACTCGTAGTAGCACGCTTTGCACTCTGGGAATTCTATCGCAAACAAACAATAGCATACATAAGCACTCCAGCATAGATGCATGGGTAAAACTCAAGTAAGAAGATCCAAACAGAAAGTTCAACTGAAGAGCTTCGATTTGCAAAAAGAATCAACTCAAATGAACAACGAAACACAAGATACGAACGAAACAAGATTTGTTTACTAATCTGGACTAAAGTCAAATTTTACAGTACCAAAATCATGTTCAAGTTGGTTAAACAAAAAGAGGGCTTCGAGGCGAAGATTTAGGCGCTGGTTTCATCTAATTTGAATAAACGAGCAAAAAGATATACTAGATCGAAGATCAGGGCACAAATCGCAATCGAAAATAATCACAGATAAACCTTGGAAAATAAAACGGAACAAACAGACTAATGAACGAACGTTCGCTGTCTGAGCCTAACCAGTGAATGACGTTCGTTTAAACGAACGAACAGACGAACGTCCGCTAAATAAATAAACCGACGAAAACCGAACCGATATATAAAAAAACGGATCAAGGATTTTTTTTAAAAACACGAACGGTTTTTACCTAAACCGAGTGAAAAACTCCGACGAGGTGGGGCGGCGGCGAGGAGAGGCGGCGGCGCGAGGTGGCGGACGGCGCTGCGTGGGGCGGCGGCGGTGAGAGGTGGCGGCGGCGCGGCGGCTAGGGTTTGGCAGGGGCGGCGGCTAGGCTGAGCGGGGCCTCGGGCTCGGCCTTTAAAGGGGCCGGCCACGAGGAGTCTGGCTCGGGCACGGCCCTGTAACGCCCCGGATCCGAAGCGCCAGGTGTCTTCCAGTTATTCGCCGTTGTTGCCATGTCATTTGCTTGCGTGTTGCATTTTATCATGTCATCATGTGCATTGCATTGCATACGTGTTCGTTTCTTGTATCCGAGCATTTTGCCCGTTGTCTGTTTCGCAATCCGGCGCTCCTATGCTCTCCGGCGTTCCCCTTTTCTCTCCTGTTGTGAGTGGGTGTTGAACTTTCTCGGAATGGCTCGAGGCTTGTCAAGTGGCCTTGGTATAGCGCCGGTAGACCGCCTGTCAAGTTTCGTGCCATTTGGAGGTCGTTTGGTACTCCAACGGTTAACCGGGTAACCGTAAAAGCCTCCTTCTCTTTGCAGCCCAACACCCCCTCCAAACTGGCCCAAAACCCATCTAACTCCCCTCCATGCTCTCGGTCATTCGATCACGATCGCGTGGCCGAAAACCGCTCCTCATTTGGACTCTCCTAGCTCCCTCCACCTATAAAAACGTCTTCCCCTCTCCATTTTCGGATGATTTTCCCCCGAAACCCTAATTTTCCCCTTCCTCCCGCAGCCGGACGCGTCCGCCCGCGCCGGACATGTCCGCGCCGGACACATCCGCGCCAGCCGCCGCAGCCACTCCCGTCGCGCCATGTGTCCTCCGCCGCCGTCCCCGCGCCGTCGGCC